>NC_141536.1:138064850-138370145 GCF_021556685.1 Rattus norvegicus
ACATAGTCAGTTTTAACCACTTAGAACCATTAAGGAAACACAAATAAAGGGGTCATAGAGTCCTCTTCCCTGGTTAAGAAGAGCCATGAAGGCAAGGAGTGCATAAATTTAGGGCCTGGGAGGTCGTTGAAAGGAGCTTTGAAAATGAAGCCCTGATTGCTTTGGAGACCCCAAGATGTTGGAGATACTAGAGCCATGAGACATCTGCCCAACAGAGATGCTGATGCATAGTGCCACAAGGCCAAGAGAGAAAAGTGCGTTGCAGTCAGTGAAGCTGGGAAGATGGGGGTCACCTGTGTCTTTCAACATCAGGCGTGGAGCTTTACAGGGTTTTAAGGTTTGCTCTGCCAGATTTTGTTCTTGCTTCAGTCCAATATTTCCTCACTATGGCCCCATTTCTCTCCTTTGGAATGGTCATGTGTATTGTGTGCTGTTGTATGTTGGAAGTATATATGACTTTATTTTACAAGAGGTTGTATTTACATGTACATATAATGTGTATGTGTATATAATAAATAATATATATGTATTAAGATATTGCCTTAAATCTCAGAAAAAAACTTTAGGCTCTTAAAAAGTGTTGAGACTAAATGACTATGCAGACTTTTGATGTTGATCTAAATGCTGTTTGCACTATGACATAGCCATTACGTCTCTGGAAGATCGGATGTGGTGGTGGATTAAATGAGAATGGTCGCCTGTAGGCTTTTATATTTGACTGCTTCGTTCCCAGTTGATGGATCTGTTTGGGAACAATAAGGAGATGTGGCCTTGTCTCAGGACACGTATTACTGGAAGCAGACTTTGAGGTTTCAAAAGCCAATGCTGCTCCATTATCTTTCTCTGTCTTGTGATTATATCTCAAGATGTGAGCTCTCAGCTTCAGCATTATTTCTGACAGCTGCTGCCACGATCCTCACTGTGATGGTCATGGACTCTAACCCTCAGAAACTTTAAACTCCAAATAGACTCTCTCTGCTATTAGTCGCCTTAGTTATGGTATCTTATCACAACAATACAAAAATAACTAAGAAGGAAGTCAAATGATTTTCAAAATGTCAGAAAGCCCAAACCTTCTGATGAGAGCAAAGGTAAGAGTTTTGAGTGTGGTTCAACTGAGATGGAACGCAATACCAGCCTCTCATTAATATATATTTGTGCTCACATATGCCGAAACGGGAGCTTTTGGCATATTTTGGGGATTGTTCACCATGTCCCCAGGCTTGACACTTTTGTTAGCAGCCCAATCATGCCATCTTGCGAAGCAACATTATTACACACTATAAAGGAAGAATGTCTCATCTTCTCATTCATTAGTAGACATACACTAGAGAAAAACTCGCCATGTGTGTCTACCACCAAAGGCAATCGGAATGTCCATTCCACAACACCCAGGTCCAGGAAAACCTCTGTCTACTGTGGGAAGAAGCTGGCCAAAATAAAAAGCAATATCTCCATTAGTTTTAGATGGAAAATCTTGGAAATGTTCTCCCAAGAACCTCCTCTACCCCTTACTGACATAACCTCTGCTGTAAACAGCCAGCATTTAAGAATGTTCAGTTGTGCTCTAGCCACGAAGATCAGTGGTCAGTGATCCAGAGTGATGTCATTTCTACTATCCGCAAGTCCAAGTAGGTCAGCTCCATGGTGATCAGCATCACTAGTTCCAAGATGGACAGCTCCAAATTAAGTATCAGAAGCCAGGTGTTCCTGACAGTAAAGCCAATCACCAATTCCCTCACTTCCTAGAAGAAAACACTACATTGTCAGGTAAGCTGAAATGTGGGAAAGAGGCAGCTGCAGCCAGAGTGACATCTCTAGAATTTGTTGTGTTTGACATGTTTGATTGGTTTCAACTCATGTCCTCTTCGTGTTTTCTTTTCCTTCTAAATATAAATATACAAATAATGTGCATAGTTGTGAATATAGCCCTAAGCAGTCCCACAATCATAACAATTACAGAAAAATAACAGTGAGCTCAAAAATAGAGGAAAAAAAAGAAAAATAATTATAACAAAACTGACGCAGATTCTTTTTTTGACTTTAGAAACTAATGCATCTTGGAAACTGGCTTTGTTATTTGCAATAATCATAATGCACAGGCATTCTGTACAAGTGTGAGAAGCTGTTTTCAAAGATGGCTACCAATATTTGGTACCCATTGGACCACAGTGGAAGAGACAGCTATTTAGCTTACCCACAGGAGAAGGTACTAAGAAAATGGACAAAGTCTGCTACCTGCATTAGGACTGTTTTGTATGTCCCAAGCTGTATTCATTTTTATTTCTGCATGCATGTCTAAAGAGCAAAAAAAAGGAGAAAAGCTAGGGTTGGTAGAAGTAACCCATTTAGAGAAAGATCTTCAATGGAATTTCCTTCAAAGTGATCTTATTATACTATATACTAGTAAGGGATTAAAGGTCTACCATTTAAACACAGTTCACGTTAAGGTCCATGAATACCACCTGTTATCCAAACCTCTCAAGTATCTTTTTCCCAAACATAGGAAGGGGTGGGTGGACACCAGAGTGAGGTCCTTAGATGATCCCTGTATCTCCAGTACCTACTCTGGAGAGGAAATTTCTAAGTTCATTCTTGAAATAGACCTCATGAAAGGACATGTATTATCTGTGTTATTACTTATTTTCTAGCTACAATTTATTGAAGAAGTTGAAGACTTCCTGAAGTTCCTTGATTGTTGTATGAAGGCTACAAAGTTCGATCCAGAAAGTTCTGTGTTTGATGGCACTAATTTACCAATCTCATTATTATTGTTTTTTATCCCTGTCTCTATTTTTCTATTTTATGACTGACAAAGTATTCCCAACCCTCATCTTAAACCCAAGAATTGACATATTAATCATCTGTACATTCACAATGTCTTTGTTCCCTCTTTAAAATAATTTTCTTTCTTATTAATTATAACTATTATTATTTTATGTATATGTATGTGTACATAATGAAGGCATGAGTGTGGCACGGCATGCATGTAGAAGTCAAGAGACAACTTTATAGTCAGTTTTCTTCTTCCACCTTCTTTGGGATTCAGGAACAAAAAACAAGTGACAAGCTTATATGACAGGTACTTTTTCTCTGCTGAGCTATCTCATTACCTCATAATTGTCTTTTTTGCATGTAATAATAGTGAACACACAATGCAGCCATTTTCAAATGCTTTAATGAGGAGGGAGGAAAAGGTCCAGGTCCTTTTGGACTAAACAGGACTGCTTAGTTGAAGGTCTTTTCTGAAATAAGGGTGAAAACTGGCTAGTCTTGTAGCTATTACATCTGACTCTAGGATGTAATTCATTACCAAGTCATGACTGGAACATGAGGAACCATAATGAAGAATAGTGTTCACTTGCTCACTGTTTACACATTGATGCTATCTAATAGGCTTTCTCATGATTCATGACTGTGTGACCTACAGAGATCCGTCTATGGCTTTATGTACTGGATGTTGGAAAATAAAGTTGAATCTCCCTTTCTCCTTAATATTTGAGGACAGAGAGTTTTTACCAGTGAGTGCACCTTCTATCCAATTTTCATTAGTTGCTCTACAACATTGGGTTACTGATGTAATCTAATGCCAACACAGAGAGCTTGGTGTGTCTAATTGTCAAACGGAGGCAAATTCCCTGTTAGCCATCTCTGTGACCATGATAAAAAATCCTTCAGGTCAGTATGACATAAGTGGAGGAGTTTTGTTTTGCTCCATTGTTTCTGACATTTCAGTATTCATTTTTGTTAGTTTGGGTGGATAACACATGTAGAAAGGGGTCCCCTTAACTCATAGTAACTTGGAAGGAAGGAGGAAAGACAGACAGAAGGATGGGGGTTGTATTTGAATAACCTGTTCAAGGATACCCCTATAGTAACCTAACTTGGTCCCCACAGGCTACTTCTTAAAGTCCCACCACCTCCTGGAAGCCTGGTGCTGGAGACCAAGCCTTTAAGATTTGTGTATTGGAGGACTTTTAACATGAAAACTGTGAAATAGGAATTTCTTTTTCTCGTGCCTTAACTCATTTGTGTCATCTGTCACAGGCCGTGAAAGCAAAAGCATTGACCTGTCTGATGAAGTGTTACCCTACTATGCCTGGCTTGGAAAACAAAATAAGAACAACAAAAATGCTCAGCTAAAGTTTAACTTGTAAATGCTGAAATCTCTGTAGTGTCTACTTGGATGTCATAGACCCTCCTGATGAGGAAGAGAGCTGAAGAATGTGGATTATACTCCATACCTGTGCAGGAGATCCATTTTCTATTAAGCAAAACAGATTGCATTCCTGATCAGACTTTGACAACCACAGTGCCTGCTACTCCAAGGGAGCCTGAGGGAAATATTTCTTAATTAGTGAAGAAAAATTGAAAATGGAAGCAAGAAAACTTACTTGCTCTGAGACACTGAAACACACACACACACACACAAACATACACACACACACACACACACACACACAGAGGCACAATGAAAAGAGGTGAGATTTCCTCAAACTGGCACACATGCTAAAATAATTGGAAGCTTTTAGGAAAAGAAATCTCTTCATGTTTCTAACTATGCAAGCTGTGAATTTGCATATTTCATCTATTTAAATATACCATAGGTTATTTTCTGCCTTATATCTCAGAGTTGCTTTACTTGGAACACTGTATTTCCATATACATTGAAGTTCTTGAAAATGGCTATTTTTTTGAGGACCTAGAATGTTCTGCCTATGAATTCTGTGGAGGATCATGAGTCTAGGGGTCATGGTTGGGTCAAGGCAAAGAGCTAGTGCATATGAAAGTGCAGAAAAGCAGAACTATTGCACATTCTATCTCCACTTCATTGGATCTCTATGCTAAAGTTGTGCTGTGGACAGTCTATTTCAGAAGAGGTATTTCTAATGAGAAGTCATGCAGTGCAGGGATACAAAAGGAGACTATGAGCCAGAACGGTTGGATTCCCCTTCAACTTTTTGTCTCTTGTTACTCAACCATAAGCAGCTGGCTTTACCTGCCTGAACCCCAGATCCTTCCTTGAAAGTGGTGGTGGTGATAGAATGGTGGTGACATACTCAGTTGAATGTGGCTTGTCCTGTGTATCTTTGAGACCATCCATCCATCCATGCATCCATGCATCCATCCATCCATCCATCCATAGGTCATATCTTACAAAGTTAATGGAAGATCCTATGGTGTTTCATTTGAGAGAGTTTTTATGAACTAGCGCAAATAAAGGCATTGGTCTAGGTGTGAATTATAGGCACTCGATTTTGTCATTCCAGAGCTTCTTACAAATGGTAAACAGGTTTTTCTACCTGAAGCTTATTTTCATTAATGGAAGACTGTTTTCAGTTCATTCTGGTGAGCTACCAGGGTTAGAGAGAGAATAGTTTCTACCAACAGTGGGCAGGAAGGTGGTAAACAGGTGCCCAACTCACACATTTCAACGGAATTCCTGAATGTTTGTTCTGTGTTATCTTCTAGACTCCGCAGTGACCCTAGAACCTGACTGAACAGCATTTCTCCTGAACTTCATACCTTAAGTACAGCTACCTTCCCTGCTTTCTGAAATTGCTTCCTAAGTAAATAACACTCAGCCCTGTAGGATCTACATCTATAAATTCAATTATTCTGAACCAACCATTGACTCAAAGCATTTAGGAGATAAGTTCTGTAGTAAGCATATATAGACTTTCCCCTTGTCATTATTCCTCAAACTACAGGACAGCCTAACACCTTCTTACATAGTATTTATATTATATCATATATTATGACTAATCTAAAGATGATTTCCAGCATATGGGAAGATGTGTCTAGGTCATATGCAGACATTGACATGGTCATCGACTGTCTCTGAAGGTGCTGGAGTCAACTCCATTGGAAGCTGAGGAGTGGCAGTGTCCACATTAACGCTCTCCTCTCAGGCCAACCCCAGGGAAGCTGAGGGATGGCTATCCACACTCCAGCTTTCTTTAGAAGTCAGCTTCTGGGAAGCCATGGTGATACCCAAGCATGGGGATTGTTGCTGAGAAGGTGTTCTGTTCTGTATATTCATTTCTTATCAGGAAATGAATTTTGTCCGAGGAGAAGCATCATCTGTATATGTAATAAGGGAGTCAGTGCCATTTGGGAAGCAGCTTTGCTTCTGTGGGACTCAGGCTGCTCTGATTCGGCATGAATCACAGCTTGCAGTGAAGGCATGCTTCTCTGGGTACTCCATAGTGAATCTTCCCCTGCACACTCTGCCTGCCAGGGAAGAACACTGCCCTGAAATAAATGCTCTCTCAAACTGAAAAACTATTTTAGTGACTTTTAAGAATAAACGTCATTCCTTGAACATCCCGTTGACATCTTTCTTAGGAACATGGAGATCCACTTTCTGGACCAAATGCATATCCTTCATGGTACTTGGCCATCTGGCTTCTGGTTAGCAGGTGTGCGAGCCTGGGGCGTGGGGGCTGTCTTCTCCATTAGAGAGAATAGAATGTAAAGGGTCACTCTCTAAGATGTTAATGTTGAATTGTGTTTGATCAAAGCTCTGGGTGTATGGAAAACACATTTGAGGGATTTTCTGCTTATATTAACATTTATCCGAACTTAAACTTAGATAAGATCAGATCTCCAGTAGAAAGGAATTTCTATAAAGTTATATTTGATAATCATTCAGGATATTGCAGTAATAATACTCTTGTGATGGAGCCTGGATAACACATGTGAGTGGTTAGGTCCAGCAGGAGGGCTCATGAGTATTGTCTTTAACTGAGGCAGATAAGTGGACAAACATCATTGTTTCTTCTTGGCTGCCCTTTCCTGATGACCATCGTGACAGGCTGGTTTTATTTTCTTTTTGCCAGGGGCATCTTGTCAGTGAATAGAGAAAAAACTGGGGAAGGGGTTGCTTCTGCCTTGCCACCCAGAGCACAACAGATGTAGCAGTATGACAAGATGCACAGATGATGCCAAAAAGGTGGATGGGAGACATTATGGAAAAAAAAAGAGATTAAACCAAAGGGAGGTCAGTATCCCAAATATATACTCTGATGTCCAAGGCTGGCTGTGAGCTCAGCAGCAGCAGTGCTGAGAGACAATCAGTAGCATGACTCATGGTGTCCAAATGGTAAAAATAGACCAGAGACTCATGAGGAGAGCATCTCCTTCTGTTCTTGATATGAGGTGCAATGAGCACCATCCCCAGAAAGACCCACTGGAGATGCCTCCCAACCCACGCACTCCAGGCTCTCTCCTGCTCCACGGCTTCTCTGTGGCTCTTATCCATGTGTCTCCTTGCTAAATTCACCATCTGCCTCCAAACTTTGGATGGAGTGCAAGCTTTACACAGAGAGGCCTGCTCCATCTGGATCCCTGGTGACCCTGGAAAAGCACATATCTAAGAAGTTACTAGGCTGGTGTAATTTCTCAAAAACCATTCCTTGCAAAGTAGATCTACATAATGCAGGGAGAGTGGATTCACACCCTTAGCTGTTCTTTCATTGCAGTCTGGGTGCACCTTATACATTGTGACCTAGGGAGCAAATGCAGGTAGAATATTAATGAAGGGAGTGGATTGATGACACACTTTTAAAAAGAGACATTGGTAGCTGGGTGTGGCGGTAGTTGACATTAATCCCAACACTTGAGAGGCAGATGTAGGCAATTCTCTGTGAGTTTAAGGCTAGCCTAGTCTACATGTTTCAGGAGAGGCAGGGACTCTACTTAAACTTAAGAGAAAAAATGGCCTTTGAATGGAAGCTGGAAGCAGTAGGTTCAGATATTCAAACTATACTCTCCATCCCAGCCTTGGCTTCTGTGTCTAAGGTTGTGAGCTTCATAAGGCCTGAGTCCTAGAGCTTTATTATCCCTGTAGTGAAACCGAGAAGCTGTTAGTGTTAAGTTCTTTTCAAAATGGAACAGGATACGTACCTTCAAACTTTCACATCATGAAACATAGTTCTTCAGAAAATGTCAAAGTAATCAGGCACAATGACTTATAGCTGCAGTCACAGCTACATGGAACATGGTGGATCTCTTAAACTCAGGAGATTAAAAACCACATGGATGACAGCAACACCCTTCTATGTTTCCAAAGTGATAGAGGAACAGTGATGTTGGGAAGTAGTGGGATGGGACCTTGCCAAAAGTTTGAGTAAAATATACAGAGGAATTGGTGAAAGAGGGTAACATAAACCATGCTCACACCTTTGGTATGTACTCCAGGCACAATGTCACTGCAGAACTTTATTCAGGAGTGACATATGGTCAATTCTATTTTTAAAAGACCGTTGTGGTTGTTGCCCATATCAAGCATGTAAGCAGGGAAGTTCTAGAAGGTCCTCAATATAACATGGGTGAAGGATGATGCTAACTTGGTCTTGGGGGACAGACAGGAAGAATAATTGTTAGGTCTTGTCAAAGATTCATTGTACTGTATTGGTGAGGGTTCTCTAGAGGAGTGGGGGGGAGGAAGTGGAGGGAGAGAAAGCGTGGGGAGAAGATTGCTCACTAGAATTACTTACAACATATAAGGATGGAGAGTTAACCATTCTGCATTCACCCTCAAGAAAATGATCATACGTTAAGTGTCCAGTACACAGAACCAGATATCTCAATAATCCTAATAGGATGCTGAAACCTTGAGAGATGGCAACAGTAGTTGTTGGGTTTTGGTCTAGGCTGGAGACTGACAAAACTGTAGTTTGATGACAGCAACAGTAGCAACAGAGATGAACACACCAGCAAGAAGTGAAGGCAATCGCACAAGTAGCAGTGATTTTCCTCCAAACTCTTAGAATTGAGGAAAAGCGCCATGCGCTCTGGGTGAGGGTCTTCTCCCTACTTAATCTTTCCTGGAAATGACCTCACGGATCTGTGCAGAAGCATGGTTATTACCTGCTTCCATATCTCTGCTCCTTGATAATAAAGGTGATCATTATAGATGGAGTAAAAAAGTGGGTGAAAAATAAACTACATAGTTGATACTTGGATGTTGGACAGTTGGTGGGACAGTTCACAACATAGGTTGTGATGCAGATATGGCAGTGTCTGCTGTGTGGTGATGGTATCCTGATCATAGACTCTAGGCTCCAGAGAGATGAAGAATCCGAGAATGTGAAACCTCTCATGTGAAAGGAGGGTAAAGGTATACAGGGCAACCTTGGTGGAACAAGAGAACCATAAGCAAGTGTTCCCATGGCCCATGGGTAATATATTTCTGAGAAATTAAGCAGGGTGAGGCATGGCGAGACTTCTCTTGGTACTTTGATGTCTAGTCTCCCTGCAGTAAAAGAAGAGGAATAAAATTGCATCTGTAAATCCTCAGCCCTCATCTGCCCCGAACACCTCACACCAGCAGTTCAACTTATGGTAGATGCCAGGAATTCACACAGAATTCTTAGTTGTCTAATTTATATATTAGTACAACTACAACATTCTAATGAAATTTAAGTACAACATGATCTTAAGGAACCATCTGTCTTAACTACTTGTCTGTTGTAATAAAATACCCAGATAAAAACAACTTAAGGTAGAAAGGGTTGTTTTGACTCACAGTGCTACGCATGTCTCATATGGCAAGAATGCAGGAGGAGGTTGAAGCAGCTGGTTACAGTGCAGCAGCAGTCAGGAGACAATGGAAGGTAAATGCTTGTGTAAAGCTTGGTTTCTCCTTCATATCCAGCCCAAGATCCCAACCTATAAAAGGATGCATAAAAGGATACATTCAAGGTATATTTCCCACTTTAATTAATTTCATCTAGATAATCCTTCGCTTGATTGCCCAGAGGCTTGCCTCCTAAATGATTCTAGATCTTATCCCATTCACAATTACTATTAACCATCACTCTGTGTATATTTGTTGATTCAAGTTTGACTGTCTAATGAAGTCTGATCCAGGTGTTTGTGCTGACTGGGTGTTTTTCAGTGCTCTTCTTAAGGGGAGTGGCTTTAGACAGCAGGGCATGGGGGCTGGGCTTACTTCAAAACATCAAAGACCCAAATATTGGTAAGCCAATATTGGTAAGAGGCTAGACTTCACTATTGCAGCACCTGAAGCAAAGTGTTAAATATTCTCTAGATAGTAGCATGCCAGCTGAAGACTGGGGACTCTTAACTGACCCGCTCTCCCTAGTCTATGAAATCCTCTGGTCTTGTAGTAAGTGTAGGCCACCTGCATTACAGTATTGCTGATGGGAAGTCCTTTACTCATAACATGGGCCAGGATGACAGATCTGAGATGGCTCATATCATTTTATTTGTTGACCACAACAATATACTCTCCAGATCTTGGCTCTAGATTATACCAAGAGCCTGAACTGGTGCTACAAGGTTCTGTGAACTCTAGGGAGGAATTTTCATTTAAGTCAGCACATCTGTATCTGGGAGACACACTGTTGTGCTGATGTAGGCATATGCTAACCCAGGCTTTCAAAGCCTTTGTGAGTTGTAGGACCAAAGGCCTGTAAAATAAAACTAAATGTTTTGTACTCCTAGACCTCATCTTCCATGACAAGAACCCAACCCAGGGCCTTGTATGCTAGGTAAGAGCTCTGCCACCAAGCTACAGCTTCAAATCTTGGTGCATTGAGATAAAATCTATTTCTGTAGCCCTGGCTGGCCTCAAATCTATCATGTAGCCAAATCTGGCCTTGAGCTTTCAGTCATCATGCCTCAGCCTCCCAGGAGCAAGAATTATAGTTTTGTGAGCACAGGATAAAGTTAAACCTTTTGAATATGCTAAGGGTTCACACCCCCAGAAAGTGAAAAGACAAGTAACAAGGCATGTTTGTGTTGTAAGGTAACTATGTCAGATGCAAAAGAAATCCCTCTGAGAGGTCAAGGGCTCAATTGTAATCTTCCTTGAGGCCACCAGAGTCAAAGTGGTCAGTCAATATATTGTCATTTAAATTTTCCTCGTGGAAAATCAAGAGTTTGCTTCCAGTTAGCTTTATAAAATTCATCTTAAGGGAAAGAATCTTCCATGCCATGGGAGATAGGGTTGTTAGCCTTGTTTCACACTGTGGGGCATAGAAACTTATGGTAAAGCAGGATTTGGCTAGGGCAGCTCAGAGTTTAGCTTTCCTAACAGCCACCCTAAGTCAAGCATCTGAGTGCATGTATTGTGCTGAGAGGGGATTCCAAGAAGCCATAGAAGGGAGATGGGGAAGACAACAAGAGAAGAAGGATGATCAGCAAGTAACTCACTGTTAATAGTCACGCCCATGTCTTATGGGAGCCCAGGGAGACAAGGAGAAGCTCTTCAGTCACTCTGCCTAGTATTTGGTGATTTAGTTGATGGATCCCTTAAACCACTGGGGCCATAGCACTCCTGTTACATGGAGGCCCTGGCCTAACATGCCTATAACCTTCAATTAGAGTAATATTAGTGTGCCTCAGTAACACACTTAAGTACCTCAGGAACCTTCAGCATTTGAAGCCCTGGAGATGTCCAAACATTTTCTGACTCAAGATTTTTTCCCTGTAATTTCTGAAGGTACAACAAATGAGACTCAACAGTGTTTTGCTCCTGGCTGTTGAGGGCAAGGGTCTTGTGGTAGAAGCCATATATAAAGCACATCATGGGGCCTCCTATGCTGAAATCTGTTTCCAGACTATTCATCAACAGCCCCAGTTTAGTCATGGTTAGATTCTGTAAACAAGCAGCTCATCTTCAAGTGGAGCTCATGAGACATGGGAAATCCAACATGGTGTTCAATCAATGCAAGTGTGATCCACTCCTACAGGATGAAACATCAGTGAGGTAGTCTCCCAAGGATACCCTGCATTCTTGATAGATCAAGTGTCTGTACCTCTCCACAGTGCACAACGTGATCCTAAGGAGAAAATGATAAGATAGAACCATGCTTAATGAAAGAGAGGGATAGAATATAGAGAAGAGGGTAAAAAGATTAAGAAATCCATACTAACCATGTGAACAATAAGGCAAGTAGGAAATTGATACCAAATGGAATAATAGTGGAATGCTCAGTAATTTAAATGCTCTGATGAATAAAGAGGTAAGTACAATAAAAAGGGATTAAAGTAAATGCTAAAATAAACAAGCAAAAGCCCACAGCCAATAAAATTAAAAGGGAAGTCTAGAACTGCAAGGCTATATTTTAAATCTAAAATAAAATCCAAATGAGCATGCAAAAGTTAAAACAAGAGCAGGAATTGGAAATGAAGTAAATATAGCCCTTCAAAATGATTAAAAAAAAATAAGACAAGATTTCACCAGCTCCCACTCCCACCTCCCCCACAGAACATCCTGGAATAATCTTGAGCAGCTATGGAAAAGTAAACTGAACAGAGGGGGAGACAGCCGGCAGATTAGCAGAGTTTCACCATTGGGTTAGGAAGAAGCAAGAGTAAATGGGGTTGCAGAGTTCAGCCGCAGGGCATGTTCAGAAAAGAATGCAGAGGAGAAGGGCAAACATAAGACAAAAGGGAAATCCCCAGAGTCACCACTGAGTCCTGAATCCTTGGGGTAGATGGCTGTCTTTCAGAGATGACAACCTGTCAGATTGCAGGCATGCTTTATTTATTCCCTACAGGCAGAAACATGTATATGCAGAGGTGTGTGCTTCAGTAATGTGTGATTATGACATAATCCTGAGGCGCAAGCACACACACACACACACACACACACACACACACACACACACACACAGCATAGGCACACAGAGAGACATACACACAGAGACATGTACACACACATAGTACACACATACACATTTAGCTGGTATAGTACATTTTACTACTAATTTGTATCATTAGATGTTGCCTTACAAATTTTAGATTTATTTTTCAATGATACAGTTTTAGACTTTATACTGTCTTCATTCTTAACAATACAAAGATCTTAGAACTTCTTCCCTATTTTATATTATTATCAATGTTTATTCTCCACCTAGATTTTATAGCACCAGAGTTTATCTTTATTATAACTGTTGATGTTGTTTTCTTTTGCCATTGCTTGCTAAAAATTACTAGTATTCCTCGCTTCTTTCAATGTTCTGTCTTGCTTTTTGCCTTCTGTGATGAATTATAATTTTGAGGATCATCTGTTAATAGCCAGACTGATTATCTATAAGTAACCTCATTTTCTCAGTCTCTGAACAAAGACATCTGAGAATGAAAGTTCGATAGTTATAAAATTCTAGATTTAAAATTTTACTAAAAATATTGAAATTATTTTTTTGATTTATTTTATTAAAATATAGGTTCTTCTCTCATACAATACATCCCAACCACAGTTTCCCCTTCCTCCTACCAGTGCTCCCTCCATTCCTCCTAGCTTCTCCTCACCTCTCCTTGCCCTCAGCTCTCCTGCCTATCTGTTTCCTCTTCAGAAAAGAGCAAGCCTCCAAGAAACAAAAGCCGGACAGGAAAAAACAAGATGCGGTAGAACAAGGAGGAACCCCTTACACTGAAGCTGGACAAAGCAACCCAATATGATGAAAAGAGTCTCAGGAGCAGTTAAAAGAGGCAGAGGTGCAGACCCACGCAGGTCCCTTGCTTGCCATTTTGGTCTCTGAATCCATACAATCCCTGCCTAGTTGATTTGATGGGCCATATTATATTCTGGTATTCATCATCCACTCTGAGTGGTACCGTTTTTCCTCACCCTCTTCTGAAGGGTTCGCTGACCTCTGAAGGGAGGGATCCAATGGAGACTTTCAATTTAGACTTTCTGTCTAATGTTTGGCTGTGGGTTTCTGCATCTGTTCCCATCTGCTGCTGCAGAAACCTCTCTGGTAATGAATGGACGAAGCATCAGTTTATGAGTGTAGCAGAATATCATTAAGAATCATTCCATGGACATTATTTTGATTTTTTATTTTCCAGTTCTGTTTGGTTCAACCCTCGGTCTCTTGGCTATCCAGTCTCTTGCTCCTGGCCACCCAGGCAGTGTTGTAAAGCATGGGCTCCCTCTTATGAGGTGGTCCCTAAGTTTCAACCAAACTTGATTGGCCACAGTCACATGTTCTGTGCCACCGTTGCCCCTGCACATTTTGCAGGCAAGAAAGAATGTAGGTGCAAGGTTTGGTGGTAGGGTTGGTGTCCAATTTTCTTTTTTCCATAGCCTGCAGAACAACCTTATCTTGACAAAAAGACTAGAATGTAAGGGAGAAGGCTCTAAGCCTGCACCAGCTTGATTTTTCTGCTTTTAATGAGCTGTTTGAGTGTTGTCCTTAGTGTTGGGGCCCTCCTGCCAGTTTTCAGAGGATGATCTTCTGCCCTGGCATCAGCCTGAGTTGTTTAGAGATCTTCAGGAGATACCCTCAGCCAACAACTCAAATGAATGTAACCTGGTCGCACCACTGGAAGCCCATTCAGACTTCATATCTTCTACTACTAAAAGTCCTCACTTGGGTCACCTTCGTAGATTTCAGGAACTTTCCACTGCATGAGGCTTCCATACCATTCCTCACATGCTCTCCAACTCCAGCTGTCTCTGTCTGAACTCTCTCCCTCCATCTGTCCCCCCTCACCTGACCCCTCCAAATCCCATCACTCCCAAAATCTGTTCTGTTTCCTCTTCCCATGGGTCTTAGTCAGGGTTTCTATTCCTGCACAAACATCATGACCAAATAGCAAGTTGGGGAGGAAAGGATTTATTCAGCTCACTTCCATGTTGCTGTTCATCACCAAAGGAAGTCAGGATGAAACTTAAGCAGGTCAGGAAGCAGGAGCCGATGCAAAAGCCATGGAGGGATGTTTCTTACTGGCTTGTTTTCCTTGGCTTGCTCAGCTTGCTTTCTTATAGAACCCAGGACCACCAGTCCAGGGATAGCACCACCAACAATGGGCTGGGTCCTCCCACCTCGACCACTAGTTGAGAAAATGCCTTACAGCTGGGTTTCATGAAGGCATTTCCACAACTGAGGCTCCTTTTCTGTGATAACTGCAGCTTGTGTCAAGTTGACACACAAAACTAGTCAGTACACCATGTATATTCATGCTTTCCCCATATAGGGCTTCTTTTTGCCAAACCTCTCTGGGTTTGTGTATTTCTGTTTTATTATCATTTACTTAACAAATAATATCCATTTGTATGTTTGTAGGTCTGGGTTACCTCATTCAGGATGATACTTTTATAGTTGCCTCTATTTACCTGCAGATTTCATGATAGTGGTTTTAAAACTACTGAGCCATACTGCATCATGTAAATGTACCACAATTTTTATCCATTATTTAATTAAGGACATACATTGTTTCCATTGTACCTGTCTATTATGAATAAAGGTGCTAAACATACTTGAGCAAGTGTCCTTGTGGTAGGATGAATTATCCTTTGGATGTATGCTTCAAAGTGGTATAGAGAGGTCTTTAGGTAGATAGATTTCCAATTTTCTGAGGAATGGCCATATTGTTTCCTTTCTTTTTTATTGCATTTTTTAAATTTACATTTCAAATATCCCCTTTCCACCACCCAACTGCCCACCCCTTCCTACTTCCCTGCCCTGACATTCCCCTACAATGGGGGTTTCCAGCCTTGAGAGGACCAAAGACTTCTCCTCCCTCTGGTGTCCAACAAGGCCTTCCTCTGCTACATATGCAGCTGGAGCCATAGGTCTGTCCATGTGTACCCTGGGAGCTCTGGTTGGTTGGTATTGTTGTTCTTATGGGGTTGAAAACCCCTTCAGCTCCTTCAATCCTTTTTCGAACTCCTCCAATGGGGACCCTCTTCTCAGTTCAATGGTTGGCTGCAAGCATTCGCCTCTGTATTTGTCATGCTCTGGCAGAGCCTTTCTTTAGTGGCTTTGCAAGTTTGCATTCCCATCAGAAATGGATGGGTGTTCCCTGTGCTCCACATCTTCTCCAGCATGAGCTGTCACTTCTGTTTTTGATCTTAGCCTTTCTGTCAGATGTTAGATAGAATCTCAAAGAAGTTTTGAATTGCATTTTCCTGATGGCTAAGGATGATGACCGTTTCTTTAAGTGTTTTTCAGGCATTTGAAATTTTCTATTGAGAATTATGTTTAGATCTCTACTCCACTTTTTAATTGGACTATTCATTTTTCATATCTAGTTTCTTGATTTTTAAATATACCTATATATCAGATTTCTATCAGATGTGGTAAAAACCTGTTCACATGAAGCAGGCTGCCTCTATGTCTGACTGACAATGTCCTTTGCTTTATAGAAGCTTTTCAGTTTCATGGGATCTCATTTATTAATTGTGGATCTTAGTGGCTACATTATTAGTATTCTGTTCAGACAGTTGTCTCCTGTGCATTCAAGATTATTGTCCACCTTTTCTTTTATCAGATTTAGTGTGACTGGTTTTATGTTGAGGCCTTTGAGTATTGTGCAGGGTGATAGATATGGATCTATATGTATTCAACTATATGCAGATATACAGTTTTACCAACACCATTTGTTAAATATGCTTGCTTTTTTCCAGGGTTTATTTCTGTTTTTTTTTTTTTAATCAAACATCATGTGTCCATAGATGTGTGGTTTATGTCTGGACCTTGGACTCAGTTCCAGTGATCCACATGTCTATTCATATACCAATACCATCTGTTTATTATTATTATTATTATTATTATTATTATTAGTAGTAGTAGTAGTAGTAGTAGTAGTAGTAGTAGTAGTTGTAGTAATAGTATTGTTCTCTAGTAAAGCTTTAAATCAGGGATGGTGATAATGCGAGCATTTCTGTTGTTGTTCAGGATTCCTTTTAAACTATCCAGGGTTTTTGTTTTTCCATATGAAGTTGATGATTTTTCTTTAAACATCTATAAAGAATTGTGTTAGATTTTAATGAGGCTTGTTTTGAATCTATAGACTGCTTTTGGCAGGATGTCTATTTTTACTATGTTAATCCACAGGATCCATGAACATGGGAAATCATTCTGTCTTCTGATATCTTCTTCGGTTCCTTTCTTCAATGACTTGAATTTATTGTCTTACAGGTCTTTTACTTGCCTGATTAGAGTTACCCCCAAGACTTTTATATTATTTGAGGCTGCTGTGAAGAGTGCTGTTTTCCTTGATTTCTTCATCAGTCCGTTTGAATAGTTTTATTTTTTTCTTCAATAGTTTGATTGCATTACCTTGACTTTCTTTAAGGGAGTTTTTTCACTTACTCCAATTGTTTGTGCTCTTTTGGATTTCTTTCCTTTTTTTCTTTTTTCTTTTTCTTTTTTCTGGAGCTGGGGACCAAACCCAGGGCCTTGCGCTTGCTAGGCAAGCACTCTACCACTGAGCTAAATCCCCAACCCTCTTTTGGATTTCTTTAAGGGGTTTATTCATTTCCTCTTTGAAGACTTCTATCATATTCACCTAGTTGTTTTTAAAGTCTTTTTTTAAGTGTCTCAGCTATGTTGGAATATTAAGGATCTGCTGTGGTAGGATATCTGAACTTGTGGTGAACATATTATCCTGACCTATGGTCCTGGCTGTTATGAAATCTAGGCACCTGGATTTGGGGTGATTATAGGTCTAGGTGCTCTTTTCTGAGTTGTCTTGGTTTGGTGAGAATTTTGTTCCTTTGTTTCTGTTTGCCCAGTGGATTTTCAGATTGTTACTATTTTACTCATTCTCTTAGCTGATGTGTTCATAGTGGTCTACTTGCTTGCTCTGTTGGAGGCTTGGGAAACTCGAGATTCAGAGGAGATGATCTGAGGGATCCCCAGGAGTCATGGTGGACAGAGGAGAGGGAAAGATTTTCCTGGGACTCTGTTGCAATGCCAGGGGTGACTTTGAGCTTTGGGTGTATCGTTTGAATATGTGAGGAAGGTTGGTGGGGAGCATACTTGGTCTTCGAGCAGGCATTGCTGGTGGTTGAGAAGGGAGTATCTTTCTGGCTTGGAGCTGGATTTATAGTCTGTACATTCTCTCTCTCTCTCTCTCTCTCTCTCTCTCTCTCTCTCTCTCTCTGTGTGTGTGTGTGTGTGTGTGTGTGTGTGTGTGTGTGTGTGTGTGTGTGTGTGTAGATTTTCTTTTCCACTTAGAACTCAATATATTTCCTCTGGTTAATATGACCTCTTAATCTTTGTTTTAGTGTACAGAATGGGCTAGTTTTCCTTTGCTTTATGGTGTTTGAATCTGAATACTACATTTCCTATCAGTTCTGAGAAACTCTCAGATCTCTTCAAATGTTGCCTCTTCTCCACCTCTGAGTTCATTTATCCTGGAATCTCATCTCTATTCTTCAAGAGTTTCTATTACTAGACTGAGGGGTAGTCTCACCTTATCTTCCCACAGTTTAATTCATCTTTTATGTTGTCTGCTAAATTCACGAAATAAATTCCAGTTCCTTAACTCCCTCATCAAATATTTCAGTTTGTTTCTTACTTAATTACTATGTGTGAAAGTCAGTGTTTACTTTTATTTGAGGAAATTCCAATTTGCTTTGCACAAGGGAGTGTGTGTGGCTGTAGGAGGAACAGCATGTAAAAAGCATTCTAACCAGGATGAATGGAGAGCACAGCAGGGCTGCCCCATCCGGGGTAGCTCAGGCGGGAGCCAGCGGGCAGGATATAGGAGCAGGCCTTTAGCTGGACCTCAGTTCTGGCATGGCTGCCTTGGCCTTAGTGTAGCATTTGTGTTCATGAGTGCTTATGTGCACACATATGCAACTGGATGCAGTTACTGTGGAAACCCTGCAGGTGTCATGCAGGGAAGTTAACCTCTCAAAGAAATAAGAATAAGTCAACCTGGTGCAAGTTGACCTCATCAACCTGGATCATACTTTAGGCAATCTTATAATGTTTTTTATTCTCAATGGATTTAAGCCCCGTGAAATTTCAATTTTAAAAGTTTCCTGCTGTAATACAATCTTCCATGGACACATAATTGTAGTTACATTGAAACTCAGCTCCAGGTAGTGTCAAAGGTAGTGTCATTTCCTCTAAAAAGATGAGTTCTAGGGATAGGCTACCTATATCAGTTTACAAGCTTTGACTTGGTCTTAGCAATATAGATAGCATAGAGGTCATTTGAGCTATTAGCCACCTCTAATGCTGGTTTGGAGACCTTGATATAACCCAATGGGATAACACAGATCTGCAGGCTGTTAATCACTTCTAATTCTCATCTTTCTGGATATGCGAACAGTTTTCCCCTCTTTCCCATTCCTGTTTCCTCTGGAGATCTGTGGACTAAGGACCTTCATGCTATGCTGCCAACAGTTGATGTTAGGTGTCCTTCTCTAGTTTTAGTTTGCAACCAATTTTTAGAGAGAGGCTCTTTCAATAAACCTGGATCTTATTAATTTGACTAGGCTGACTGGTCAGCAAGCCCAAGCAATCTTGCTGTTTTTGCTTCCTCAGTTACGGGATTCCACGTATATGACACCTAGACCAAGTTTTTTACGTGGAAGCTGGGGATAAAACTCAGGTCTTCATATTTGGGTGGCAAACACCTGAAAGACTGCTTTTTGATGCTGTCTCTGATGGATTTACTTTTTTCTCCTGTGTCTTGAATATTTTAAAAAAGACTCATTTCATCTGGAATTCTCTTCCATCTGTTTCTGGATAAGTTTTAAAGTTTTGAGTTAAGACTGTTTCCAATGGAACTATAACTGAAAATTTTCATTGGGGATATCCTGATGTCAGGGTGTGCTTGACAGACACCTTAGGAATTGTTCACTCAAGAAAACTCAGTGTGGAGTTCCCCAACAATGAAAATGGCAGGATTTCAGATTTCAGAGCCATGTACTGTAGTGTTTCTAGAATAGGGATTTCTCCTGCCTGGTAAGTAAAACAATCTTCGTTTTTCCTTCATTGCCCTAATTAGCAGTGTCATTCTAGTTAGCGTGCCATTGGATGACATGTTAGCCTGGTGAGCAAGAGGTGAGTGTTGTAGTGTTTTCTGTGTAGAAATACTGCTCATGGAAACAGTTTGAGTCCTTTTGGGACACTGTGACATCGGCTGCTCTCCTTTAATTTATTTTCCCCATTTTTAGGGGAAATGTTTTCATTAAAACCCAAACTTCTCATTTGGAAAGAAAGCTTAATTCTGACAGTCTAGGCAGCAGGTTATCATGGGAGCTGCCATGCATGTGTCCCAGCCTCTGGCATTCTGCTGAGGTCTAATTCCCAGGGTCCGAGATTTGCCAGAGCGATGACTCAGCTCTTTATTTACTGCTGAGAATCCCTCTCAGCTCTGCCCTTTCAGTCTAAAACAGCCCACAGAGCATGTGTGAATCCAACCAAAAAGCAAGCGAACAAACAAACAAAAAAAAGCAAACAACAACAACAACAAAAAAAAAAACCCAAGATCTATCTGTTGGCACATTTTATAACGAAGTGGATTAAGGAACCTGGGACCCAGCTATGGGAAGTGCCCCTTGCCTTCATAAAGTTGTTCCTCTTGGCCAGGGGGCCAGACACACCCTGAGTGGACTCACGTTAGCCAACACATTCCCCACAGTGTGTGTTTTAGCCCAGTTTTCATTCCTTGACCTTCACTTTATTTTTGAAGGCCATCACAGGCTAGGAGAGCAATAAATGGTACTATTACAGACTAGTAGCCAGGAATAAATGGCTACAGGAATAAATTAAAGATATTAGCCTAGGAGTGCTGGGTAGCACTGAGAGTCATTTTCTCATCAGTCATAACTATGAAGTACTAATTTTAGCTACTGATGTTTTCATGTTTCTCAGGCTGAGCTGGTCTTCTGTGTTCCACATGAAGGTCCAGGAAACAGGCTAAGCATTTATTACAGCAATGGCATTCTAATTAGAAGGTTAGTTCAATTCTAGCCCATGTAATTGTGTATTCATTTCTGAAGCTTTGTGATAAACAAGTTGTAGTTTTTGTACTGAACACATGTTTTGTGATGGGAAAAACAGAACAGTGATTTTTAGTTTTATGTTTTTTGTTTGGGAAATCTAAGTTTGGGAGAAACATGTGGCATAGGAAAAAGCAACTAACTTATTTTGGTTTTTTACTCTAATGATATTGTTTTTGTTGTTGTTGTTATTATTATTATTATTATTATTATTATTATTATTATTGAACAAGAGATTGAATTCAAGGCCCTCCCTTATCACCTCAGCTTTTTTAATAGATCATTTGTGATATGAACGATGAGTTGCCCTGGGTTATCATCTTTGCCTTTGTTTCTGTGAACTTGGGAAACTGAACATGTGACTCTTGTACCTTCCTTTACTCTTTCCATGAAGTGGATCCTAGCAACAGCCTATTACATTCCAGGTCTGCCTTGGGTATCCTCACTGTTAATACCAACAGCGAGCTGCAGCTACATGGCTTCTTTGATCTTTGAGTAATTTATATTCCCTCTAAAACCGTGTCCAGTGGGAAGCCTTCATGCGCCATGGACTTCTATCTGTCTTTCTCTTTCCCTCCCTCTCTCTCTTCCTCCCTCCGTCCCCATCCCTCTTCACATATACACCTCTCACAAAAATCACCAAAATACAAATTGATTATTGCAGATTAAACCCATTCAATAACTGACACAGGTTGGGGCTTTTCTATAGTCCACGGTTTTATTTCACATTTTTTCTACTTTCTCCTTAATATGTGATTTTCCAAATCCACAATGTACATTTTTCACATTCTGTGGTCTGGCACTCTGCATTCTAGCAAGTTCTCCAGTGAGCCTGATGTACATAAACATCTGAGACCTAGTCCTTAATGAATCTTGGCTGAGAATAGTTCTTTGGTCTCAGCTTCTTGGTGTGATAATGCCCCTTACACTAATTGTCTGTGTGGCACAGGGGCAATCTTTGAAGATTTTCCTCCAAGCCAGCAGCAGTGCCTCACAAAAATCCAGGCTCTAATTTTGCAGAAAGAGGATCATTCAGTACATCTAATCAACGTTAATGCCACAAGTAATAGTCTGTCTGTTGAGTGTTTAATTTTCTCCAATGAATTTCTTTATTTCTAAAAGTATGGGCCTTCTATTTTTAGACACATTTAGCATTGTTAGTGTGTAGTCTTTATCTGATGGTGTCAGCATCTGCAGCCTTTGTGCTTCTGATTTATGGTGTTTGCCTTATTCTTGCTAATTGCATCTTATTTCCTCTTGCATTTAAGCTTGTCTTAATCTGTTCTGTCTGCAATCACAAAACACTACAGGTTAGGTAATGATAACTAATATAAATTTATTTCTCCTGGTTTTCAAAGCTGAGAAGTCCATTATGCCATTACCCTAGGGATTAAATTTTATCATATGTTTGTTGGTCAGGGGTGGAGGTGTGGACATTCATTCAAACCATAGCGGTATTTTTGTCCCTTTAAATTTAAACTCGGGTTCCTTCCATCTATGGGGAACTGCTGAGCCCTGTCTTCACACGCATTTTTCCCCTACGTGTTTGGTTTTGCTTCTCTGGTGAACAGGGAAGGGAATTCCTAACCAAAACATTAAAAGGTATGTTTCTGGAGGTGGAGAGTATAGGGGCCACAGAAAGGATTTTAGGTAGAAACTCTCAGAAAAGAAGCCCTAAGTTTTCCCCTCAAAACTAGTTTCAACAATGTGAACTTTAGAGACCAAATGGTTTGATGACCTCTCTTTTCCTTGATGTGTAGTAGTGGTTTCACCTTAATGGCATGCTAGCTATTAGCAGTACAATGTTTTATTAGTGTGGTGGGGATATATTAGAATCATGGTCAGAAATTAGTAAAGATTTCTATTAAAACCCAAGTCATGGGTTCTGCTCGGCTGTTCTCCTGTACAGGAGGCAGCCAAAGCGCCCAGTCGGAATGGCATGATCCTGAAGCCCCACTTCCACTAGGATTGGCAGCAGCGAATGGACACTTGGTTCAACCAGCTGGCACGCAAGATACGCAGCTGCAAGGCTCCGCAGGCAAAAGCGCTCTGCATTGCCCCTCGCCCCGCCTCCGGTCCCATCAGGCCCATCGTGAGGTGACATACAATTAGGTACCACACCAAGGTCCGGGCTGCCAGGGGCTTCAGCCTGGAGAAACTCAGGGTGGCTGGTATCCACAAGAAAATGACTCGCACCATCAACCTCTCTGTGGACCCAAGGAGGCGAAACAAATCCACTGAGTCACTGCAGACCAAAGTACCCCACCTGAAGGAGCACCGCTCCAAGCTCGTACTTTTCCCCAGGAAGCCCACTGTTCCGAAGAAGGGAGACAGTTCTGCTGAAGAACTTAGATTGCCACCGTGCTAACAGGACCTGTGATGCCCATCCAGAATGTGGACAAAAAGGAAAAGGCCAGAATCATCACAGAAGAGAAGAACGTTAAGACTTTTGCCAGTCTTCGCATGGCCTGTGCCAATGCCCGGGAAAATTTGGCATCTGAGCAAAAAGGCGAAAGAAACTGCAGAGAAAGATGTTGTAAAGAAAAAGTAGTGCAGTAACGCGGGGTTGGAGAGTTGCAATACATTTTCCATAAAGCAAAAAAAACAAAAAACAAAAACAAAAACAAAAAAACAAAAACAAAACCAACTCATACGTGCACTAAGATTTTCAGATGATATGATATCTGTCATAATTTCTCAGACCTATCCTTGCTGTGAGGAAGCTGCCATAGGTAAATAGGAAGATGGATATAATCTAATAAAAGTTGTTCATAGACATTGGCATTTGTTTTCTATATAATTATCATGTGATTGTAAAGTTCCTCCCCGATGTGGAAATGTTAGACCCATGTTCTGGGCCTACAAACACTGGGTTCTGGGTATTTTGCCCATGAGCAACGGTTTGCCAAATACTGGTGATACGTGTGTTTGTAATGGTAGTACTGGTGATCACAGTATACTAGGGTGCTAAGGATTGTGGTGACAGTGATGGTAGTGAGAGTGGTGATGGCAGTACCCCAGTGGGAGGGATGACGATGACAGCAGTAATGTGTGAAGTCACTAAGCAGTGGATGATGGTATAGATAGCATCATTCAGAACACTCCCTAGAGGTGGAGTTAGGGGTGGGCTTAGGAGTGATACTGACCTGGTCATGTTGCTACTCCTTGTGCAGTGGCAGTAATAGTGTTGGCGGTGCTTCTCACAGGAGTTATAAGTTAAGCTCGTGATGGTAGTGAGGGTGCTGGAGCTGACACTGATGAGCATGCGATACATGATGAAAAAGCCTCCCCTATTCCCACATCTTCCTTGCAAAATGCCTTGCTGATGGGTCTGTTAATCGCTCTGATTGTGCCTATTCGTATTGCAGCAAACATGTGTTGAAATGTTCCACACTGACCCCCACGCATTCATACAATTATGTGGTTATGCAGTTTTTATGTTGCTTGAGGAGATGGGGAAAAAGTAGAGAATCAAAAAGCTAGCATGAGTTCTAAAGGCAGCATTGCCCCAATTATGCCAAGTGTCCTTATTTTCAGAATCGTATCATTGATTTCTCTGACCATTAGTAAGTCAGGTAAAGAACGAATAGAGACAGCCCTAATGGTGCTATGAAGAACCCTCACTCTCCAGAAAAAATCTGTTTGGGTTGATCTGTGAGCGGGGAATACCAGGACACATTGTATATGTCACTTACCAGGCACGATGGATGCTGTTTAGATGGTCCTGGTGCTTCGTCATCTGTTGCCCCTGCTAAATCATGAGTTATTCCATGAGTTTGTACTAGAGGAATTTTTTTAAAAATAGAACCACCACCACCACCACCACCAATAATAATAATAATAATAATAATAATAATAATAATAATAAAATAACTGATATGGCTCTGAATGCTTCATTGACAATCCCCACTGCTAAATCCCAGGCTTTTCCCTGTATTTGTACTAAAGGTGAACTTGTATTGTTTAATGAAGATTCCCCCCAAAATAATTCTTTCTTTCAGCATTGGTATTATCTGCTTAGCTGGAGGGGAGCTGACTATTTACATGCAAGACTTGTAGCAGTGCTGGGCCTCAGGAGCAGCTGGCACCAGTTGCCCCCTGAGTGCTTTGTTTAATTGAGCAGTATGAGAAGGGATTAAAAGTATTGGGAGTGAGCCCTGCCCATTTCACACCCACCCCTAGCTCAGCTAATCTGCAATTACTTTAATTTTCTCCCTCAGTTTCCTGGGTTATTTTTTACTTCAGCTTCTGCTTGACAAGCTGCTATATAGGCTGAGTTTTGTACCAAATGTGACTACTGTCCACGGATTATCCTAAGGTTTCTGTCATCAATGGAGATCTGAACATTAGATAGACTTTTTAACTTTTCCTGTATCCCTGACACAAATAAACATCCAGACGACCAGTGCATGCCTGTCAGTCATGAAAGAGACAAGACTGACTTGCTCAACCAAGAAAAATCAGAGAAAATGCAGATATTTCTAAACCTAGAATTATTAATACATTTAGAAACAAAGGAAAGGTCATATATGAGTTTTGGTGACCCTGCTTTGTCATTTCTTATTCAAATGCATTTGTTTGAAAACAAATGTGCTGCCGCACTGATTTCTGGAATGTTTTTCTTCTGATTGTTTCTTCAGAGCAAAACCATCTACTGAGCATTAGACACAAGTGGGTGAAAACCCAACCTGTAACATATAATCCTAATTTCTACACAGACGGGCCTCTGTGTAGTTCTTTGTCATTCAGGATTCAGGATGCTTTTTGACAGCCAGCTTGCTGGAAGGCTGCATGCCGTGTGTGTGTGTGTGTGTGTGTGTGTGTGTGTGTGTGTGTGTGTGTGTGTGTGTGTGTATGTGTGTGTGTGGGGTGTGTGTGTGTGTGTGTTTGGATCCTGCTCTGTACCTGAAAGGTGGAGATGAGGCTTCAACAAAAGCTGCCTTATATCTGCAACAACCCAGCTCTGTGGTGTCTGTGTTTTCTGCTTCCCATAGAAGCAGTATCTGGTGGGGATGAGCTAGTCCTGCCAATGTTTCAGAGACACACCCCTCCCCAACTGAGTATGAGTTCTGTCACCTGTGTCCCATGCCATTGCATCACCCAAAGGTCTCTATGGAGAGTGTGGCAATATTGTTTCATTTTAAAAATAATTTTGTTCTCACCGTATGCCTAGCAAAGGAAAGTATTATTTTATCAGTTACTCAACTGAAGACTGGAATTGTAATTAACTCAATGTTATCCTAGGAGTTAGTGACAATAATTAGCACTTTCCCCCAAATAACAGAAGCAGCCAAATGCAATGTGTGTATCCAGTGGAATACTGTTCAGTTATAGAAAGAATATAGGGCAGGCTGTCATATGCTACAGCATGGCCCACCTTGAAAGCAATGTACTAAAGGGAAGAAGCCAATCACCAAAGATTTGCATGATTCTGTTGGTGTAAAATGTCCATTATAAGCAAATCTAGAGACAGAAAGACAGAGTAGTAGTGGGTTGGGAATGGTAGTGGGTAGTGTGTTGGGGATGATGTGATGAGAAAGCTATAGAGTTTCATAGTTCTTAATACTCCATGCCTCACTCAGCACTGTACTTAAAAAGTTAGCTAATGTTTAAGGCTCATGGAATCAGTCTCCATAGAGCTGATATGTTTAAAACAAGAATGAGAATTGGGATGAAATTCAGGAGTGTAGGGCATCTTAGAATCCCCAGTCAGGAGTGCAGCACCACGCAGAATCAGTAGCACTGCAGAAAAGAACCAAATGAAATTGTTAATTGCATTGCTTTATTATTTTGTGATGCTAATGAAATACCTGAGGCAGTTCATGAAAAGAGGTTTTATTTCGCTCCCTTCTGGAGGTCAAACAGCATGTCACAGATTCCTTCAAGAGCCACTTTTGTCTCTAGCACCTCATAGCAGAGTGCGAGAGAGAGAGAGAGAGAGAGAGAGAGAGAGAGAGAGAGAGAGAGAGAGAGAGAGAGAGAAAGGAAGGAAAGAAGTGAGGGTGGGTGCCCATTTCAAAATGGAAAGTTAGGAAGTTGATGCATCTGGCTCAAGCTTTTATACTCCCTCCCTTCCTCTTTTCTTTGTCTCCCTCCCTCCCTTCCTTCCCAGTGTTTCCCTAGAAGTTCCTTCATATTTCCCTGAGCCTTCTGACTTGAATGAAAGACTGCACTAGGCTCCCTTCTTAAAAGTTTCTCCCATCAGTGCTCAGAGAATCAGATTTCCCGTACACAACCCTGGGTACAAACCGCAATCAAATCAGGGAATCATAGGTTCTGAGGAGCATTCAGTACTTCAGCAGAGTTGGGGGTGGTGGTTAGGGTGTAGGGGGGCTCTCAGTTCCACAGCTTTTCAGTCTGAGGACCAGTGAGGGAGGCTAACCTGGTTTGAGTGGCCCCAGGCTGTTTGGCTCCCACTTGGGTTTTCAGCCCAGTGAAGAGACCATACCCTAGCATCCAGTATACTTGGGTTCCAGTCCTGTCTGTTTTGCTAATAAGAGCATGTTTTCTTTCAGTATTTACATGTTCTCTTTAGGACCTTGTAGAATCTGAAAGACATTGCCAGGGCCCCAGTGAGGTCCATCCCACAGGCACCCTGGAGCATTTATTATTTTAGCATTCTGTAAGCTATGTTTTCTCTTGTACATTAAGGCCAGAAGAAAACTGTTTCCCAACCCTTTGTTAGAGAAGCCATCTTTCAGGGCAGGCTTAATTATTTCACCTTCTGAGATTGCTTTATGGAACCAGAATACCAATTTATCAATTAGTGATGAGGAACTATTCTCTTGGGGACCAAGGGCACAAAGACTGTGTGACCCCATACACCCTCTCCCTGTAATCAAGCAGTTTATGAATTTGCAGGGAGAATTAACCACCCTGCAGACCTGGTTCTGAGTTTTGTGGGAAAATGCCAAAACATTCTTCTTTCCACGCAGGCCAATGTTCTTGCTTCTCTTTAAACCTCTGAAAGGCGGGGGTGGAGGGGTGGGGGGACTCTACTTGGATATGTCAGGGTAGACCACTTCTCCAAGCCCTGACTATAGATTAGCAGTTGTTTAGTAGTATCTATAGACATACTGGCCGTACAGAAATTGTGGTTATGCCACTCAGGTTTGTAGGATAGTGGTACGGTGCCTGGGGCTTGTTCCCCAAGAAGCAGGCTCTGTATTCAGCTCTAGTTTCTATTGCAAAACTCCACAGTATTTACTAAAAAATGAGATATCATAAAATTCAAAATTTAAAAAGAGGTTAATTTCTGTGTACATTTCTGGTCCAGGACTGAGGAGACATGTCCCTTGGCAAGGTACCATGCATGTGTGAGTCGGTGAGAGTGTATGGATTTGTGCTTGAGTGCACGAGGGTGTTAGAGTGTGTGTTTAGGTATGAGGTAGGTGTGTGAAAGCGTGAGTCAGAATGAGAGTATGAAGAAGTGATTGTGTACTTGTATTATGTCACTGTCTGAGTGAATATGCGAGTCTGTCAGACTATCTGTATGTATGTGATTTCTTCATGCATGAATTTAAGAGTGTGAGTATGGGAGATTGTAAGGACACAAAGTATTTATGCATAAGAATGGAGAAGAGAGTGTATGGTTTTGTATTTTCTGTGATTTTGAGTGTGTGAATGTGTGTGAATGTGTGTGAGCAAGAGCACGTGAGGGAGACTGAGTGTGAGAGATGTGCATTTTTGAGGGTGTTTAGTTCATGTGAGTGTGCATGACCATGTGAGTAAGACTGCAGATGTGTTTGAATGGTGTGTGTGTGTGTGTGTGTGTGTGTGTGTGTGTGTGTGTGTGTGAAGAATTTAGACGTGTCCATGAAAGCAAGGAAGAAAAGAATCTTTGAGTCATCCAGTAAATTGATCTCTGGTCATCTGAGGAGCAGGCCCTGGAAGGCCTGTGGGAGAAGATAGGACACTGGCCTCAGCATCACCATATCTTAGTGGTATTCTATGCTTACTTCTTCTAGGGCATTTATTGGTTGGTTAGATGAAACTGCATGACACACCACAAAATACTACTGGCCTGACCTAGCTGTGGCCACCAGCTCCTAAGCATTGGAAGACTGGACAGGGCAAGACACCATTAGGCCAGCTCATCTGGGATGTATGAACTTATCAAGGACTCACCTTTTCCTGGTATCTAAACAGAAGCCAGAGTCTCCATCCTGCACTCTTTCCTCTGTCATTATATACTGAGCAGAGCAAGATCTGGGTCTGCTGTCTACATCCTGGAGCTCCTGCTCATCTCCCCCTTTTCTACTCCATAAAGTATGAGCCTTTTCCCTATCTATTCCATGGCCCTTTTCCCATCTATTCCATGCCTCAAGGCTCTAAGCATATGGCATGGATCATGTGGATTCTCTTTGTGACCAAACTAACTCCACCCCACTCCTCAGGCCTTTCCTTAAATGGAAGATCTTTATCCCCAAACTAGGTTACTGTCCATATGCTTCTTCCTACCAGGCACATTTCACCTTGTCCCTAGCCCTTGTCACACCACAGCACTTGGGCAAGCCTGTCTTTCTCTTGCACTGTGAGCAGCATTACAACCAGGGTGTCCGTGACACCTCACCCAGCATATTCACTCAGTTTGTGCCAGTGAATTTTAATCAAGTTGATGTATAGTTGTGCCTTTTTGTCCTTGCCAGGTTCTGGTGGCTTGATGCCTGGCCACTTCCTTCTTTCACCTGTTCGTGAGAGATAATCTGGACTGCCTATTAAGACCCTTT
This sequence comes from Rattus norvegicus, assembly GCF_021556685.1. Classification (NCBI taxonomy): domain Eukaryota; kingdom Metazoa; phylum Chordata; class Mammalia; order Rodentia; family Muridae; genus Rattus; species Rattus norvegicus. The sequence goes on from NC_141536.1 coordinate 138,094,308, forward strand.
TACAGGTGAGTTTGCATTGGTAGTTGAGTCCAATCGTACTCTGAGGAGCTGACTGGGCTCCTTTGAAACATCTTGTCCTCAACTCAACACTGTCTTTCACTTGCACTAAGAGACGGTTCTTATTTGCTGACTGGTGGTTTCAGTTCCGCTCTAGAAAGCTAAAATCAGCATATCTATGGTCTTTAGATATCGTCAACCTTAAATAAACTAGAGATCTGCCAGTGCTGTATTTGAATATGGTTTATTCCCCAAAGGTCCATGCATGGAAGTTCATGCAAAGATGCTTTTATGGAGATATTGAGATGCCACTAACGGACCAGGCTTCGAGGAAGGTATTTAGTTCACAGGGGCTCTACTGTCACGGACAGATCAGTGCTGTCTCTCGGGAAGGAACCAAAACTGGATCAGTACTCTCAAAAGCATATTATAAAGCCACACTATTTTGTGTGCTTGGCCCTTCCATGCCTTTTTGCTTTCACCAGGAGGCTGACTCCATGATATTTGGGTCCTCTGGAAACCAGATTCATGAGCCATGCTTACCTATTTTTAAAAGCTATCACAACCTCCAGTGTTTTACTGTAGCAATACAAACAATACTAAAATGAATAGAACCATCTCATTTCCTAATCAAGTCCATAGTGGCTTGATGCTCTCTGCTCGCATATGTCCCAACACCTTGTTGATGTAACTCAAATGCCAACTTTTCTTGCCAAAGGCAAGTTCTAAGGGATTCCTTGTTCGAAATGATTGTATCGTGATATGCTTCCTGCTAAGAAACACAGAGTCTCTGGCTAAATAGCTTCTTTGCAAATTAATTTTATTTATGAATCAAAAGAAGTCTCTGGATTTCACAGTATCATCTTCACAGCATAGTATCTTTTACACATCTATTGGAGAGATCTGTGGGCCACTTATTGAACAAGAGATTTTTCTTCATTGAATAAGAGCAATGCTTCATTTTCACCAATGTTGGTTATTATTGACCAAAGACTGCTTACTATTCTTTAGGCACTTAGGGAGCAGGAGAAGGCTGTAGGGCTTGTCTGTGGAAGTGAGAAGGTAGCTGAAAGGGTGGGTCTGACCAGGGAGCTGTGTAAAGGAACATTGTGATAGATTCAATGGGACACTATGAGAATTGTGGTGCATGACTTTCCTTTCAGAGAAAAAGATATTTGAAGTGGACCACATGGGAATTTGGGGGCAGAAAGTAATGACATGGGAATTATTGGATGCCAAATGAGGACAATATCTCCTGAGGGAGTTTTAAACATTCAATGGCCAGTTTAAAACAGATCCAGGCTCCAGGGAGAGTGAGGAATGGATACTCTGAATCTCAGCCCGTGGGACAGAGTTGGTGGAAGAGAAAGTTTAACTTGAGGTCTTGAAATGCAGTCAGCTTCCAAGATAGTCACTCAGAAAATCTGCTGCCAGCAGAACCTTTACACAATTCTTAAGACAGAGATGGTTGGCTTGATTGGCCATGACCTCAAATGCCATTGTTCATATATTTTTAAATGTGCGAACATGAATATATCCGAAGACCTTTTATAAACATCTCTATTAATTATGCTTTGATGAATTAAAAGTAACTCCCAACACACACACACACACACACACACACACACACACAGAGAGAGAGAGAGAGAGAGAGAGAGAGAGAGAGAGAGAGAGAGAGAGAGAAACAGAGAGATGGAGTTCCTGTTTCATTGTTTCATACAGGGCAGCAACAGGAGCACACAGAAATATATTTCTTGATTTGTAAATAAAACTTCATCTGACCAGTTGGGCAGAGTAGCTGAGTCTCTGTGGGATCATCAGTACCAACAGAACCTGATTCCTAAATGGTAATTATGGGATGAAGCAAGGGGAACAGCTTTATGAAAGAGGAGACAGGAGATCTATGTGGAGAGAGAATCTAGGTCTAGAGTAACAACTGCAGAAGCATAAAGAATCAATAACCAAATAAGCTTGGGAACCAAGCAAAGGGGCAATGATGCAAGAGCTCTGTCTTCCTTAGCACCCTCAGTGTGTTCTCTTTCCTTTGCTACCTTTTCTTTTGGTGGTTTTCTACTAGAGGAACCTGATAGCAGGTTTCCAGTGATTCTTCAAAAGAAGTCTCAGGTAAATAGTTGCCTCATTAAACTTAGGAGAAACTGGAGTTGAGCCAGCTATATTTTGAGTTTGTCTTTTATGTACTGGATCTGTGACTCTGCACCAGTGTACCAGGCCTGTCTCCTACATCAAGAGCCTGTGTCAGGGGACTGGAGAAGTTAAACTGAGTCTTGCCACCAAATAAGTTTGCCTCCTAATGAATGAGGACAACTGAGAAGCTGCCCTGTGGAATTTACCAGGCACTGGAGGTGACTCCTCAGCTTGCCTCATCACAACTTCTTTACACATAAGTGCGTTCTAGGAGGCTTTTACGTGTGTGTGTGTGTGTGTGTGTGTGTGTGTGTGTGTACAATAACAATAGACAAGAGGTCATGGGTTTGACAAAGAGTGGGAGGAATGTATTAGAGAGCTTAGAGGGGAGGTAAGGGAAGGGGAAATTATTGTAATTATGTTATAATCTCAAAACAATAACACAAGATGAAAATAATCAACTGTAAAACCAAGCAACTTGTCCTACAGTAATAATACTGCTATGGAATACAGTAAACCTATCACCGACTGCCTCACTAAGCCTTAAGCCTTTGTGTGCAGACTGGGATATACAGGCATGCAGTTTGTGATTCAAGAGGTATGTATTCTGCTGCAGCTTCTGGTGTTCAGGTGTCCTGTGCGCATGTGTAGAGGAGGCCATGGACCCAGGACCCAATGTTTTCTAAGTATGCTCCATTTCCCTAAGCTATACCTCAGCTCTTTTCCATTTCTAACCAACTCCCAGGTTTCACTGAAGCTGCGGTATGTCAGCAAGACTTTGAGCAGCAAACTACATGGAATCTAAAAGAAATGAAACCATATCTGCCTCAACCATAATGTTAAACCCACTGCTAGTGCACAGTCAACTCAGGGAGACAATACTAGGACTTATTCTAGTTGCATAATACGGAAGATATTTTGTTTCATCACGCAGTACCTGACAGCTGACTCCATACCTAATTTAAGAAAGGGTAAATATGCCACTGATTCCTTGGTTTTAAGTTCATGTCTGAGTAGAAGAATGACAACCTCGGCAGCTATCAAATTGGCCAGAAGAACACAGTAGAAATCACAAAAGAAAATAGAAAAAGTCAAGAACAGGTGATAGGAACTCACCAGCCAATAGAACAGTTACTTCTGGTTACTCAAGAGCATACAGGTCAGTGGAAGAAGCTGAATTTGAAGAAATGCAATCAGTGTCTGCTAGCAAGATATTACAAGGACTGGGTAGAAGAAACTCTTTGTGAGAAGCTGGATCTTCAAGATTTCTCTAGGCTTGCTAGTACACCCATCAGAGCAGAGTGATACACTGGAGGGCGAGCCAGTGCCTACACTGTAGACGAAGAAAGATCTGCCCACAAATATTGCAGAAACATATTGTGGTTTCCTGGAAGATGTGGAAGATAGATATAGTCCTCAAACATGTGACTCTTGGTGTGTCGGTGTAGTATGGTCACCTCGTAAAAACTCTCCAACTAGCGTAATTCAAGATTTTAGTTCTCAAATTTTAATTACCATTTCTAGAATTAGACATGCCAAAACAGAGGCAATAATGCATTGTGATCTCTCTTAAACTGTACATGGTTCCACATTAGTAGTTCTTATTATCTCTCAGTGCATATGTTGCAGTTTGAGTTTGCTCTTTGTATCTGATCTCAGAACTTTTCAGTCACAAAGGTCCACTCTGCCACTCTTCCTTTAGTCAGGATGCAGTTTTCGATACTGTATTTGCTACCACATAAAATCAAACATCTGTGATTAGAAAATACATAAACGCTATAGAAAATGTTAGTGCTTGATTACCCTGAGATGACACTTTTATAGGTGTATCCATGTTCACGTGTATATGTGCGTGTGCATATGTATGTGGTGGTCAGGTGCTGCTATCAGATGCCGTCCTTGATCATTTTCCAACTTAGTTTTTGAGACAGGGTCTCTCATTGAACCTGGAGTTGGCTGATTTAGTTAGACTGGCTGGGCAGCAATCTCCAGTGATCCTCCCGCCTCTGTCTCAGCAGTACTGGAATTAGAGGTCTGTCCCACCACACCTGGCATTTGTTTGCTTGTTCGTTTGTTTGTTTGTTTTTATGTGGGTTTTTGGGATCAAGCACGGGTCCTTATGCATGCATGGCAACCACTTTTCTAATTGTGCCATCTCCTTAACCTCTGTGATATGTTATTACATATAATGGCTATTAAAATGCAATGTGAGATAATGCACTCATTATGTTGTTTAGAGTCCTCAGCTTCGATTCCTTCCTCTCCTTCCTTTCTCTCTCAGTCTTCCTTTCTATATCATGCAAGGCTCAATGATAACATAGTCTAAGGGGGAGTAATTTGGAGTCTGTGTTTATGAATGAATTCACTGCCTATCCTACTAGATACCCAAGAATTCACGCCTGTGTACATGAAGTGTGCCTTCAGTGGGACTGTGTCCACATACAGCCTAGTGGCATGGTCTTACTGTATTGTTTTTTTATGTCTGCACAGGCTATCATTTTAAACCGTGTCTTCCTTTGGTGTGTTCTCCTGCGTGAATGAATGGTTGTGTACTTGGAAGAGTCAATCCCCATTACAGACAAACAATTCTATTTCTCTGTAGACCATTGGGATGCTAATGTGATTGAGTTTCTCGGAGTTTCAGGATGTCTGCTGGCAGGCAGAGGCTTCTGTAGGGCTGCAGTAGATTGAGCTCCTGCAGCTTCCTCTATTAGGAAGCAAAGACTTCATAGAGATGCAGGTAATAGATTTCTGGCTTAATCTAGATTTTGCTTTAATGGGGCCTTTTTAAAATTCACAGAACAGGATGGACTGTGTATTTTTCTGACTCCATAGCTACTACGCATATCAGATGACTAGTAAACTCGGACTCAGTGTGGGTCTGTGTGATGACTTAGTCGTAATTTTCACTCTCTGTTTCCTGCTCCTCCAGGGAAATGGGTCCTATGGGGCTTGTGTGACCTGTGAATACAGCCTGCTAGCCTGACGCCAAGCAGGGAGGGAGTCTATCATGGATGGCATCGTTGAGCAGAAGAGTGTTCTGGTACACAGTAAGATCGGTGATGCTGGCAAAAGGAATGGCTTAATTAACACCAGAAACTTCATGGCTGAGAGCAGGGATGGTCTGGTGTCTGTTTACCCAGCACCGCAGTACCAGAGCCACAGGCTAGTGGCCAGTGCGGCACCAGGCAGCCTGGAAGGAGGCAGAAGTGATCCTGTGCAGCAGCTGCTGGACCCAAACACACTGCAGCAGTCCGTGGACTCCCACTATCGTCCCAACATCATTCTATACTCAGATGGTGTGCTCCGATCCTGGGGGGATGGTGTAGCCACTGACTGCTGTGAGACCACCTTCATTGAGGACCGGTCACCCACCAAAGACAGCCTGGAGTACCCCGATGGGAAATTCATCGACCTCTCAGGGGATGACATCAAAATCCACACCCTGTCTTATGATGTGGAGGAAGAGGAGGAGTTACAGGAGCTGGAGGTCAGATGATGTGCTTGTTGGGGACCTTTTGGGATTGGGGTGATGGGGCCTGGAAGTTACCTGTGAGTGCTTAGCAAAGGCCTGGGAATGAAATTATGCAAAAGCGCAGAAGGTATTCTCAGTACTACTTTACTTCTGAGCTTTTTGGGAGGATAAGGAATGGAAAAAGGTTGGAAGCTGTGGCAGTGGTTCTGGGTAAGGGTGACGTGAGGTAATAGCTCTGTGGGTAGGGCAACAGAGCTCTGTGGGATGGTGGGCTGTGGGGACACTGCCACTGAATAACCTCAAGAGAGAGGGATATGTGAGGCTAGAGATACCTGGTATGGGAACGAGTGGAGAAGTGTTTTACTGTCATGGTGGGTCCCTCTGTTTAACATTGGAAGTTTCTATTAGTAAATCATTGTTATTTCAGAACTCTTAAGAAGAAACAATGGAAATTTAAAAGGGAGAATTAAGCCTAGGACTTCTCACAATACTGGGAAAATATTGGTCCATTGAACTATGTCCCTGAACCCAGCATACCTTACCTCTTTATTAGCTGGTGCAAGTGCGGACATTTGAATTACACACATAAAGACTTATGAACAGAGACTCTGTGAAATAGAGCACAGAGGTTACTAGTCATGTGATGTATGAGAGTCATTGAAGGAATATGGCACCGCAGAAAGAGTAGAGAGCAGAGCATTTTCTACTGGATCTTGAGTACAGTGTCTAGGAAGAAAGCCTGTGAGACCCACTGACAGGTCTCTGAATAGTCACCCACATAAGCAGAGACCTTTATACCATCTTTGACACTGACAGGGAAAGAAGGGCATGAGGCCAGCTAGAACCTGAGGGAAGCTAAAAGATGGGTGCTTTGGCTTCTGTACTAATGGCTGTTGCAAGTGTCTGCTATTTTCCAAAGTATCATGGTTTGGCCAACAGTAAGTGACTAATTTCTAGCCTTTGTGTGAATCTGGGAAGCAAGCACCACAAGTGCCACATTAATTTGAACCAGAAATTCTGACAAAGGAGCAAATCGTTGGCTCTGAAAATAGTTCCCAAAGGCCATGTGGGTCTGCCATTGTGGTTTGAGTAAAAAGATGTCCGAGATCATTACTGAAGTGGAACTCCTATCTCATATGTTAAGAGCAAATATATGGAGGCTTGATGGGTGATTGTGCAAGATAGGGTAGCACAGAAGCAATTCACTCTGAATAGAATTGAATGGAAATCCTAAGGTCTGCGTTGCCTTGTGAGTATGGAGGAAACCTGCTGGAGAGAAACATGGGATCCTGCCATCCAAACCTTAATGATCTAAGGGAAAAATGGGTTCTATGCTATAAAAGGGAAGAGCAGTGAGAAGCCCAGGGTAGCTGTAAGAAACAGTGGCATAGCTAGGGAGACCAAGCCCATCTATTCCTTTTATACAGCTTGACTCTAGTGGCCCTACTGTGCCACACCCTGTGGTCCAAGCTGCTTGTGTGGAGTGATGGAGAATCAGTACATGCTAAAGTTTAATCTTCAAAACAGCACAGGGAAAGCGGGACACCACACAGAGAAACTGAGCCTGCAGGCTTTGACTTTCTGCCTTCAGCTGCTGAGAACCAGGAGAGGATTCCAGGCAGGAAGGCTGTGACAATGTGTTGGGCAGTTTGATGTCATTTTGACACAAGGTGAAGCCATTTGATGGGGGGGAACTTCAATTAAGAAAATGCCTCCATAATATCAGGCTGTAGGCAGGACTGAAAGGTGTTTTCTTAATGTTTGATAGAAAAGGCCTAGCCCACAGTGGGAGGTGCCATCCCTGGAAGATGTTCTTGGATTCTATAAGAAGGCAGGCTGGGCAAGCTATGATGTACAAGCTCATAAGCAGCACCCATTCATGGCCCTGCATCAGTTCCTGTCTGCAAGTTTCATCCCAGTATGAGTTTATGCTCTTACTGCTTTGATACGTCATTGTAAGCAAAATAAACTCTTCCCTCCCCAAGTCGCTTTGGTCAAAGTCTTCCATCACAGACATATTAATCCTAACTAAGACAGACAAGATATTTTGGGGAAGCTGCTGTAGCTACAGAGTGGGAAGAGGATGTGGGGAAGATAGTGGAGACATAGCAAGCTGGAGGCACAGAACCCTATTATTATAAGGGATGGAAAGAAGAAATCAAGACAGCAGTAGCTGTGGGAAGACGTACTTCAAAAGTGAAATTTGTCACTGATTGGCTATGAAAATAGGGGCGCAAAGAGCATCAGCAGCTCTGATAAGAGTTTCTGGAAAATCAGCTCACAGGTATACTATGTCCTTGCAATTATGGTCTGGGATACTGGCTAGACTGAATCTTTAAAAAGTTTCTGAATGCTTCCATTATGCCATTTTATTATGTGTGCTTTATTCCCCCCTCCCTCCTGATACATGCATATATATATATTGAATTATTGATTATATCAAGATCATTAAGAGCTGAAGAGGTGATTATGTATCTCTTTAAGCCTCAGTCAACTTCTGAGGCTTCAGAAAAGCCTAAGAATTCTCTTCCACCTTAACACCTCTATTGGTATCTGGCTGAGCTTGCAACTAAACAACCAGTATTTTAAAGCAGTTTGTTGATTCTTGCTACATCAGTATACATATTTTTGGCAATCGATTTCTAACCTGGCTCCCATTAATTCACAATGACCCTAGCAATCTGGGTTTTTGATTTATTTATTTATTTTTTGAATTCTGAAGAGGTCTGACATCTACCCAGACACAGTCTCTTGAGTTAAAAATTAGTAGGGGGGGTTAAGAGGGACCAACCTACCTAGTGTGATAAATCCAGACCTTTGATGGGTAACAGCACAGGTGCCTGAGGAAATGAGCTGTACCAGCCAAATGCTTTGCTCTGTCCTAGCAGTGGCATTGGCAACCCTCAGAAACAATTGTTTTAAGAAATCAGGTAACAGGAATATTTACTCATAGTAGTAGTGTTCCTCTGTGTTTACATTCTAGAGTGGTCTTTCGCTACTTTATAACAATACAGTGCCGTTTCTACTTTGATCAGATGAAGGGCCTTCCCAATAACATTGATGGAAAAGCAGGGTTTAAAATGTTTACTTGTCATTTTAGACAGACTTTCTGAATAATCTCTATGGAGCTCACCCAGACTAAGACAGTTGCATGCCCCAGTACTCTGTGTACTCTGAGGACAATAGGATACTCAGGATATAGTATAGCCACTCTCAATTTCTTAAAAGTATTTAACACCCAAGTGTTGAATATTAAGAAGCTACCCAGAGTGGTTAGTGGGTCCTTCAAGAAGTCTAGGAAAACAAAGACATGTTCTTAAAAGCATTCTTAGAGTATAACAACAGCCTGTTATTCCTGCTTTTCGTTACATTTTTCTGAATAAAAAAGGAATTTAAAAAAAGAAAGAAAGATATTGCAGAAGTTTTCTTGGGTGACTCGCTTGAGGTTTAATAGTAATGATACAGAGACATCTGTATAATATAAGGCTGTTGGCCTGTTTTCTGGGGCAGTTTCTCAGTTAGCCCACCTAAGCTTAACATGAGTTCTCTGCCACTGCCAATGGGTCAAATGGCTCTCTCCATGCTCTACTTCTCTCCATTCCTCTCCAGGTTTCTGTCTCTCTTCTCTCTGCCTTTTTCTTACTCTGCTCCTTCTGCTCTTCTCCAGCTCTTAATTATGCAAAAGTCACCCTCTGTACTCATCCAATTGGCATTGGGGGCTATGGTGATTGGTGACTTTCACTATGGCAACTTGTCTTTTCATTTTGCAGACATCTGACAGCCAGTACCTCCAGCACAGCAATTAGAAATTGAGAGTACAGGGACATTCCTTACAATATTTGTTTGGCTGGGTTATCCTAACAGAAAGGAAATTTTAAAATGTATTAACTGTTCTGTGGGTTTACCCCATTCTATGAAGTAATCAACAAATAGGTGTTGGCTAGCATTTGCTGTGTACCACATCACTTCAAGATTTAGTGACTTAAAACAAGCATTTCCTGGGAGGTCAACACTTTGCGATGAGGTTGGCTTGGGAGCTGTGCTTCATAATGTTGGTTTCCTGTTGGCTACAGAGATGGAGGTGACCGTTTAGAACTCTCTTCAATGGGATGGTTAATAGATGGAGATCGTGGGTGCTGGGTGGCAAGATGCGCATCAGCTCTTCTTTTGTACTAGGCAATTCTGGATCCAAGAGAGAGCCACAATTTTGAGACAACATATGGAGTTTTTGTCTTTTATTTGCCTTCATGTTTGTGTGAATGTCATACATGGGTTTTACAGTGAGTTTCAAGAAGACCCATAGAAGGTTTCACTGCTCTATGAAGTGCTTGCCATCTTTCCTCCTACTGGTTAACAACTGAAGAAGGCTGTGATGTGATATGAAATGAGGGAGAGCTTAGGGATCTCAGTAATTTTCAGGACACAGTAGCAGTGGACAGGCATATTACTGGTTTCTTCAGGAGAGGCCGGATGGTAATAATTGGGTTTGGTGTCCAACCCCTCAGGACCTCCTTCCTGGCAGGAGGAAGCTGCAGATTTTAACTGAGTGCTGGGAAGGGATGAGACCATTGCTTCATCTGATTCCCAGCCCTCAGCTAAAACTTGAAGCTTCCAGGAGTACCTACAGCAGGAAGCCACTTCACACTTCATGCAAAGAAGCTCAAGCAGCAAGATTACAGGGGCACATAATAAAGCAATTCTATGAAACATACAATTGAAATTAAAGTCATGGGGTGAAGTGGATAGAATCCATTGCAGGAGGGCTTCACTCCAGCAGGAGGGCCCTCCTGCTGTCAGAAGTGCCAAGCTGTGTCCAAAGACACCTCATTGTTGACTTGTTTCAATGCACACCTATTCAAACCCTGAAGCAGATGGAACACTGTCTAAACCTGCTTGTAAGCTTTGAGCCTTTTCTTCATTGTTGTATAAAGGAGTCCCGGGGAAGACACTCTGTGGGCACTCACAGAGTACTGGCTCCATGCTAGGCACTTTGCAAATTGTGTCATATAATGCTTCCAACACCAAAAAAGGGAACACTAGGGTCTCTCCCTAGTGAAGGCTCATACATGCTAGAAGCCTTTCCAGCATTATACAAGTTGGCTTTGCTCGAACCTTTGGAGCTGAGGCAGATCTGCTAACTCTCGATACTTGACTCCTGATGACCATAATGGTTGTTTTGTTTTGTTTGTTTGTTTGTTTTAGAGAGGGAGTATACTATGGCAAAAAAAAAAAAAACAAAAAACAATTGATAACAAAGAGATAAGGCTGGACTTGGCACTGGCCTCTTCTTGGCCTCTGAGAACCCCCAGCCTGGGCTCCCTGAGACTTTTGTTTGTGTTTCCAGTAAAAGACTTGTGACTCATGTGACAACAACTACAATGAACTACTACTATGTGCAGTTATACGTGTGCAGGAAAGTGGAGAGTCCTCAAAGACAATTGAGGAGGGTAAAAGAATGTGAGCAGGACCAGACAGTTTTGACCCAAAAGGAAGAAAAAACAAATTCAGAAAATGATAAATGGTACTTTTAAAAATTGGTTTTCCTGGCTTCAAATATGAGGGATTAATCATATAACAATATGGTCGGGGGAACTTGGGCTGACTTGTGTAGGGTGAGTGGGAAGAATTTTCTTTTCTTTTCTTTCTTTTTCCTTTTTTTTTTATTGTTGTTGGTTTCTGTTTACATCATCGCATTGACTCTTCAAAAAGAAGACGGTGAACCTTAAAGAAAGTTAGCTAAGAAAACCACCTAGCCTTTTCTGATCAGGGTGAGAGAAAGGATGATTTCACAATTAAGGGTGGTGTTAGCTGTAGTAAATATGCTGATATGCTAGTCACTCTCCTTGAACATTGTTCTTCCTCTGTCCAAGTTAGGTACTAAATCAGTCTCTCAAGATCAGGTTGAGTCTCTCTTGAGAAAGACTTTTATTATTTTATTTCATTTCAGATTACATCTTCAATTTGCTCTTTAATGACTCCATACTAGTTTCTCTCCTTTTATTAATAAGATGTTGAATCATTGTCATTATCTTTTTCTATATTCTGAAGTGTGGCTTCCTTTTTCTTTTCTTTTCTTTTTTTTTGGTTCTTTTTTTTCGGAGCTGGGGACCGAACCCAGGGCCTTGTGCTTCCCAGGCAAGCGCTCTACCACTGAGCTAAATCCCCAACCCCCCTTTTTCTTAAATAAGGGAATTTATTATTACATTCCTTTGGTCTAAGAATGTATTTGCAGTAGCTGCATTGGAATCTTTCTTTTCCTGCCAAATGTACATCTGTGCCTACCCAGTCATGTTCTCCAGACTTCTTTGTTAGCCCTAAATATGGGTCATGCTTTCTAGATTTTTATTTGAGATGTAAATTATTTAGCCCTTTCTCTTACTTACTGTTATTTGATTTGTTAGTGACTTTCTTCGGTTAAATGTGCACATTCTTTTCTTCTGTGGTATTTAACCAATGATATTACTCCAGTTGTGTTTGGCTTTCTCTCCCTGCTTCTCCCCTTTTCCACTATGACTGACTTTCTGGGATTATAGATCTCTTCTGAGAGACATATCCAGAGCATGTCCAATACAGAGGTCAATGCTAGCAGCAAAACACTTTCTGCTTCCACCAGTTTAATCCTTCCCTGCCAGTAAATCTCCTAGTTTCTTTAACCAACCCTGAAATGCTTCTGGCACCATACTGGGAGAAGACATAGAGCAGCCCACAAGAACAGCAGAACAGCAGGATCTGTTCTTATTCAAATGCATTTGTTTTCCACAAGTAAATATCTTTGGTGTATTGTTGGCCTTTGTTACAAGTGAGAGTCCTGATCTGGCTGTTGCTGACCATGTTTCAATTTTTTTTTTGTATCTCCAGTACATAACTATTTAATTAGTGTGTCAGTAATTGTTATGTCTTAAGTTTTACCATGTTTACAAGCTTCAGATTTCTGATGCCATTGCAAATGTTAGCAATTCTCCCAAATCCAATAGAAAAACAAATAAACAAACAAACAAACTCAGAGACTTACATTTGTCAGATATTAAACACAGTGCAACCTAAGCCTCACATACCCATTCTGTGGTTATTTGCACAGTTTCTAAAGACTGGATTTGGCTTCATCCTGCCTTTCTTCCAAGAATTCTTGTGAAGATTTGCTGGAACATTGTATGAAATTCTGGACACGCATATCTCGGCATGGACCAGATGTGTCGCATGCGGTCAGAGAGTGTTTAGATGTGAACAGATACTATACTGGTAGGGTTTTATTGCTAATAGGCTAGAGATACCTGGGAAGAAGGAACTTGAATTAAAAATTTCCTTTATCAGATGACCATGTCTGGGGGGCATTTCTTTATTGATGATTTATGTAGAAGGATCCAGTCCACTGTGTGTGGTACCATCCTTAGGCAGGTAGTTCTGGGCTTGATAAGGAAGGTAGCTGAGTGAGCCGAAGGGAATGAGTGAGTAAGGAGTATCCTTTTGTGGTTTCTGCTTCAGTTCCTGCCTCCAGGTTTCTTCTGGATCTCCTGACTTGGCTTCCCTTGATGATGGACTAACTTGCAGGATATAATACATCCTTCATTCTTTGTTCCCTGAGTTTGTTTTGGTTAGTGTTCTTTTCTTTTCCCTTTACATTTAGATTAGATTACATTTAGATTCGAGTATTCTGTCTTCTTGTATATCTGTGTACCATGTATGGGCAAAGCCTATAGTCCCAGAAACATGCCATTACATAACCTTGAACTAGAGTTACAGACCTTTGTGAGCCACCATTTGGGTGTTGGGAATTGAATGTGAGTCCTTTGGAAGAACCACCAATGACCTTAGCTGCTGAGCCATCTCTTTAACCTTTTGGTCATTGTTTTATCAGAGCAACGGAAAGCAAATGAGAACAGATGGCTTATGGATGGGCTCAAATTTTTAATCAAATTAATTATCTTTAAATAATATGACAGATCACTGCTTATGGTATTAGAAAATTAAGCTATCCATATTTTTCCCTCGAGATAAAATATCCATGAGAATTATATTTAAACATTCCTGTTTCTTTGGGATCACATTTGGGTCATGTGCAAGGGAACTATCTTATATCATTGTGACCCCAAATGAATTTTCTAGTCCTCTAGCTACATTGCCACCTTGTTCTGTGAGAAGGCACTGTGCAGATAAAGTTGGTTGGCCTGGGAGTGACTTTCACCTTCAAGACAACATTTGCAAGGCATCAACCATAGAAATTATTTTATTATCTATTTGTGTGTGTGTGTGTGTGTGTGTGTGTGCGCGCGCGCGCGCGCGCGCATTGTGTGTCTTTCTCTTTCTCTTCCCTGTTGTTTGACACAAGGTCTCATAAAGGTTTTTGTTGTTTTGCTTTGCTCTTGTTTTTTTTTTCTCCTGACACATATGACATGATAGGTAGCCTAAAAGTTTCTGAGATTCTTCTATCTTAACTCCCTATTCCTCTGTAGGATCATTATGATCATAAATGCATGTGCTATCACGTTCAGCTCCATACGTGCTCTAGGGATTCAAATCGAGGTTCTCATATTTGCACGGCAAATATTTTACTCATTAAGCCATGTTCTCCGCCCTTGTTTACCGAGAAATGAAATATATACATACATATATCAAACATTTGATAATTAGAATAATAGTATGACTGATTAATTTTGAGTATGGAAATTCATTGAAATATATACCTTACACTGTTTCTAAAACAGTAATAATGATGATGATGATGATGATGACGATGATAATAATAATAATAATAATAATAATAATAATAATAATTTAGGTCTGTTTCTCAAGTAACAATAACCAATATTTAGGTTGCAGGAAATTCATATATTGAGAAACGAATTCATGTATTGAGAAGCTGTACTAAGAAGGATTTCTGACAGACAAAGGCTGCCATTCCTTAGGAATTTTGAAATGAGTTTTCTGCATCCCACCCCAAAAGGAGCTATTTCCCTTACCTCTATCACAAGGGACATAAAGCTCTCCAATTGACATAGACCTGTGGCACCTGTCAGCACATTAAAGCCCATTCTGGCATCTACGCTCCATCGGAATCACAAGCACCTTTTATACTTATCAAAGTCCATCCTAGCCCTTCTTAGCGCTTCTACCCTAAACTTCCTTCAGTTCATGCTTCCTATCTACTGTCTTGTTAGTCTCTCTCTCCCTCTCCCTCTCCCCTTCCCCCTCCCCCTCTGCCTCTCACCCCTCGCTCTTTCAGTATGCTCTGTCCTCTATCTCTTGCTACCTCACTATCTATGCTATTCTCTCCCCCTCTCCACTTCACTAACCCTGGCCATGCCCAGTTTTTTTTTCTTTTCTCTCTGCTCTGAACTCTTACAGATGCCTCTGGCTATTTTTTTCTCTCTTATTCTCAATAGGAACCTTCCCTAACAATGGACTGGCCATATAGGCAGTTTCTTTACTGAATCTCCTCACATACTGTGTCACCATCTTCCACATTTTTATCTTTTATGTGTCAATAGAGGCACTGAGGTATGTAATAAAGCCATTTGATGGGAAGGGGAAACTTTCCCTACAGTACATACTCTTGTCATAGAATTCAAGGTCATTGTTCATATTCCCTTGATTTTTTTCTTCCCCCCTGCTAAGCAAAGCCCCCCAGCACCAACCAAATTTGCTGGATGCAGAAGAGACTGTAATCAGAATGTGTAGTGCTCTGGTCAGCAGCCTTTCTTGTGACTACTGGGTCGTTGTCAGTCTCCTGAGTGGCTGAAGATCTGTTATAGCTATGGAGCTAATAAACAGAATCATCAAAGAGAACAGAACCTCCTGTCCCTGCAAGATGATCATTACTGTCACAAAATCTGCCCTTTCTAAGCTACATGCTTTTTAGCATGGTAATTGTGACAAATGGAGTTTGAATAACAATGAAAAGGAAAGCCCATAACTGACAGATCTTCTTTCATCCTCGGGTTCGAACAATGCAAAAAGAATTCTAATTCTAAATGAAACTGTAGTTATACTAAATTTTCCCCATCTTGACTAAAGTCTTCTTGTCTCAATACTCAAAAAATCTAGGACAGGTTGTGCTGGTTAGGTTTTCATTGTCAACTTTACATAACCTTGAGTCAATTGAGAAGAGAGAACTTCAACTGAAGAATTGCTTAGGCCAGGTTAGCCTGCCTGACCTATGGGCATGTGTGGGGGGCATTGTGTTGATTGATGTAGGTGGGCCCAACCCACTGTGGGCAATGTCATTCTTAGGGTTCTCTAGAGTAACAGAAATTACAGAATGGAGTTTTCTCTGCATATACAGAAAGGGGATTTTTTAGAAAGATCTACATACAGCCTGTGGTCCAGCTAATTCAACAGTGATGTCTATGAATGAAAGATGTAAGACTCCAGTAGTTGTTCAGTCCACGAGGCCGAGTGTCTCAGCTGGTCTTCAGTACATTTCGGAATCCTGAAGAAGTGGGCTCAAAGGAACGAATGAACTTGATAGCAGGACAAAAGCATGTAAGCAAAGAGGAAGTTTCCTTCTTCCATGTCTTACATAAGCTTCCAGCAGAAGGTATGGCCCAGATTAAAGGTGACTTTTCTTACCTCAGAGATTAGAAAGAGAAAGAAAGTGCTAATAAACATGAGACTTCAATAGAAGATCATTCTTTGAATTCAAAGATGTCATTAAAGATGATGGCTCAGTGGGTAAAGCACTGCAAGCATGAGGACAACCAGAATCCACTTAAAAGCCAAGTGGGTGTGGCAGTCTACCCATGATCTCAGCACAAAGATGGGAAGAAGGCGATCCTTGAGAGATGGCTAGCCAGACTAGCTAAAATGGCACACTCCAGGATTAGTGTGTGTGGGGGGGGACTGGCTCAACCGTGAGGGAAGAGATACCCAATGCCAACCTCAGACCTCTACCTGCGTGTACCCACACATGTTTGAATATGTGTATAAGCATACACACTATGCACATAAACATAGGCCAGAAAATGAAGACAAACATATCTTCATATTACGAATTAGACATTACTGATCAGACTGACCATACTATTGACAAAAGCGCCATGAAGTCCATCAATAAATTTACCAAAGAGCACATGTTTTGCTTAGTGTGTATTCTTTTCTCCTCTCACAGATCATATCATGGTATCTTCTGGCAACATAAAAGAAATGTGCATCTGAAGCAGTCCATGTTGCTTAGATTGGGGCTAGGGACAGATGAAATTTAGGAGGGAACAGTGAATGGTGATACAGACCTAGGGTCGGTACTCTAAATTTTTAAAAGTTAGACTCTTGAAATTGTAAGAAGGGGCACCTCCTCCCTGTGTTTTGTTTGAGAAGTTTGCCTGTTAAAACCATTAGGTCTTGGAGATAGAGATTGTCCTTCATGCATTGCAGCCTGCATGGCTGCTGTTTTCTTAAAAGGAAGCGTACCATATGGGAACAGAAAGGTGAGAGAAAGATCCATGCTGAGCGGCTCTTTTCTGGACTTCCTTTAATGAGGGCTATGTTTTAACTAACAAGTGGAGGCCAAAGGAATAACAGGGAGTCTGGATAGTTTAGAAGCTGGAGTTTCCTATAGATCCTGGAAAAAAAGGTTTTTGCTTTTCCTTTTTCATCTAGGGAAAAAAAAACACATTGTTTCTCTTGAACTAGTCACCAGGGAAATGCGAGACCCAGGGAGGAAATGCATCCACCATCTAATTTAAAACCCACATGTTCAGGACACAAAGTTCATGTTGTGGGTCACTGGTGTTAATTGGAAAACATCTCCAGAGTCTGTAGCAGGTTTTTGTATTGCACCTGAAGTGCACTTGTAAGCAAAGAGCCAGTATAGATCAGTGCCTTGTATAGAGCACAAGCACTTAGAAATCCCTCTGTTAGTTAGATAGGTGAGCGCCTGCAAGGCCAATGTGGGGAGTCAGTGCAGCCATGAAACCAATGGACTGCAGGCAGCAAGGGAACAGTCAGTGGAGTTCATTCAGCAGCACTGTGCTATTGCAACCTTAAAGTCTCAGGTGTGACGTTCCCTGCCCAACTTTAACTCTGTGGAACATAGCATGGAGGATTGTGAAACAATCTCTGTCTCAGAGAGGCTGGTGGTAGAAAGTATGAAATGAGGTGGTGGTTACTGTACACTAAAGGGTGAAAGAGAAGTGAAGGAGATGGGGGGGTGAGGTAAAGAGGAAGGAAGGGAGGGAGGGACAGAGAGAAGGAGGGCAATCTACAGGAACCCTAGGCAAGCATCTGCCCTGAAGGTCTTAGAAATTCATGCTGCTTACTAAGAACCTGCTGTGAACATGGTATGAACATGGTACATGCCCTCCAAGTCCTAGTTTCTGTGTTGAGATATTGGCTGTTAACAGATTATTCAAATCCGCTACATGGTGTTTCTCTGAGCTTAGAGAATTGTGACTAATTCCATTTTAGATATTTGATGTTTATGGCAGCTGCTAGAGGCAGGTGCTCTAATTTTGCTTCAGGGGATGACTAGGAAGCCATACATGGGCTCATCAAGTGAACTCAACATGGTTTCTTCCTTGGATAGTATATTGGGCCATCTGGGTCAGGTACAATAGTCGGCTTGTAACATCAAGCCCATCTGACATTAACATGGGCTGGGAGTGGTGTTAGACCCTTAGACTTCCAAGAGTTGGAGATTATAGGACTGACTACTGTCTCTCCATAAGTACAATTTTCTTTGTCACACTTAGGATCTCTCCCTACTGTGAAAAACTGAAGTTTGGGTTATCAGAACTTAAAGCAAAAATAATGGGGACTTCTAGGAGAGTTTTAAGAGGAACACACACACACACACACACACACACACACACACACACACACACGCACCTAACAAACAAACAAGAGGCATATCCTGTCCTGTTGGGTGCTGAAACTGTACATCAGCATCTCAACAGATAATCGCCATGGGTTGGATGGATGTGGTCCATACAATTTGTGTTTCAGCAGCTTAATTCTCCATGTGCTAATGTGAGAAGTGTGACTAGTGGAAGCGCTTAGACCATGAAGGTGTCACTTTCAGAAGAGTTAAATGGCTCTCATTGCACTGGTTCGGTTCTCAAGAGAGGATTATCATAAAAAAGGAAGACCTTCCCACTGTCTGGATTCCTACTTCATCATGGATGTCCTTCACACCATAGACCTGTCCTCCATGGCATTATGAAGACAGGAGCCCTCACCAGAGATGCTGTTTGAACTCTCATCCTCCAAAACTTTCCTGTCTTTATAAACCAGCAATTTTTATTATAAAATGAAAATGTAAGAAGAACTACGTGTATTTCTATACATACTCAAGATGTGTTTTCAGAGGTGATGGCTAAAGATAGTCATAATATTCAGTGTGCTAGTAAAGGCAGAAGAAAAAGTTGAGGAATTTCTTGACATTCTTTTTGAGATAATGACATGCTTTAACATAAGTTGTGTTCATCTGAATAGAAGGCAGCTTTGTCCCAACTGCTCATAATGCCTTCTCAGCAGCAGCATCAGTCACCAACAGCAACACCAGACAAGTCCAGTTCTCTGGGGGTCATCTGGGTCCAGAACTAGCTCTGAAGTCTAGGAGCTTTTAAGGGGCACAAAAGAAGATCTATGTGCCAGCAACCCACTTATGAGATGAATAGCCTCACATTCTGTCTGAGAGATGTACTCACCTTCTGCTACAGCCAACCTATTGACAGCAATGTAAGCATAAAATAAAACCAGATTGGTCCCTAGGCAGTGGAATACTGGAATTTCTGCAAACTGATAAACTGTCCCTCTTTACCCTTGGCTGTGAGTATTCCACTAGATAAGAACTAGGCTATGTGTTGAAGGAAAACAATTACGTCCTATAGAATCATAGACAAGTAGACATTCCAGCCACTGCTTTTCTACCCTGTCTGCATGTTACGTTCACATATACAACTAGGCATAATATTCCTGATGCCTTGAAACATCATGGTGTCATGACCACAAGGACAATTCACACCAAGGAACTTGGTGATTGATCCAAAGGTCTTACAACTAGGAAGAGACAAATGGAACTTTGATGCCCCACTTTGTATATTAAGATTAAACTGATAGAAATTGGCTGAATCAGTACAAGAGTTCAGGGAAATGGCTATAGCTCTCAGTGCTTTTTTGCTTCTAGAAAACTAAAATGAAGAAAAGAGGGGGTAGAAAAGTGAGCAGATTGGCAGACATGTGGTGAGACAAATTGAAGCATCTGAATGGCAGCTACAAGGGCATTTGCTATAGGATTCCTTTAAGTGTTGTTGTGTCTTATCTATTCAAAATATATGTTGGTGCAAAATGTATCATGGGTAGTTGTTTTTTTCTGCCATTTATTAACTAACCTATTCTAACCTGCTTCAAACTTATCCTACACTGACTTTAGTGGTGTTTTTCACATTAGGAGTTAGGTGGGCAAGTGGATTTGCTCTTTTAGATGAAGTGATTTACTAAACAAACATATAGGAACTCTGAAAATAAATGGTTCATCACATCCACATATGAAAACATAGGTCCATGAAACTTTGGAAGAAACATAGAAATTCTCTGTAACATAAGTATTAGATAAAAGGGTTTTAGATATGGTACCAAAACCAAAATCCAAATTATTTTTTTTTAGATTTTTATTGATATGGATTCAGTGTACGTAAGTACAGGTTTTACAAAGACGTTTTCATAAAGCTTACCATATACTTCAACTTTCTGTCTCTTTATTCCACTCCTCACTCTCATTACCAGATTAATTTTTAACTCCACAAAAGTTGCTACCAATTTGATATTAAAACGAGTTCTGGAGTATGTGAGAATACTTGAAAAAAAATACATACCCAACACAGCATGTGTATGAAGATTTATTAGTTTCTTTTCTTTAGTTGTGATAAATACTCTCAGAAAAGTAATTTAGGCAAGAAAGGGTTTGTCTTAGCTCATATCTTTTGGTTATAGTTCATCATAGCAGGGAATACACAGTGCCTGGAACATGAGTGAATTGGTCTTGTCACATCCATAGTTGGGAACAGAAAGCAATGATTACAGGAATGCCTGTGCTCAGCTTGATTTCCTCATTCTTACATAGTTCCAAATCCTTTGCCTAGGGAATGGGGCCATCCACAATGGACTGGATCTTCACACCTCAATACTATCAGGACAATTTCCTACAGGTATGGCATAGGCCAACTTTATCTAGAGAGGCCCTCCCTGAAACTTTGTTCCAAGACGATTCTCAATTCTGTTAAGCTAACAATTAAACTAACCATGTTAGCATGTTAGCAGAGTATATATAAATTACTCTCAACTCAAATGTAAGCAGCCATACTATTTAGTCAAAAATGGGCAAAATATTTAAAGACAGAATCAAATAGCATAAATAAATGGCAAATGAACACACACGAAAGATGTCCAATATCCTCAGCCACAAGGAAAGCCCATAGAAAATCCATGATTAGATATCGCTACATATCTATTAGGGTGAACAGCATCAAAAAGAATGGAAAAGAAAAAATAAGAAAGGAAGAAAGGAAGAAAGGAAGGAAGAAAGGAAGAAAGAAAGGAAGGAAGGAAGGAAGGAAAAAGGAAGAAAGGAAGGAAGGAAGAAAGAAAGAGGGAGAGAGAGGGAAGGAGGGAGGGAGGAAAGAGAGAGAGAAGAGAAGAGAAGAGAAGAGAAGAGAAGAGAAGAGAAGAGAAGAGAAGAGCCCTGACAACAACACAAGGTGTTGGTGGTGATAATGCTATATAAACAGTGTTGAAAACTGCTGAAGACTCAAACAAAAAGTGACATAAAATCAACTTTTAGTCTAATTTTATTAAGAGAGTTACAGGCTCATAGAAATAATTAGGCATGATGAGGCCCTTGATGAGTTTGCAAGTGTCTTAGAAGACTTAGAGCATTTTATTGTAGACAGCTTGGTGGGGTCTTAGAGGGAGAGGAACAGCCTTGAATTCAGCAAGGTTAAGATCTCTAACCTAACAGTTCCACCTGTTTCTGATGGAAATGCAACATACTTCAGCCACTCTAAAAATGTGTTTGCTTCTTAGAAGTTCAACTAATCCTGTCTGAGTAAGTAGTTTTGTATGTGTGTGTTTGAGGAAATAAAATCACTTATCTACATGAACATCTGAGTAAATTTAGCCCAAATGTTTACTTTGAATAATATAAAACTAGAAGCAGCCAACTGATCTCCAGTGGAGGGATGAATACATACATTGTAGTACTTCTTTTTCATGGATTATTAGATAGCAGGAGGAAGGGAATGATACGCCCAGAAACCTGAGTGTATTCTGGGAGTGTTACACTAACTGTAGAAGGCCTGTCTCACAAGATTTTGTGTTGTATGATCCCCATTGAATGGCATCCCCAAAAGACAGCATTGTAAGAACAGACAGTAGTTCAAGGATAGTCAGTCGCTGAGGCTGAGCCGGGATGAAGCCGGTAGATGAGGGAGAGCCCTGGAAATCATTCTCTCTTGATTATTCAGTGGTTACATAAGCCTGTGTGAGTGCCTGAATCTACAGAACCATCATGACGGATACAAGAGAGTAGACAGCAGGCAGCTTCAGTCAGGCCAGCACTGAGTCACAGGTACTGGAGCTGATGTCATTGTGTGGCTTTGATCATTGGACTGTGGTTATGTAAGGCATAAGTCAGGGCATGTGGGGACTCTGTTCTATCTTTGCAACTTCTACAGGAACTATGTTCTATTTTTAAAATTTGTATGAGTGTCTAAAATTATTTCAAAGTGTATATATATAAATATACAAGTTATTTCGAAGTGAATACATACTATTTCCAAGTATATATGCAGTTTGTGTACTTTAAATAATTTATGCACTCTCAGAGATACATGTAAATAAAGTGATTGTTATTGAATTTTAATATTCATCTTATAGCCTTCAAATTCTAACCACATAGACAATGAATTCTTTCCTTTGAATCACACAGAACTTCAGATAACCTAAGAAAAATGTAAGTTAGAGAGTTGTTTAAAATGGTTGATACACAAGTAAACAGAACACTTGGCCCTTTTGATGAACACAAAGGTTTACTGTAATTGGTGCTTTCTCAGAAGCAGCTGCTGGTTTAGAAAATAATTCTCACAAATTTAGGAGCCAATGTATACTGTGGGTGCTTTGTCCTTGTGGTGTATGTGGCTCATTGGTCAGAAGAGAAGGGTGGGGCTGAGAGGGAAGATGGCTAAGTATATCTGGGTCTTCTGGAGTATAGGACCCTCCATATGCCGTGTGTGGCTTGCCTAGGAGTAGCTGAGATGGAAACTGTAGATCCCAAATTCTAAAACTGTTCATAGCGGTGACTCTGGCAGGTCCCTAGAATTTGGAGAGAGTGAACTGACACTAGACCGCTCTGGCAGGGATCTGCTGTTCCCCTGCTGTTGACCAAACACAATGAGTGTCTCATCTCAAGCAAAGGAGCTGTCACCCTGCGGCAGAAGACAGGGCTGGGGAAAATATATTTGTAAAAATGACCAAAGGTCTTGTAAAGAGAGGGACACGGTGGTGTTCGTTTCCCAGGTCATTTGGAATAATTTTGTTCCATTTCAGGGCAAAGAGACTATTACTGAAAAGATAATACTTGTGTGTAGCTGAGTTTAAGGTTCCCAAGTTTAAGGTTGCCCTGAGTTCTAGGGAGGGCTGGCTTGCTATGTGGCTATGCAGATCCCAGCCTACACTCCTTACTCTGCAGCCTACAGTTACATTCCTAGTATTCTGGCAAATTCCCTATAGTTCATACTAATAGAATGTTAGGAAAAAGAAAAAGAGAGAAAGAAAGAGAGAGAGAGAGAGAGAGAGAGAGAGAGAGAAAGAAAGAAAGAAAGAAAGAAAGAAAGAAAGAAAGAAAGAAAGAAAGAAAGAAAAGAACTGTTAGGCAACAGAGGATGAACATTCACCCAGCATCCTGTGGCTCAAAAGAGCAGTTCTCTTCCAGATGCATTAACAGATGTTTTCTTGCTGGCCCTACACTGGGTGCTCATTCGCTATGCCCTTTAATAAGTCTTCTTGACCCCAAGGGCCCCCTTTGGTTTGTTTGGCTCAAACTTATCTATTGGAAGTGTTTGATGTCTTATGTTCTTGAGAACAGATGTTTGGACTAAAGACCACTTAGTAGCTTCCTTTTGCAAACACGAAAAGGACAAACAAGATGGGATGCCAGATTGCAATGCTAAATAAATTTTCATGTTCATAAAAGGGAATTCAGCTTTTTTTCCCATTTTTCCAGTGGTGTCCACATCAGCATTTTCATTAAAGCACAATCAGAAGAGGGAAAAATATATGCAATGCTTAATCCCCAAAGGAAAAGAATTCAATTTAAAGTATAATTTTTCTACTGAAATAGAACACTTAGGAAGGATTTTTGACATTTTATGTTTAAAACGATTGCAGACGGAGAGTCGCAGGACTAATGCAGCCAATTTCTATTAGTTCGTCTCCATTTTCCTTGGCCTTCATCTTCTCATTCTGGCTTTGCCATCTTATCTATAAACATGTATTTTTTTTCGGCACTCTTTGGAAAAGTACAGATGTGGTGTCTCTAGGCAAAGACACACATACACTAAGAATAAAATTATTATGAAATTACCAGTTACAGTACTCTTTCCTATCTTTCTAGTCTATAAAGTGCACTTTTTTTCATTGTTTCTGTATTGCTTGTGTAGCAAAGGAAAGGAAATTCACATGCAGCTTCCACACTGCATATACTGTCATAGCCCTGCTGTATTCCTCAATAAGGAAGAGCTCTGCTGTCCCGGTTGGTCATGACCTTGACTTCTGCAGAATATGGGTCAGCTACATTGCAGGCCAGCTGTATGCTTAGGCTTGTCTGATTTACTCTATATAATTGAACTTAAGATATAAAAATGATACCACCTCTCCTAGTAAGACCAGTCAGGGGGCCAGTAATATTTACTTACCTTTTTGCTAGTGTGGGTAGTTCTGACTGCTTCCTTTGGTGACTGCCAGATTTCTTGCTGACCGTGCTTCCTGTAATATTTGTGGGTAGGTGATGTACCATAGGGAAGAGCATTTCCCTCTGTATATGTTTTCTCAACCATGTATAACTTTGTTTTGGTGTAGACCATCAATTCTTATGCATTCAAAGTACCGCTGTCAGGATTTATTGTGTGTTTGTAATGCTCACTTTATTCTTTTAGACAAAAAGAGCTTCTTCAAACGGGTTTCTGATACTTAATTGTTCATCCCCTCTGTTTATTCCTGGTGCACCCTGCTGTTCAGGTTGCTTCTTATACATTGCCAGCCCCAGTCTAAAATCAGCCCTTTCTCTTCATTGGAAAATTATATTCAGAAAGCAAGGGCTGTGAATACATGCATTCACTCATACTCTGGGAGACATAGCTTCTCAGCAGACTGAGCATGGAAGCGTGATGCTTGTGCTTGTATACTCTACATATATTACACAGAAACATGCATGTTCACACACTTAGTAACCAGAGGAAATTTCACCATGCAAACTTTATCGGCTGGACTGATAACAAACCAACGTCACTCAGAATGGTATTCTATGGGACTGTTACTGTATGTGGAGTCGTCACTGACTGGTGTTATGAGACACAGATTTGTGATTTTTTTAAAATCTTTTTATGGATTGGTATCTATCTATATTCCCTTCTGGTCTCATCTGCCCTTGTTTTTTTTTTTTACAAGCTTCATTATGTTCTTCTGTGGGGCTACATGCAGCACTGTTCATCTACCCACCTGACCTATGGCTATTCTTTCAAAATTGAAACATTCTGTTCTGGAGTGAGAAGCGAACCTATAAGAAGCTCAGACAGTCACAATGCCTCTAGCCAAGGTCATATACTCAGTAACCACTGCTGGTGAGAAAGACACTCTGAGCGGCGGATGTATCTGAAGATTGTACAGGGAGCCTCAGGCATGCAGACTTTATGATTCATCATTCACTGTGACTTGACTTTTGGGTGATTCAGCTGCCCCTGTGTTACCCATGCATGCTTCTGTAAGTGACTATTCGAACAAACTCATTGCTTCACCAAGCTAGAATTAGGGAGAATCCATTCTTATGTCTGCCATTTCCCTATCTTAAGCATGCGCAGACAGTTGCTAATGTCTATCCAGGAAGAGTCACGCAACATAACATCACCCTTGTTTGAATGAGCATCCAAGTTCAGTTATTCCCAACATCATGTAGTTACACCTAACATTGCAATGAAAACATCTTGTGTTTGTGTATCTTTTTTTTAATGTCACATCTTCCAGATAACTTTCTAGAACTGGGATTGTGAGGCCAAGAGCTAAAAGCTGTAGCTTTCTTATATCTTGACAATCTTCCTAAAGATTGCTCTGATTGGCATCTCATCAGCCCATGCCCTAGCAGTCTCATCAAGTGCCACAGCTACTCATCATGTCTGCAGGCAGGGTTCATTAAAGGTTGGCAGTGTGCTGGAGTCTGAAGTGAAAGCTTCAGCCTGTGTGAGGAGAACCGAGCTTGTTCTTTTAAGGTTCCCAATGAGGGAGAAGGAGGTGCAGTGTCACAGGTAAGTGTGTTCAAGATTGATATCACCAAACTAGACTAAGAGACACCATGCTTTCTTGTAATTCAGGTCTGAGGCCAGATGACATTATTGGATAAGTGGCATCTGGAAGAACAATGGGCCTGGATAATAAGCGATGCCTATAAGTAACATTAGTCACTTGCCTTACCTATAGCTTTTCTCTCTTTAGGACTTGGCTTTCAGGAAGAGAACATGTCTAGGAGGGGTGAGAAACAGGTTACCTGCCTATGTGGTGGGATTTAAAGTTTCTATGTGGAAAACCATAAGGAGTAGATTAATGTTCTGAGTTCCCTAGACAAATACAACAAACTAGAGTTAAGAAATTCTGAGATATGCATTTGTCTTAGAAAATATGTATGTAGTTATTGTATGCTATACAGAATCACCCGCGCAAGTGATGCAGACATAAGCTGGGGTGCACAGCTGTTTACTTCTTTGACAGTGA
The DNA here is from genome assembly GCF_021556685.1 of Rattus norvegicus. Classification (NCBI taxonomy): domain Eukaryota; kingdom Metazoa; phylum Chordata; class Mammalia; order Rodentia; family Muridae; genus Rattus; species Rattus norvegicus. The sequence continues at coordinate 138,120,892 of NC_141536.1, forward strand.
ATAGCTTGGCCTGCAGCTGTGATAGCAACCCTCTGAGTATTCCCTGTTATTTAAGGTGATGTAGTAGATTCCTGATTTTCTCTAGCAGTCGGATGTGGTTGACTTGTGACTTGGGCTCGATGTAGGCACTACTCCATCCTACCTCGTGCTGTATTCCCTCTAACTATCCAGTCCTGAGCCCACTATCAACCTAAGGCTTTTGAACGTGCTGATTCCTTTGCACACAAGTCATATACTATGGTAGTGGCCACCCGAATGAACTCTCATTTTCTTCTTAAAACCTGATGTTTGTTGTATTTGTTTCGTATTCTCCAAAAACCATGCATCAAATGCTTGATCCCCACTGTGGCAGTATACTATGATGGTGGAAACTAAGGAATCCTGTAAGTCATCGGGGGGTGTGTCCTTAAAGAGCCAATCAGTCCCTGATACCCCCACCTTCCTTTTTGTTTCCTGGCTCGTGAGGTAAGCAAGAATACTCTGCCATGATGTACTTCTTTGCCACAAGCTCTACTGAAAAGAAACCTTTAAAACTGAGCCGTGGTATACTTTTCCTGTTTGTAAGTTATCTCAAATATTTTATTATAGTGAGAGAAAACTGAATAGCACAGCATACTCTGAGTTTGTGTCTATAACCAGAAATAATAAAAACCTCCGACGACAGCAGATGCTGGTGAAGATGTGGAGAAAGAGGAACACTCCTCCATTGTTGGTGGGGTTGCAGACCTCAGAAAATTGGATATTAAACTACCTGAGGACCCAGCTATACCCAAAAGATGCGCCAACATACAACAAAGACACATGCACTACTATGTTCATAGCAGTTTTATTTATAATAGCCAGAAGCTGCAAAGGTCCCAGATATCCTTCAACAGAGGAATGGATACAGAAAATGTGGTACATCCACAATGGAATATTACTCAGCTATCAAAAACAATGTCTTCATGAAATTCATAGGCAGATGGATGGAACTAGAAAATATAATCCTGAGTGAGGTAACCAAATCACAGAAAAACACACATGGTATGCACTCACTGATAAGTGGATATTAGCCCAAATGCTTAAATTACCCAAGATGCACAGACCACATGAAATTCAAGAAGGATGACCAAAATGTGGATGCTTCATTCCTTCTTTAAAAGGGGAACAAGAATACCCGTAGCAGGGGATAGGGAGGCAAAGTTTAGAACAGAGACTGAAGGAACGGCCATTCAGAGCCTATCCCACATGTGGCCCATACATATACAGCCACCAAACTCAATAAAATGGATGAAGCTAAGAAGTGCAGGCTGACAGGAACCGGATGTAGATCTCTCCTGAGAGATATAGCCAGAATATGGCAAATACATAGGTGAATGCCAGCAAGAAACCACTGAAGGAATCAGAGAAAGGACTGAAAGAGCTGAAGGGGCTTGAGACCCCATATGAACAATGCCAACCAACCAGAGCTTCCAGGGACTAAGCCACTAACCAAAGACTATACATAGATTGACTCTGGGCTCCACATTTATAAGTAGCAATGAATAGCCTAGTCAGGGTACCAGTGGAAGGGGAAGCCCTTGGTCCTGCCAAGCCTGGACCTGCAGTGAATGGGATTGTTTCGGGGAGGTTGGTAATGGGGGAAGGATGGGGAGGGGAGGGGTTAGGGGGATGTTGGCCTGGAAACCGGGAAAGGGAATCACATTTGAAATGTAAATAAGAAATACCCAATTTAATAAAGATGGAGGGAAAAAAAGACCATTGCAAACACACACACACACACACACACACACACACACAATAAAATAAAGAAAAAAAACCATTTCCATTGCCACATTAATGAAATGAGGACATGGCCGCTCCAAAGTATGGTTGAGGAGAAGGATTTTATTGTAGATATGAGAGAAAATATTGGGCCATGGGAGCAGAGAGATGGAGATGAGAAAGAGGAGGAAAGGGGACATGGGCAAGAGAAAAGGAAGCAAGCAGATCAAGAGAGCCAAGAGACTAAAAGAACACATGGCCCAAATGGCCAGGTTTTATAGAGGGAAGGGAACCAAAGCTCATGGGCTGGAGAGAGGTGCCATGGATACTAAAGGAGCCCAGAGGCCTGTGTGCACTTTGTATAGTAATAGGTATCAGAGTTAGCCAATTGTCCCAGGCCTCTTTGGTACCTGACACCACATGCATTGCTCTCCTGTTATGCCCTGGTCTCCTTTATCTGAATCTTGCTGTGTCCTTCACACCATGTCTAGGATGGGCTGATTTGACTTTTAAAAACACACTTGTGTTTATACTGTGCACCCATTTTCTTGGCAATGGTGATGGTTCTCCATCCTGCCTGACCATGGTCTGTGCATTTGTTTCATCTCTCAAGGTTACCCTGACTTTGGTAGTCTTGTTACATAGAGGATGCCCTAGTTGAGGTTTCAGGGTATCCAACACCCCTAGATTCTCCACAGAGTTTGAGGAGGCACGCTTAGTTCCTCCTTCTCTCTCTCAGTATCACTCTTGCAGCTGAGGTCCTCTGCCTGACTTCTATTTATCTTTCTATTTATCTGCCCTATAAATTTTACAGCCTATTCCCCAATAAGCTAATCCTTGTGTGTCCTGTAAGATGCTCCAGATGCCCATGACTGATTGTAGTCTCTAGTAGCTCTTCACTTTTCTTCACAACTCATTTCCTAGAGTTGCTCCCTCATTACCTCATCTCCTATTGCTAATAACTATGCCATGCAGACTGGGTAAATTATGTGAAAAACAAACAAACAAAAAAAGCCAAACAAACAACAGGCTTACTATGTCCTATAGTTCCTGGGGACAGGCAGAGGAGCCCCACCTGACAGTGAGCACCATGATGGCAGAATGCTTAGTCAGAATAGGGTATCCCTTGGGAAGAGTCAAGGAGTATATTGATCATTTTTGGTCTCTTCTTAAAAAGCCACCTGGATTTAATGGTGACTCCACCCTATTGGCCTTATCTATTCCTAGTCATTCCCACCTCCAGATGGTGCAGCTGGACTTCTTCCCACTCTCTTACTGCCATCGACAGTTGACTTTGGAATGGAGTTCATAGCATATGGTTTTTGGGGAGATATCCTTGTTAGTGTTTAAATGTGAGATATCTCCAGGACCACATGTTTAGACACTTGGTCCTTACCTAGTGGCCCTGTTAAAGAGTCTACAGAAATTTTAGGAGATAGAACCTAGCTGGAGAAGGGGGTCACTGGAAGGAGAGCTGTTGAAGGTTATAGCTTAGCCCTCTTTCTAGACTTGGTTGTTTCCTCCTCTGCCAAGACATAGGAAGTGATAGCCACAAACTCCTGCCACCAGAGACTGAGCCACTCCAGTTTCCATGCCCCCTCATCATCACAGAGTCAGTTTCCTGAAACCTCTATTTCCTTAACTTGCTTCTTTTCAGTTATTTTATGACAGCATTAAGATAAGTAATCAATACACCACCCAAGCTGCAAGCTTGCAAGAGAATGACTGCACCTGAACTCTTATGATCACAAACCATGATTGGCCTTAGGGTCTAATGATAGTATTTGCCCAAGTTGCCTTCCCAGGCCTCAGGAAGAATAGCAGAAACATTGTCTTACAGGTAGGTGGGGCTTCTTATCTTAATCAAACCATTGGTCACATACTTGTAGCTAATCAGAGAATAAGCATTTAAATGAGTATTACATGTATCTGGAGCAGTAGCCCTCTAACACAATTCTATGCCTTATCATCTTGCTCCACCTCCATGACTAAAGTCTTACCAGAAGCTGCACCAGGGATGAATCCTAATGAGTTATGTTTCATTTGGCTCATGCTTTCAGAACATCAGATTCCAAAGGCCTTAACCAGACACTTCTCAAATGAGAATTGGATTTGCTTTTTTTCCCCAGAACAAATGCTTATTAAAAGAAGTTTCCCTTTTAAACATTTCATGCATGTACAAGTTCCTCTCACTACAGCCTTTCCCATGTGACCCTCTGCCTGGTGCCATAGCTTCAGGCATGTCTTTGACCAAGTAGGTGGGAACGACAGCTATTTACAGCTCTCTTCAAGACCTGGTGCCTGCTCCAAAAGGCTAAGCAAGAATTTTACATGAGGAACTGAAACCTCATGCAAAACATATTGATCCATGGGAGTATGATCTGCACAGGGAGCTGAGAGAGTCAGAAGCTAGAATTTAAAGGGCTGTAGCCAAGAGGAACAAAACTAAACTAGGCCAAAATATGAATAACTTGTTTTCAGGGCACTGCTTCTGGAGGTGAGCCACACAGTAGCGTGTTCCGGCTTCATCCTCAGCTACACATTTGCACACTAGATAATACACTATGTCAGTCACTCCACAGTTTGCTGGTAAATGTTCTTCAGGTCTTTCCAGTTACTCCATCACCAACAGGTATGTAACCCAGTATTACAGACCAGTGTGGCGCTTCTTTCCTGCTGTCTAGTGAAGCTGCTTTCCTTACCCACATCCTGTAGTTCTCAACCTTTCTCATTCTGCGGCTCAATAATACAATTCCTGGTGCTGTCATCACCCCAAGCATAAAATTACTTCATTGCTACTTAATAACTGTAATATAAGTATCTGATATGCAGAATATCTGATCCATGAATCCCAAAGGAGCCAAGACCCACAGGTCAAAAACTGTGCCCTAACTTCTTCCTGTCTCTCTGCCTACCTTAGCTCTGTCTGTCTCTGAATCACACCGAGAGCCTCCAGATGATGGGGGTCAGTGATAAGCAAGATGGCAGGACTTGATGCCTCATCTCCTGCAAGACAAGGCCCGGACAGTAGGCAGCAGAGACTTCATCCCATCCCTTTCAGTCGCTTACGCTTTTATTTGGTTTTGTTCTACGTTAACTTTATTTTCTCATCATTCATAAAAATGTATTTTCATATTTCAGGGTTTTAATCAGGTTAGTGTCTCCTAAAAGTACAGAAAGTCTTCTCAAGGAATACAAGAGTCATTCAAGAACCATTGAACTAGATGTTACTGAGAAAAAGAAGAGATTTACTTCTAAGTAGTGCATTAATGTACTCATTTCCAAACTTGATGTATAATTGTTATCTGTCTTATAAAAGTTCGTCTTGGAGCCCAACTGCAAACAGGAAGAGGATCCACCATGCTCGGTTTGCACAGCGCTGGGGATCAACCCCAGGGAGTTGGCTGAGCCACGTACCTAGCCTGTGGTGGGTTTACATTTGTTTCTACTTCACCACCTCATGATACAGTTTCAATCTCTGCCTGCGCAAGATGGGCCCAAATAGTGGAAACTAAACACGTTCCTAACATATGGCCAAGACGATTAATGAATTATTCAGGACTACTGAACTCAGACCCTGAAATGAGACTTCATTGTATTCTGTGTTTTTGAGACAGCAGATCTCTGAGCCACGCAGCTACCACACAATGGTTTTTAACGTGACCTGAGTTGGAGTAACACAGAAAACAGGCACTTTGTATTAGTTTTGTTTCTATTGCTATGATAACTACCAAGACCAAAAGCCAGCGGGAAGGGTTAATTTCCTCTTTTATTTCATCAGCGTTTAGACCATCTTGAAGGGAATTCTAGGTAGAAACTCAAAGTAGAAACTGAAACAGAGACCATGGAGGAATGTGGCTTATCATCTTATTCTCCACAACTCACTCAACTTGTTCTGTTATACAACCGGGGACTACCTTCCCAGGGGTGACACCACCGGCAATGGCTGGAACCTCCTACCTCAATCATTAATAAAATACTCCACGGACTCGTCTTTAGACCAATCTGATGGAGACATTTCTCAGTTGAACTAGTTTGTTTTTCCTGGCTATGGCTATAGATGTGTTCTTCATCCAGAAAAGTACACCAAGCTCTCTCTGTGCCAGGACATACCTGTCATCTGCCTGCCTGGTGCTCAGAACAAGTGAGATTAGTAGAGTCCAGCACCGCAGAGAATTTCTGGGTAGGAGAGGATTCTGCCAAGGAAAATTGAGCCAGTCTGTTGAGTGTTGGGGAATTTCTGATGAGGAATAGTATTTTAGGGGACAATACCTATATAAATTGAGGAAATGAGGTCTGTGTGTTCATGGGAGAAGTCTGTTAGACACTGAATACTGTGCAATGAGTTGAATGTGTAGTAAAAGCAAGGAATCAGTTGCTGGTTGTGTTTAATTCTAAGTGATTCAGGTTTATATAGGCTTACGTCGCTAGCAGCTGCTGGCTCAATATAATGAACCCACTCAGAGGTCCTTTAAGGACCAAGTGGTTACCTCCCTGTCCAGATAGCCGAGTGGAAGAAGGAGGATGACTCCAGGTCCCCACACTGGTGACTCCTGGAAGTAGTCAAAGAGACAGGGCTTGGTCGACCTTTGCCCCCTAGAAACAGCCAGCAGTGCTTGCTCACATTGCTACAGTGAGTATGGAATTTAATGAAAATCAGCACCAGTATTGACCTTATGACTATTTAGCAATGAAAAAAGTAACAGGAGGCTTGCGACCCATCAGCCCAGCAGGGAGATATGCCAGGCAGGGGATCCGCTAATCAGCAGGCCCAGGTTGCAGAGCCAGTACCTTTGCCTTACTTTGTGCAGCTCACTGGGAGACACCGCATGAATCCTGAAGTTCTGCAAGTGTTTCCCGTTTGCTGCAGATGTTCCCAGACAGTGCCCTTGGAAGGGGATTTAAAAGACAGCTGCCCTACAAGCCACATCTGTTCTGTGTGGGTGGTGCTGTGTATTTCATTTACTTGGGTGAAGGAATCTGCACATGTCTTGGTGGCTCGATGCCTGTGGCCACTTAAACTCACGAGGACCCTACAGAGGGTTGAGCAAAGGGACGCATTACAAGCCATGATGTTCTTATTTTCTCTGTCATTTTTCTTGAATTTTGAAAATCCATTTTAATCATACTGATTAATTATTTCAGCGTCATGCAAGAGCAACTCTGTAACTTCAATATGTGGCTCAGTTAAGAATGTGCAAAAACACTTATTGTCCTGAAACCCATTTCTTTACTGCATAAGGGACCGTGCTGTAATTCTACAGAGATAGGTAAAGCCAGAGACTAGCATGCTTGGGTGTAATTAAGCAGCAGGTCTCAGCCTTGATTATCTGGAAAAATTTTAGTACCTCTGTGCCTACTGCCACGCCTCCACAGCCATCTTGGAACATAGCATTTAAGAAGCAAGGTCGTCAGAGTCCTGGTGGCCAAAGAGAAGGAAAATATAAGCATAGCTGAAACAAAACAATTTTATGTGCAGTTGGCTATGAGTTCAAATACCGCACAGAGCCTGGAATGAACAGAGGGGCTGTCTGAACAGTGTTGTCATTTGTCAAGGGCGTCAACCTCTCCCAGCCTCACATTTATTTGCCCACTCTAAAATGGAAATGGCAGTAACAGCTGAATGATTTCTAGAGTTGCCGCGAGACACAATGACCTCAGTAGCACAAACTTCTTTGTAAATTAAACATCAGAACCTCAAATCATAAAAGCGAAGAACCTATACACATGTACAAATTTGTTGCCCATGAATCAAAACCTCCACCCACACCAGGACAGCTTTGATCTGCAGTTTGAGAAAGTGAAGGCCCGAGGAAAGAAGATGACCTTTGCCCTGTGAGTGTGCTCTTAGACCCTGGTGGATTTGTCACCGGCTAACCCTCTCAGGCACTTCCTGCAGAGGTGCCCTCCAGCAGTACAGTTCATCAGTGCACACACACTTGTGGTCAGGGATTTTTTTTTTCTACCTCACTACTTTTCAAGATCTAGAAGCCCTAGAGGTGACAGGACTGAATGTGGAAAGATACCATGGAACAGACCGAGCACAGGGTGTCCGTCATCCTGATGGGTGATTCCATGCCAGGCAGGGCCTGGACAGTGCAGCCCTGGAATCTTGTATGAATTATGCATCTCTGCCGGCTGTTTTGATTTTCACTTCAGATAGCAATAATGATAGTAATTTTCATTTTCCTTTACTGTTCCGGAGTCCATATTGGGGGTTGTGTACAGAATAAAATGAATTGAAATTCCACAGATGTGGTTCTGTGGAAATAACACTGTATAGTCCTGGACACATGGAGTGCAGACTGCACCAAGCAGGGGACTCAGAACTGGGCAGAAAACAGGGATCAGCAGGACAGAGACATGATAAGGAACTGTCCTTATAGTCTCCAAAGATGACTTTTGCTCTGAGAACTGAAAGTAGGCGACCCCTATCCCTCAGCCCTACCTGTATATGGTGGAGAGAACCAGCCCTGTGTGCTTAGTAGGTCATCAGCTTCTATGGCTGGGCCATCCATCCCGGACATCTCTGCTTGTTAATTGAATGATCCCAATGCCCCTTGCTTGTTTTCTCTATTAACTAAACAGAAACAAAGTTCCCACACACAGTTCCTGACCTCTCAGTGCAGGACAATGCTGTCTGCCTGGTAGCTAGGGTTTCCAGAAGTTTTATGACATAAATTATGAATGGAACAATTTTCTGGGTTTTTTTTTACATTTATTTATTTATTTATTTATTTATTTACTTACTTACTTACTTATTTACTTATTTTACATACCAGTTGCTGCCCTCCTCCTGCCCCCCTCCAGTCCCTTCCTCTATCCCCCCTTCTCCTCTGAGAGGGTGGAGGACTCCTCTGGGTATCTCCCTACCTTGACGCATCAAGTCTCTTCAGGGCTAGGTGTATCTTTTCCCACTGAGGCCAGGCAAGGCAGCCCAGCCAGTGGAATGGATTCCACAGACAGGGAGCAGCATTAGGGGCAGCCTCCACTCCAGTTGCTGGTGAGGAGGACCCACAGGAGGACCGAGCTGCACATCTGCTACATATGTCCCAGGGAGGGGGAGGGCCTAGGTCCATTGGCATCTGTTTATGAGTGGCTGCAGGCTGCTGTGATAAATGGGTGCCTGGTGAGGCAGCTGTCAAGTGGAATCATCCCACAGCCAGCTCCAATGTATATACTCAATGGTCTCCAGCTTGTGGCAGGATCTGAAGCATAACGGCCTCTTTGAGGAGGAAATGATGTGTTAGTGCTTTGTTTTTAGAAACAGTGTCTGGAGTAAGCTAGGGCTCCATCTTTGTGTGAAATAAAAAGTTTGGGAAGGTAACATTGTTTTTTGATGAGATAAAAATCAATAGTGGGTGGAGCTAGCCAGGGGTATTCAACTGGGAAGTAGGCACACAAGGTCCTACAAGCTGTGGAGGTAGTGGTTCTCTCACTGCTGAGTTCTAGAATCATCCTTCCTGGTATTCCCAGCCCACTCACCAAACCACCTAACAGCAGATTCCTAGGAAATTCTCACCAGGTCTATGAGAATCCCATGGGCCACTGTATCATAGTGAAGGGAGAACGACATCTATAGTCTGCTTCTCCCAGAACAGCTGTCAGATTCCTGTGAGGGAGGCTGCACATCTGTATGGAGCTCGAGCCATTTATATCCTGACTCACATCAGAATCAAAGGAAACTGAAAGGTTTCCAGAGACAGCAGTTCTTCCTCCATCCATACTATCCCCACCATGTACGGAGTGCAAAAGCAAAATGCAGCTAAGGCATATATCTCCTGGACGTCCCCCAGGGTTATCATTTTTAATATCTATAACCCCACACCAAGATTCTGAAGCTATGTGAAACTGGATACTCCTCTCTGACTTCCCAAATAAACTCACTGTAAGTCTAAGATGTCCTCAGTTCGAGTGTATTTAATACCTGGAGAAGGCTATGAGAAACTTTTACAAAACTGTAAGTTGAACCACAGTGAGCTGGAGGACCATTTGTACGACAATTGTTCCGTCTAAGAGCTCTGGACTGGGAAGGCCTTCGCTCTTCCTGATCTTGGTCAGTCTTGTTTGAGGTTTACCCTTGCAGATGATCACAGTCACATGACCATCAGCAATATCATCTAGAACAGCAGCCAGGAAGGGCCTGCTTCAGCCTGGTGGCATTTGGCTCCTTTTTAACTAATGTCCCTTCTTTTCTGTCCACTGTCTCTGCAGAGTGACTACTCTAGCGACACAGAGAGTGAGGACAACTTCCTCATGATGCCTCCACGGGATCACCTGGGACTCAGTGTCTTCTCCATGCTCTGCTGCTTCTGGCCTTTGGGCATCGCGGCCTTCTACTTGTCCCATGAGGTAAGGCCCCCATTAGCTGGTTATATATACCACAGGGTGATGTTCATACAAGCACACCATTGCCAAGGAAGCTTGTCCATTGCAATGGGGGGGTGAGTGTATGCAAGAAGCTGGAGTATCTCAGAGTGCCAGGTAGGGTTCTTGTTAGGTTGCCTTACCTCCTGCTGACTCAGTTTTGTCCTCATAGAGGTGACACTGCCTTGAGAAACAGAACTGATGACCAAAGCAGGCATCCAACCTGCCAGAGGGCAGATGGCATTTGCAGGCTTGACTTCTAAATGAGGCTTGGTGTGTCACTGTGGGGAAAAACATCTGGACCCTATTAGAAATAACATTGGAAACATTGAACCTGTCTAGAAGGATGAAAACGAGATTTGTTTTCCTAGTTAAAGGCTCATTTTAAAAAAATTATTCATATGACAGAGCCTGGTTCCCAGCAACCCATGTGGACCCATGCTGAGTGGGAGACTCCGAAGGTACAAATTCCCAGCCCATTTTAGTATACTATACCCCATTGCAACCCACATTTTGAAAGAAAATTTTCCTAGCAAAGAAAGAGACGTCCTTCCTATTCTTATGCATTAAAGAAAGGCATTTATATACACTAATTAAAGCATGAAATTACCATCACCACCTCCCATAGCCATTGTCCAAAGCAGAATAGGGAGAAAGGCAGCCCCATGCAGTACAGAGTACTAGAGATTCCAGTGCCTATGGGGATTGTCCAGGTGGTGAGGACCCCCTAGGAAGGCCATGATACCCTTGTTTGCTTAGAGAATTCTGAGACTGAGGCTGTAAACAACTGACAGACATAATTGAAACAGATTTTTCCTGGCTTGAACATTGGTTTCCTACCTAAACTAGTAGTTGCTTCTTGATGGCTTCTGAATTAATGAATCTTAGACTGCTGTGGCAAGGGAACCCTTGCATAGCTCTCTTTGTGTCATCAACGAAGTAGGAGGTACGGTGTGTATGTGGTCGGGTGTAGTGGGCACCTATGTAATCAGACAAGGAGGGGGGAACAGGGCACAGTGCCTCTTCTGTGCTGTTCCTTGGTCTCATTCGGGAAGATAAGCATTAGAGTGAATGAATGATCTTGGACCCCTAAGGTCATTCTGAGAGATTGTTCTAGAGCCAGCCCTAGCCCGGAGGGTCTATGTATATATCTCTTTTGTGAATGTGCTCTATGAATGCTGCAGACCATGATTTCCAAGTACAAACTTGTGTGGATATCCAGATTCTGGGCCCAGGAAATTGTGAGATGAGGTAGGCTCAGATGAGCTTGGCTATCAAGGTCTCCAAAGACACTGCTCATACAGCACATAAGGGTTTGGAGAAAGACCTCTTTGAGGTATCCATGGATAGTGCAGTTTGCTCCTGCCTATATAAACAGTAACCTAAGACTGGGTTAGATAATAAGCCTCACTAATAAAGGGGAGGTCAAGACAGTGAAATGAAAAGAGGCAACTCTTTACTCTTCAAGGGCTCTGTGGTTCCGTCTCATGAGCTAAACATGCTACCAACTGCTTCCAGACACTGAATCTTGTACTTCAAATTTGGGACATCACAGAATACGTAGTGTGTGGCTCTCCTGGGTGCAGATGCGCAGGCAACAATGCATGAAAAGCAGAGCTGAGCTTTGACATCAAGCCTTGGAAGGGGGGTGGTGTTCTTGTCTCATGTTCCACAAGCAGAGGTGTCACCTCTTCCCAGGGTACTAGGAACTCGAGATAAATGACATACGTTGAAGAATGGTGGCGGGGTGTGTTCACACCAGAGACCAGCTTCATCATACCTGCTATGATCCCAGCCATATTGCTGGGCTAGTTGAGGTAGGCTCAGAGGTGCTTGGCCTCCAAGGTCTCCAAAGGAACTGCCCATACTGCAGATGAGGCTTTGGAAAAAGAACTGTGAGTGACCCTCCTGCCTGTATAAGACCATCCCAGTTGGTCTCTGCCTCTTCACATATCGTGCAGTGAAGCCCTGTCCTCTTCTAGGTAGAACAAGTTGTGGCCAAAGTTATTACAGCATTCAAAATCTCATCTCACAAATTAAATTGCTCTTTATATGGTAGGAACCTCTTAGAAGGATTTAAGGTATTTAATACATTCAGTGGACAAGATAGTTTTTATTGTTTGGCAGGAAATATGAAGCTTACCTTCTGTACCAGCTTCTAGAGACCTTGTTTTTGGAAGTAAGGCTCAAACACTTGCAGAGGGTAGGGATGAATCTGTGCTGGTGGAGAAGGGCGAGATGGTCCCTGCTCCTCTCCCTCCTCCCCAGCCTCCCTCTGCACTATACTTAGATAATGGGTTCACTGCTGCTGAATCCAGAGCTGTCCTGCTGTTTCCAATAGAACTGTCTGGATGGAGTCTCTTTTGAGGGGCCTATGTCCAAGTGCTTTTTAGATGGGGCTTCCATGCTGAAACCTTCCCGTAACCTCAGCCCAGCCAGGAGGCTGCTGTGCACTCTGTTTATGCCTCTGCGGCCCAAACTGCAGACAGGAAAGAAATCTCCAGGCCATTTGAGGAGAGCCTGCAGCTGCCAGGAGGAGAGTGCATGGCGTGGAACAGAACAGACACACTTGGAATCAGGCTCTAAATTGAATCAACACTGACCTGGACACTGCCAGCTGGGACTTCTAATCCTGGGGCCTGGAGGGAGAAGCCCGGTGCCTTCTCTGGAGGTTCTTTGCAGATGTTGTCAAGGCCCCCAGAGTGCTCAGCTGTGGAGCCTCTCCCTGTGGGGGGGGGGGGGAGCTACAGCCCAGCCCAGCTGTATTCTGAAGCCTTGCTCCCCAAGGCTGTGGCGCTGCTTGCAAGAAATCTTTGACATTCATATGCAACTTGAGCTGTTTGTTGCTGTGTTCTCTTGTTCCTTTCCCACAAAAAAACTGTCTCTGTATCCACCAGAAACTCTACTGTGCCTATTGTCAAAGCAACAACTCAGTGAGGTTACAGAAATACACAAGACTTTGAGGAAGCTAAGCGGAGGTGGGGGTTCGGGGTTATTAAATCAGTGATGAAAAGAATGGATGGCTGTCCTGGTCTTACAAACTTGGGCTTTTGGGGTTCTGTCTTCTTCTAGGCAGATCCTGATTGATGGAAAAATCCGTCCATGCTTATTTCCTGGTCCAGAGCATGGCATCAAAATAATTTTCTCACCCACAATTTCCCAGAGGAAGCAAATTCAGAAAGCACAATAGTACCCTGCTGGGCACCACAATTGTCCGTGCAATGCAGATTTGCAGGGAGGCATGGGGATGCCTAGAAAGAAGTGAACAGGAATTCTGAAAGTTGGGAGATCAAACAGGAGGGACCCTGCTGAGCGCTCAGTGTGTGTCAGAGACTACCTCTCACAATGTGCCCCTGCTAAAGAAGGCTCTGGTCCCTCTCAGAAGAGAATCCTTTAGGAAAGCAAACTGCCTTCCCAGCATAGATGTGCTCCTCTGGAGTGGGGCCCGGGAACCTGCCTTTTTAAAAAATGAGTTTACTGCTGATTTCTTCAGCATTCAGTGTGAATAACCCAAGTGATCTCCTGGAAAATAGGGTCACAAATACCCTGTTGTGGTTGAGGCTGGGTTTGGGAGGTTCAGGATATAGAGTCTGACAGGGAAGCCTATCACTGTGCCCTGAGATGTAACAAAGGACTCAATATAGAAGCAGAGCAGGGGCCTGGACTGGAGCTTTCTGCCCACTTCATTTTCATGGTGTCATCTATCCTCTAATGAGAGCCAGTTCTATAAACCAGTTTATAAAGAAAGGTATGGGCTGCGCAGATCAAATTAGAAACTGGTGTTTCCAACCTAGGTTGAGAGGCAATACAAACTCCACATTTTGCTGAGTGCCCGCTGTAAGACAATTAATGCCCACACTTTATCTTCTTTATTCCCTCCAATAAGTCTAAAACTGAAAAAAATTAATATCCTCCTTGAAGTGGAAAAGAACGTTTTAAGGCTTAAAACAACTTCCAGAGCTCAAAAAGGTAGAAAGCACAGGGGCACATAAGGCCAAATGCTGGGCACTTCTAGCCTTTAAAATGAAACCTGCTGCAGCAGAACTCTTATCTATGTACGTGCACTCCTAAAATCACAGGACTCCCCCCTCAATCCCCTGCCCCCAAACCCCACTTGAAGAATGTGTGCCACAGGGATCCCAGGGGGAAAATGGTAGTATTTGACTTTGTGGACCTATACTCTGTCCCTTGGAACAGATGGTTGACCCATCCAGCGGGTCGAGTTATTCAGGGTTCCGAAGGGGCGCTACCCTTGGGCCAATGGGGGGGAGGCGAGAGAAGAAGGAGACCAAGCAAGATTCTATTGTCAAGGTCTCGTTTATTGGGATGAATGTTACAGCTTTTAAGGCTTTCAGGTAGGGGGAGTGACCTTTGTGAAACACAAAGGAGGGGGGGATGAGGGTATAGGCAGTGATAGCAGGAGGCAAAGAGGTCAGGTGGTAGATGATGAGGTCAGGCAGTGGAGACACGGGATGTTGACTCAGGAGATAACTGATATTTGCTTGGGCTGAAGCATCCCGTGAATGTTATCTTCCTTTGCCGTAAATTCATGGGAGAGGCTTTTGTCCCACAATCTCGAGGCTTTATGGCAGTCATCTTAGAGGAGTATGTGTGGCCATGCAGCCAAGAGTCACGTAGCCACTTTGAGCTATACAGTCACAAAACCATAGGCCCAAATCCAATACGGCTCCCTACAGATGGTGTCCTGAAACTGCATCTGGACATATTCTCCAGGGCCTTTGGTTCTGGATCTATACCACAGGCCATGGGTTTGCATAAGTGCAGTGACTAGCAGAATCTTCTCTTTGAGGCATTTATTATGCCTTGATTTCATTTCATTTCATAAACTGCTTCTTTCCTTTACTAACTGCAACATTAGAGCAATAATTAAATGGGAGATGGGTACTTAGAAGCAGATTAGGAACTTTATGAATAGGGGCAGCAAAAGGAAGCAGGAAAATGAGGGGAAGGAGGAAATCTTAAGATACTGAAGATCTGAAGGAACAGGAGTCCTGCAGAGCCAGTCAGCAACTCATTGAAATGTACCTATGTGCCAATGTCTACTGAACAAATAGAATGTGTCAGCCATGATCCAGGTACCCAGGATGCTGCAGTAAATAAGACAGGTCAAACTCTCCCTCTGTAAATTTGTACTTCCAGTGAAAGCAGGCAGTGGACAAACAAGAATAAACCCAGAAGAATATGAAGGAGAGAGAGAACATTGCAAATTGATATGGGAGATAAAATTTTAAGGAGTGGTCATAGACGGGGATGCTAAGGAGCTTGACAGTTCATGACAAGAAGCACTTGAGAAATACCCTTCTTGGCAGAAACAACCAGGACAAAGGCTCTGTGATGGGAACTCACCCGGCACTCATGAAGAATGTCCTGGCATGACTGAAGCCAGGAAACTACTGGGTGTAAGAGTTGGAATTGAGGACAGAGAAAAGGAAAAGTTCTCGTGAGTGAGCAGTCCCAAGGACCTTGACCTGTGAGAATGAGTTGTGATCACTTCAGGGCATGATGAGCCATGTGCTATTGCAACCGAAGGCAGCAGGCGGCAGAGCTCTGAAGTTAAAGGGGCAGTGTCATTGTAATCCAGAAGACAGCCAGTGGGGCTGGGTCACTCCTGCTTCCAGGCACTTTGTAAGTAGAGGAACGTCTTATGGAAGAATAATGCCCTATGAGTCTGCTTTGAGATGTGAAGGGAGAGAAAATGGGGGAGATGGGGCATCACACAGCAGGAAGGTCGGTATGTCAAAGGAGCAGGATGAGGCTGGAGGTTTGTCTTGGCTTCAGCAAGTTCATGGGCATGGAAGAGAGGCACAGGGCAGGTGGATTGAATATGTATGTCGTTTGGGATTCAGGGGAAAAGTTGGGATACAAGCATAAGCCCAGGCAGAGCTAAGACTCATGAACCAGAGAGAACAGTGAGGAGGTAGGTGAGCATAGGAAAGTCCTCAGAGACTAGAGTGAGGGGCGATCTGAGGAATATTCTCCAGAGAGGGTGGGATAGAACCCTTCTAGAATCAGAAAGCCATGCCGCAGAGAACAGAACAGCAGAACCTGTGTAGGAAAAGCCTGTGGGAGCTGGAGCATTCTAGTTCTTGATCTCATATTGGTCACATACGAAAACTCCTGGGGCTCTAGTCACACTCGTGATTTGTAAACTTTTATGTAAGTTTGTTATACTTCAGTTAAAAGGATGCAAACAAGCATGGAGTACAGCAGCTGAACATAGAACACAGAACAATGCCCTTTGAACTTTGCTATGAGTAGACATAAGGCAATATTGCATGTTAATAAAGAAATGTAAATGGCAGTCTTTTTGTCTGTTTGCTTAATTAATTTTGTAATGCTAGGCTTTCAATGGAGGGCATCCAGCATACTAGGCAGACTACCACTGCACTCAACCCTGGTCTCTATTTGTTTTGAGATTACCATACATGTGCATGTGTGTGCGTGCATGTACATTTTGTACAGTGTGTTTGTGCAAGGTTTCTTCAAAGACATCAAACAGCATAGATGTTCCATGCTGAAACTGATGGGAGAGGCTTCCTGGAGAGCTCCTGTGTGAAGGTGAGCAAGCATGAGAAGAAGGGTCATCCCTCAGAATCCCAGGATTCATCCTTAGTTGCTGACAAAATGAGGGTAGGGTACACATGGATGGGAACCTCTCGCCAGGAGAGGTTCTGCTTCCTGGGACAGCCTGAACTGAAGTAAAGGAGTCTTTTCTCAGAAGAAGAAAGGAGCCTGGGAGGTAGATTCTGGGTAATAAAAGTACAGGACAGGAAGAAAGGGCTGGGAGCATTTAGAAGCCAAGTTGCTGTGCAGGAAGGTGTATAGTTACCAGGCTTCCTCCAGCTGCACCAATGGGAACAAGGCTACAGTTTCTTTAACACAGAAGACTCCTTCTGTGTGTTTGCTATGGAAAACATAGAGCTCAGGACAAGGACTCTGTTCCACTTCAGAGGTTAAGACACAGAGTAAGGGAGGGAGAAGAGGTAGAGAGGGCATAGAAAAAAGCAGAGACTGGTCACAGAACCCTGTCCACAGCTTCCTTAGCCACCCTGGTATTAGGCTCAGTAAGTTATGAACATAGAGATTGACTTGATCCACAGCAGCCATGTTAGAGGTAGCATAGGTCTCACTTTGTATATCACAGAGTCCTGTAACGAGGAGAACACTGAAGGTGTAGATCCCTTCCCTCTCATTCTCAGTGAACTAACAACCTCAACAGGAACCTTCAGGGCCTCATGTGCTCTTCCTTCCCAACCTTGTCTATCTTGGTTCTGTTAACTTAGAATACAACCAAGCTAAACCACGTGATGCGAGTCTCTGGTTCTCAACCTTCCCAATGCTGCAACCCTTTAATACAGTTCCTCATGTGGTGAGCCTCAATGATAAAATTAGTTTCATTGCTACTTCATAACTGGAATTTTGTTAGTTATGGAGTATAATCTGAGTGTTTGATGTGCAGGGTATCTAATATACAACCCCCAATGGGGTCACAGCACATAGGTGGAGAACCACTGCAAAAGGAGCTCATGTTTTCTCTGGAGTGTGAATGTTTCACAGTTTGGATGTGAAGCCAACCACCAGCTCCTTCTGCTAGAGCACATCAGGAGAGACATCCCTATCTCCAAATGAAATACATTTGTGTCTCCTCTGTCTTTTCCTAAATACTAATGCTGGTTTCATATGGCTAGCTTGTAGGATTCCTGTCAGTGATTTCAGCCCATTTTCTACGAACACAAAGCTAAGGAATTCTTTGGACCTTCTACCAGGACATTGCTCAGGGAGTAGGTATGACTCCTCATAGGGCACCAGATGATGCCAACTGTCGCTGAGCTTTTATCCATGTCTAAGTCAATACCCAGGGGTCAGACTTGGGGTTTTGGGGATGTGCCTTATTTGTTAAGTTTCTTTTTAATGGAAAAAAGCTAAGGTTGGTTAGATGCCTTGAAAATCTGTTATAGCAAATTGTTGGGATTTTCCCCTCCATTTGTCAAACTGCAGGCAGAATAACGCAGGTTTTATATGTTTATGTGCTTACTTTGCCAAGAGGTCCACTGAAATTCATTGAATGTGACGCTTCCATTGAAAATATTACCTTCACCTTAGAGTTTGTCTATGGGAATTACTCCTCACTGTTTCTTTAATTGACCACTGTCCTATTCACAGTGGCTTACCTGGCATCTGGACAAGTCCTTCTGGTCCTCAGCTCAGTCTCCAGCCCTAGGCAGTCTCTGCCTTGGGTGTGAGGTGTCATTACTCACACAGCACTCACCTGCCTAAAGAACAGACCGTGGAAGGGAAAGGGCCCAGCCCTTGTCACTGGGATACTAACCTCCAAGGAAACATGGTGTATTGATGCCTGGCATGGTTATGCTGACTATTGAATGTTCTGCACTTTCCAGGAGACCAGGGTGATGATTTCTCAGCATTCTCCCCTTCTTTCCTTTCCATCCCATGCTGCTGTACCCTCCCTTCTGTCCTCTTCTAGCACACAGTTGAAAGCATGCTCTGGCATTGCCCCCAGGAGACAGGTAATAAATGGCCACCGTGAAGTTTTGGAGAGAAGGCTGCCAGCCAAGGATATCTGACTTTATACTCTGGAAAGGGATTACACATGCTTCCTGCTCCCTGTGCTGATGTCTCAGGCCTTGGCTTCCTTCCCAGGGCTGTGTCCTGCCACCTCACACTTCTCTATTGAAGCTCAAATGTTATTAAACAGCATAGGATAGCATCACATTTGTTCTTTTCCTTCCGACATCTCCATTTTCACCTTGACCTGGAGTGAAACTTTTTCTCAGAGGGGCAAAGTTGGTCTTTAGAAGTGAGGGCTGGTGCTCAGGCCCACTGTGTCTCCTGGGAACACTGAGATGTGCTAAGTAACAGTTGAGGTAGAAATGAAGGAAAGTCTCTGAGCCCCTAGCTCCTCCAGACTCCTCAAGATTGTGGCACTATTGGAAGTACTAATGACTTATTTGGAGATGCAAACTGAGGCCAGCACGATGAAGGACAGTGGGAAGGAGGCTGAGGAGGGAAGGAAGGAGGACAGGATGCAGCCTTCTAGTGATGGCACTGAGTGTCAGCACAGCCTGCTCCTGGCCTCTGAGGGTTTCCTTACAAACCCAGCAGCCAAGAGCAGGGGAGGGAGTTCATAATCCACGTCCTAAAGGCCATATCTAAGGTCTGTCCCATACCCACCTATGCCCTGGGCTCCCAGGCTGCACCATCTGGCTCTATCAGAATCAAGGGATTATTTTTTTAAAAAAGGGGCTGAACGGAATACAATTTATGGTATTCTTCATGCTTTCTATATATATGCCATTGTTATGTATTGACTACAGATATAGTTAAATAAAATAAGAATTTATCCGTTTGTTTACTTGTTGTTTGAGGGCAGGATGCCATTATATAGCCCAACCTTGCCTTGAACACATACAATCTTACGGCTTCTATATCCTGTGTTCTGAAATTAAACACCTAAACCATCAAGCTTGTTTATTGTCTTAAAGCAAGTAGCCAAGTAGTCATCACTAAAGTTAAGAAATAGGATCCTCCTGATAGAGGAACTGGGTACTGTTTCCCAGCTTTTGCATCACCACAATCGTGATCCAACCCAAATACCAGGAATGACGACCTTAGGGCTCACTGGCTCTCTTGTCTTCATTGTTTTGCTTCTGAAGTTTATAACCCCAACTTTTGTCTCTTCATATTTCCTTACTTCACTTGCAAAAGCCTGGGGGACTCCAAGGACATTGTTTGCCTTTCTCAAGTTTCTAAGGGAAAGTTGCTCCCACTTCACTATTAGGAAAGACTGTCAAGTCCTGTCTTTCTGTCATAAATGGATTTTGATTTTATTTGAACATTTTCTGTGCCAGCAACAAATGATCTCTGAGTGCTTTCCTGTCCTATGCTAATGTGGTATGTGGACTGGTAAGAAAGCATTGGGCAGCCTTACATTTGGAGAACACACCCCTAGCCTACCTTTCACTCCCTATAGAATTGCGCTTCTGTTTGCCTGTATTTCTGCTTCTGATAATGGAGGTTGTTCCTCCATTATCTCTTGCTGTAATTTCTTCATTGAGTTTTGGCCTTGTGGTTGTGCTTCTTGCAGAGTCTCCTCTGTGCTTGTTCTCTGCAGCTTAAAATGAATCACTGACTAAGTTTACTCTTCGGTGAAGTTGACAGAGCTGTCTGTGCCTAGGGTTTTATTCACAGGAGGACCTCAAATTAATGATTTAACTATTTTAATGTTGTTGAGGCTGGTTGGCTAATTTTTTTCTTCTCACATTCATTTTGAAAATTGTCTTTTTAAGCTACATATTTGTGTGTGTGTGTGTGTGTGAGAGAGAGAGAGACAGAAAGAGAGAGAGAGAGAGAGAGAGAGAGAGAGAGAGAGAGAGAGAATGTGCATGTTCAGATGTGCCTTCTCTGACATTGAGGGCTATGCAACCTGCAGAACAGATACTTTCAAGGGGCTCAGGACTACATCATTCTGGGACCCTAGCAATCCTTGAGCTCTTAATCCAGGCTCTGTTGTGTAACACTCACTGGCACCATTGTTAACCTGACTGCTCCTACTGACCAGTGGCTTGGCTGTGAAAAAGAGCCCCAGATGTACTTTATAGTACCTCATTTTATTCCAGGTCCATAGGAAGAAAATGTTTGTGGACTCAGAACACATAGAATGCTGCAGCTCCATTTCTTGTTGTTCATTCTCCAGGTACTGTTCTGAGAACTGCACACTTCAGCATCCTGAATTACTGAGCCAGTCCCCATCCTACATTTCTACCTCTGTCCTAATTGATGTGCATCACCTACTCAAATGGCAGGGGACACAGGAAATGCTGGTGCAGACATGACTGGAGCACTGGGAATTCTTTCCATTGGTGCTTAGTCAGGACCCAGCTTCCAGGACTCTCTTCTTTGTTAGAGCGGGAGTGTTTTCAAGTGTGCAGGTTTTCTGTGGCCTCAAGACTCTATTTGGGGAAGTTGAAATTTGATACTCTGCTCCCATTTACAAGTTGACCATTTTTGCTTCCCAAATTGGCGGCTCTGCAATCCTCTGACCCTTTGCCCTGGCAATTCTTCTACATAGGAAAAGTAAGCTTAATTTCTCCTTTGGAAAAAAAATGTGAGGTTGATAAGGCTTTTGAATCTGACTTTTGCCAGTATCATATAAAACATCAACTTCACTAATCCTTTCCAAGATAGGAGTTTGGGTTTCTTTTTTCTTCTTCTTTAGTTCAAAATAGATGGGTGTGTAAGTGGATGGATGAAGAAAACAACACATTTGCCTCCTAAAGTCAGTCATACCATCGTTCAATCCTGTAGGCACTACACTTGCCTCACCTTCCCGATGATTTGATCCCCATCCTCCAAGAGTCTTTGACTCTTGCCTTGTAGTTCCCACCTACTTGGAATTTCCCTTAGAGTCAATCTGCTGCTGGTGAATCCTCTCAGTTTTGTGCCTTTGGAAATATCCTCATGTCACTTTGATTTTTGCACGTGTGACCATGCGGTGTGGAAATCTAGTTGATAGGGCCCTCTTTCTTGCTTCAACTTCTGCCAAACCATGGCCTTGGGTTTATATGCCTTGGGTTTGTATACTGATGAGATTTAAGATTTCTGGTTCTGCTTCCTCAGATCAGCTAGGCTTTTTCTAGGCTCCACTTGCCTTCCCAGATTTCTGAGCCATCTCTTGATCATAGTTTCTCGATCATAGTAAGAACATATTTTATAGCCTCTGACTGGCAGTATTCATTTACTTTCCTTTTCCTCACATGGCTTAGCTCTCAGGTACGTCATCTCAGAGCACAGATCACTATTTTTTGGTTGGCTCAAGACTTAAACTTGGGTCTCTCTTGTCTCACAAAATAGCAAAAACATACTTCCTTGGGCACCACTGTGGGTCAGGCAAAGTGTTCCTGCATGTGTTGCCCATTTTTCTAGATTTCTGGCCTTTCCCTGATCGTGGCCTTATAACCATTCATCTTCTTTCTTTCTTGCTTGCTAAAATATCTCTTAATTTCTCTATGATGTTTTTAGATGTCATCTATCGAAAGATTGCTAGTTTGGCATTACCCATAGCATAAATCTATACTTGTGCTTCTTTAAATCATTTAAATGGATAATATCTCCTTTTCCAGCATCAGTATGTTAATGCAGACTGGTAAAGTTTCACACGAGGGACTTCTATTATCAATTGCTCAAATTTCCATCTCTTTTGATGCTAATTGAAATATAAGCTATGTTACGCTGCGTGG
The DNA here is from genome assembly GCF_021556685.1 of Rattus norvegicus. Lineage (NCBI taxonomy): Eukaryota > Metazoa > Chordata > Mammalia > Rodentia > Muridae > Rattus > Rattus norvegicus. Next base: position 138,143,280 of record NC_141536.1, read on the forward strand.
AAAGTGCAGTCTACTGGGGTTGAACTGTGTGAGAAATCTGGCAAACCCTGTTGCTTTTCATTGAAAAGCCAAGCAGGGAGAAGTCCCAAGTTCAGTAATGCAGGGAATCTCTAAGCCCAGGGTCTGGCCCCTTGTGCATGCTCAGTCTATGCAGTTGTTCCCATCTGATGCTTTCTTCTGTGAAGATGAATTATACAGTTTCTAAGTACAGTGTTACCTAAGGCTCTCAGATACAGTTGAGCAGGACTTGCTCCAGCAAAAAGCAAATCCAGCCACCCAAATGCCTTGAGTAAATGCCTTATGAACATGGTGGGCAACCAGCACTCACACTACTGGGGTCTCTAGAGCTTTCAACACAGAGCCAGCCTATTCTCTAAACTGTTCCCCAGGAGGGCATAAACTTCTTCTGGTCAGGTGAAATGATTCCCAGAATATCTAAGCCCTTGGGCCTCCAGTTCCTTCTTGGAAATAAGACAGGTAACCAGGGTTGGACCCGGACTTGATGAGGCAGACTTTATGTGGTGAAAGAGGACTGATGAGAAGCTGAGAAGACAGAGTAGGTAGGACCTGAGAGCCCTATAAGCAAACTAGAATTGTCCCAATAGGCATATTATTTAAAGCTATGGAGCATCCCTCTGCAAGTACGACATCAGGAAACTAATGTGGGCAAAACAGAGTTTTCCGAAAATGACTTTCCAGGGAATCTTTTGCATGAGGAGAAAACAGAAGAGTGAGCCACTGCCTAGGCACTGCTGTACAGACCTGAAGCACACCTTGCTTTCCTGGAGATGAGTGCTAAGGAGAGATGGTCAGGCTATTAGCACCTCACCTCACTCTTTGATGTTTCTTTGGCTGATATGATTATTTATCCTGGATTCTCTCAAACATCTAAACCCAATGGACAGGATATTTCCAGAAAATATCACCTATCCACCTTCCTAAGCCTTTCTTTCAGAAAAACAAGTCAGTATGTTTACCTCTCTAAACCTGGGAACAAAGACAGGCTTAACAATCGTTATTCTTTTAAATGTTGTGATCCACATGAGCCTGAAGGCCATATGCTATGCACACTGGATAGTATCTATAACAGTCACTTAGGGGGCAATGTCCTATGCACCCCACTTGCCTCTTCTGACCTCAAGTTTATTACTCTTCAATGTCAGTAGATTCGGAGTAAATTGGATCCTATGGCTGAATGCACCCCATAAGCACTAGTTGATTCCATCAGCTCTAGCTTTAATTTTACACCTGAGAGCCACAGCCATCCAGGTAGGGAGTTGGGGGTTGTATTTGGAAAATGAGGAGATTGCTGTGGTGGGAAGAGAAAGTGTCCCAGGTCTGAGAGTGGTGGGGAAGAGGAGACAGGGCCATGTTGACAAGGACAAAGTAGGTTGAGAGCCTGGGATATCTCAGCTTTCCCAGGCAAGTGACAGGAAAGCGAAGCTGACCGTGAGGGAACTGCAGTCGCCTTTTAACTCACTCACAGCACTGATGCTTCAGGCAGGTAAACTGAAAAGCCTGACAGAGGGGACAGTGTGTCAGGTGGACATGAAGAGGTTGGCTGCATTCAGATCAATAAGCATCAACTGTGAGCTTCTTCTCTCTCTTCCCCGCTCCTTGCCTCCCTTTTTTTCTTCCCTCTCTCTCCTCTCTGCCTCTGCTTTTCTTCCTTTCTCTCTCCTTTCCCTCCCCCATCTCTACCTGTGTTTCCATATGAATATTTAATATGCTGATTGTAGCATCTGTGGCTTGTTTTGCAACTCCCAGATTTAAACAATTCCACATAAATATTAATGTCAGGATGCAGCCAAGACAGAGCAGATTTCTGATCCGCTCCTTTTTCCATGGAAATCCATGCTGCAGGTGAGTCGCTGATTTTTTTTTTTAAACTTGTTTGGGTGGATAAGTGAACAAATCCTGTTTGATTTTCCCTGTGGCCCGTTGGATGGATTTGTTTTTCCAGTTGTAGGAGAGCTTCATGTGAGTAATTAGTGGTGATTCTGTGATTAATGGTATATAGTAGAGAACACATGCATTGACTATTGAGAGCACGGTTGGTGCTCTGAGAACCTGTTTAGCAACCAGAGTTGAAATGTTTTACGCTGTGCTTTCTTCGGTCTGGGTTTGGGGCTTGCTCAGAGTCTGTTTCAAATGCGTGATGCTTTTTACTAAATGATATCACTGAAGCTATTCATTAGAGTGTAGAACGCCTCCAACAGCAGGGTGGCTCACACACCTCCTTTGCGTGTCTTTGAACACTAAGTCTTCTATATGGAACTTTTGGTACCATGAGGGCACAGTGCCAGAAGCTCCTGGTTTGGAAATGGCATCATTGGCCATTTCTGAGAGTGTTAGAACCCATCTGGCTAGGGCCTGGGACATACTTTCATTTAGGAATGCTCTCCATGGTCATAGCCTTCCCCAAAGCATGTTCACAAGTGTCTATTGCATAACATGATATATACCCATAGTAGCACATAGGATAGTAGCCTGTGTCTGATCTCAGTCAAGGCACTGTCTGTTGAGGGACATGATTTTGCCATTGTAGATAGCTGTTCTTGCCTTCTAAACTGGTGTGGTCACCAGGACTAGCCCACCTTGCTTCACGTAATGACTCACAAACTGTTTTGCTTTGTTTTGTTTATGATTTATGTATTTATTTACTTTATGTATATGAGTGCTCTATCTGCATGAACACCTGAGCCCCAGAAGAGGACATTAGGTCCCATTATAAATGGTAGTGAGTCACCACATGGTTGCTGGGAATTAATGCAGGATCTGCGGAAGAGCAGCCAGTGCTTCTAACCACTGAGCCATCTCTGCAGCCTCACAAACTGTTTTTACAGAATTCATTCTGTCATGAGATTTTCAGTCTTAGATTATGCTAGCCAACTAATATACGTGTTATTAGGTAAAACCATATGCAGATGCAATATGAAAACTAGCAGTGTTATCTTCTAAATGCAAATCCAAAAGAGAGCATCCATTTCCCATACAAGGACCTACTTCAAATGGAAATGTTCATGTTCAGGCCATTCATACAGGAGTACACAAAATTGAGAAAGAGGCCCCAACACAGGGCAGTTGGGAGGAAGACACAAAACTTAATTATGCCTTTTAACGGTGAGCCACTGATTTAAAAGCCATGGAGAACATGTGGACGTTTTCAGGCATGTCCAAGGCAGTAGAATCTCGGTGGTCAGGTGGCTATTAGGGAGAATAGGATGAAAAGCATCAAGGTTACGATGAAAATACGAATCCTGTTCTCTTACCTACTCCCAAATCTGTGAATTAAAGCTAAGATCGGGGTGGGTAGATGGCTCAGTCGGTCAACTGCTTGCAAGACTTGAGGACCCGAGTGACTCCTCAACACCCACATAAAAAGCCAGGCATGGAGTGAGTGTCAAGCTTACATACACATGCATACTCACACACAGGAATATGCAAATATACCACCCTCATCCACACATGCATACACATACACACAGGCATGTATGCTATAATCACATGCTTCTCGACAACTGAGTTTTCACACAATTTTGTCACTGGTAGTTGGGTTGTCACTGGCTTGGTTGTTTTCAAGTTCTTAGCCTCTTATTCAAGGAAATTGATTAAAGCCCACACAGATTTGCAAAATTACCAGAAGTTTTCCTAAGATAAAGCAAGAAAGCTTTATCTCAGGTAAAACAGGAAAGCTCTGAAAACACAGAAAGGGAGCAGTGACTGCATGAGCAAAAATATTTAAGTTCCCCAGTTATTGGGGGGGGGCTTTTAAAAGCTTTCAACAGAAGGGGTTTAGTTATTAATAGGATTGAGTGAGCGTGGCTCGGTGTTTTGACTGCTAAAATATAATCATTGTTCAACTGTGAATATTCTTCCTTATAACGCATCTGATTTTATTCATTTGCATGCCAAATTATGTATAGATATAAGATGATAAATAATAAATTATCCTTAAAATTTTACTTTAAGACACAGTTTTGTCTTAACATACTCAAAACCAGTTCAGGCTGGATCCTACCCCTCCTACTCTGTACCAAGATGTATCAGAAATACATTTGAATAAAAACTTTCCAAACTTGATGGCTATTAAGGTGGGGAGAAACTTACCCTGTGGCCTCAGGGAAGGGTGTACCAATATCCTAATAGAGGTGGGGGTCCAAGGTTACTTGGTGCACCATTCATAGATGGGGAGGTGTGCAAAGTTCCTTTGGTAATAGACTACCAAGTTCATTTCTGGTAAGGAGAAAGCAGTACCTAATCTAAACCAACTACAGTCCCTGATTACTAAACTATCCCCTCTGCTTGCTTGCCTTGATTTGGTTTGAGATAGCTATGGGTTAATATTGTAGAGGAAAATCAAGTTTCAGCCCTCCTCCCCAAGTCACATGGCATTTTATATATGTTGATCATATTGCCACATGCCACTCTGTAATATAACATGCACAAATTTAGTGCTCCTTAACACTCAAGGTTCCGGCTTTTGGCAATGTCCCTCCCTCCTTGCCTCCTGTCTTAGCTTCAGCATTTTTCCACATTTGAGAGTTATGAGGATCCCAGATGCAGAGCCTAGCAAATGCTGAATTTAAAGCTGAGAATGCTGCCATACCTTCCACTTCAGTTTATCTGCTGTCCGTTCCACAGGACACTCTCTTCATAGCCTATCCAAATGCTACGAGTAAGTAATGGCGGCTTGAAGCCCAGTTTAAGCATTTGTGATTGGTCTCTGACTACCATCTAAGCCTTATGTATCTAAGCCCAGTGGATAGCAAGCCCTTTTGTACATTTTAGTTTCATTGTTGCTTTTGCTGTTGCTGCTCTGTTTGAGACATACTAGTACTATGTATCCATGAGTGGGCTAGAATTCTCTATGTAGCCCTCTCTGGCCTGAAACTTTCATGGATTCACCTCCGCCTCTGTGATTAAAGATAGCACCATGACCTCCATTAATCTACTGTTCTTTTGAGACAGGGTCTTACTCTGCAGCCCGAGCTGACACACTGTAGCCAAAACTGCGTCTAATCTGCAGCAGTTTTTCTCAATCTCTTGAATGCTAGAGTTATATAAATGAAGTATTACAGTCCCAAATTCAGCTTTAAAATCATTCTCTGCTTTCCCAAGGTATTGAACATCTCAGGCCTGATAACTGTGAATGTGCAAAGTGTTCTGTACGCCTTTAGAAATGTATGAAAATGAAAAAGATCTTTTAAAGGATGGCTTTCCATCCCTCTGCCCATTTTCTATATAACAATTCAGGATGGCATATTCAAGGACAATGAGGGCACATGTACCTGTAGATCTCGTTACTCATGTGGCATCGGAAACAAAGAACCCAAGTAGTAATTAGCTAGACCTTGTGTCAGATCTCTAGCTATGATTCTATAGTTGTACCCTACAGTCACACACACCTCCACAAAGTTAACTCGGACTCGTGCATGGCCTGACTGCGCTGCAACGTCAGTTGTTTTTTCAGGCAATTGAAAATGGGATGTGACCTATTAGAAATGAAGGCTAAGCCATGAGAATGAGAGCAGCCTGAATTCAGCTGGGGGTTACTAATGGAAGCAGAGAAAGACAGGGCCTTGTACTATAATATATGTGTGTGTGTGTGTGTGTGTATATATATATATATATATATTTGTACCCAAAGCCTGTGTCCCTTCCTGGAAGGAGGATGACGTATAGGAAGAAAATCAGTTGTAGACATCTTGCCTCCTGGAAAAGGTCCTCATCTTCATCAGTCCTCCTATCCATACACTTGCAGGCATGGGTAGAGGTGGCATCTCTTTGAAGTCAGGGATGTTTATGCCTGGATGGTTCAGACATGGTTTATGATGAGTCATAGGAAATCTGCTTACATGTTGGAAGCTGGTGGCTCTCAGGCTATTCTGTCAGTGAGGGTCCTTCATCTGTTGATAGAGCTAATGCTTACCCACAGATAAGGTTCCACACTGTTGCACCTGTCATCTTGTTACTCAGCACAATCCCTTTGAGGAGCTAGGCACTCACAACCAACTTCTTCTCAGAGCCATAGAATTAGTGTTCTAGGTCAGGACCCAGGTTCTAACACTCTACCCTTCTGTGTCTCCCAGAGTTTCTAAGTAAGTAAGACTGAGACCAAAAGCATCATCCAAAAAGCACATAGATGTCTGCAGCTTCCTCTGGTCTCCAGCTAAAGTCCCCTCCTTCCTAAAACCTGATGTTCAATCCAGGCTTAGCCATACTCACAGCCCCTTTTGTGCACTTAAGTTCCTCTGTGTACCCATGCCCTGCTACCTGGGCACACAAGGGACTCCTTTCACCCCTACAGGAGCCCTGCTGCCTGCCCTCCTGCCATAAAGCTTCCACTTCACTCATAATTGTGCTGGGCACTCCTCTGACCTCTCCCTCAGAGCCTGGCTGTGATAGTTTGCCATTTCTGCATCCAAACAGCTTAAGTAATAACCTGGGGGGGTGGTCTAGGGTTCACAGTTTCAGATATTTCAGCCACTGGCCCATTAGTTTATGTTTTGAGGGTTTATGGCAGATACTTTACAGCAGTTTCCTCCAGTGAAAAAACTTTACAGTTTGGAGAGAACTTCTTAAAACAGAATGTGAAAGGGGAAGTGAAACAAGATAGTCAAAGGGGAGATAAAACACTCCATCCTCAGAGAAGTTCATTAAGGCAAGAAGTAAACAACTCGGAATAGTTCCAGGAAGTCACTGAAACTGACCAGATTCACAAGACCCCCTTCCCTCTTGAAGATCAAACAATACAAGCTGTGAAAGTCACTTTCAGACAAACTGAGCTGCTTAGAAGAGGCTCAGATCAAACAGCCTGGAAGGAATGGAGATCATGGAAGAAGCAGAGACCAGCCCAACTGCTTAGAAGAAAGAAAGACCAACAGAGCTTCATTCAAGAGGCTCGGACCAGCAAGGCCACTGAAAGAGGACATTCCAAGGCATGAGCTTCTTTGTGAGGGACAGCTGTTTGCTCAGGAATCATGGATTTTCTCACTAGTCCTATCATTCTGTCAGTATAGACATGATCCCCAAGGTTGAACAACCCTGCAATTGATCTCACACAGCCATTGGTTCTGTCTTGAAATGGCATGTAGTAACAAGAGCATTCTTTCTGTGTCCTGTTCACTGCAGGGCTGGCAACTGTGCCATAACCACTTCATGGCAAAATAAGAAAATGACTTTCTGACAAACCAGACATAACTTACCCCAAATTCTACTGCCCCTTGTTTAGTTAAATGCCAACAATTTGGCTCATCTACATCCTTGGGAATGTCCAGTCTGTCCTAACACACACACACACACACACACACACACACACACACACACACACACACACAATGCACACATGCTAAATACATAAATGAATATAATCTTTTAAAATATTAAAACTGTTTGACATTTTGTACACCAACCTTGGGGATATATAGGGAGTCTGCATATTTCATCACAGACAGTTCCTTTTTCCAGTAGAGGGGAGCATGCTGATATGGATTGGAAGGGGGTGGTGCGTTCAATTTTGAGAAAGGACTTCTCAGTACAGAAATAGAACATCCAGTTGAAAATATTGTGATAGTCCTTCCCCCAACAGACATCCAAGCTACCCTGTTTCAAAGCAGGAGAGGAGAGAACCACATCCTCATTATCCATGGCACGAGATAGCCCAAGCCCAAGAATTAAAGCTGACTTAGGCAACAGAGCTCAAAGCAGACTTGGTACAACCTTTCATTAACCTGAGGAGGGATTAATTTTATTCCTCAGTAACTAGACAGAATTGGAAAGCTGTGACACAGGCTTCAACAGAACCATTTCAGATACATTTCTAAATATAGCTCAGCTTAGAAATATCCCTCCTCAAATCTAGCACAAAATGGTAATTGTTCATCATAAACAGCAAATGGGGTTCAGCTCTCAGTACTCAGATCCCAGTCTGAGGAAATTCCTGATTTACACAGCATAGTGGACACTTGGGATGATCAATGTGTAATGTAGGTACTGAATGTGTGCTTTAGCCATAGCCCCTTTTCCTTGGGCACCAAGCATCACCCTAAGCTATAGTTCATGTTTTCCTCTTCACAACTGAGATGAGACTAGGAGGACTCATTTACTAAGAAACTGAGTCTCAAAGAAAGAGGAAGGACAAGATACAAAGTCAGGGTAGAGACCTGGCTGCAAAGCCAACAGTCTTGACATGCTGCTAAGTTCCCCACCTCAAAGACAGTCAGAAGAATGTATCAGGGCCCCTGTGTTTTAAGTGGGAGAAATAGGTACTTGGATTGGGACTCCAGGTACCACCATGGTAACATCTGCTCAAACTGAGACCTTAGGTCACTTATTATGCTTAATGGGTCTCCATGAGGAGACAAAGCAAAGTATAAAGATGTGACATTGCCACACAGTGCCCCATTGGAAGGAGGCCATTCCCACTTGGACAACTTCTGTTTTTTATCCAGTTCCTTTGGAGGAAAGAGGAAGTCATCTGCACTTGCATAAGGTGCTGCTAAACTCAGCTGTGTCCTCCACACACAGTGCCATTTTCTTGCTGCTTCAAACCTGCCAATGACCCCCAAGAGAAAATCCTCATTTGGCCTTGTATTTCAGTGACCATAGAATCTAGTCTACACCTTGTACCCCTGTGCCTACCCACATGCACCTCTGAAAGCTGCACCTCCTGGTTTCAACAAGGCATTCATTTCCTTTCACTCTCCTGAAGCTCTGCCAAAAGTCCAGACCTAAACTGCTCAGAACACCTTTATTGAGCCCCCTCCAGACTAAGGAAACCCTCCTCCACCCCCGAGTTTGATCCTGCCGCTGAAGGGATATGGGACAATCAGCTCTTTTCTGGCTCCAATGAAAAGTTTCAGACATTTCTAGTTTCAATTAAGACCTCAAAGGATTAGGTTGTAGATAATAAAAGGCAGGATTTGGAAAGCAGAAGAAAGAAAAGCCTACAGGAGGATTAGAGGTATGAAGAGGCCAGTACATCATACCAACCCTCTCCCTGGGGTAGGACAGACAACTGAGTGCACATGCCAAGGCATGATTATCAGGAAGGACACACCAGTCACAAGTGAGGCCATTTCACACACTAAAATATCATAAGACACTTTAGTATTCTTATAGTATAATGTGCAACTTGGTAAAGGAGTAGAAAAATGCCCATTTTGGGTTTTCTTTAAAGATATATTTAAGTGAAAAGCAGGGTGGCAACAAGTAAATATGAATAGTTGAGTTAATGGTTAAGGTCACTTGTTACTCTGGCAGTGGGTCCCAGCACCCCTATGGCAGCTCACAGCCACCCATCACTCCAGTTCCGGACATCCCTTATGGCCTCTGTGGGCCTTGCACACCTTGTATGCATACATATATGCAGATAAACATTCATATATATTACATAGAAATAAACTTTTGAAATCAGAAGGAACTAAATTGTTAAAAGCCAGTTTTCCTCAAGTTTTCCGCTCATATTAGTTGAAAAGACAGCCTCAAGCAGCCAATTAGAAGAATGTTAGGGCACCAGGCATCATATTCTGATATCTGAATCTAAGCCTAGAAAAATTAGGTCAGAAAATATAAATGGTCAGTTTGTTTCTAGCCCCCATTCTCTGAAAAGCTGCTCATGAGGTAAATTTGACTAACTCTCTAATCATTGACACATCACTGTCAAATAGGAATCCTGGTTTGCCTGTGTAGATGCTCAGGGTATATTTAGAATATTTATGATGTATAAATTAATGTAATTGGTGCGATGGGGAATTAAATGAACTGAGTTTAATAATACCTCCTAGTTGAGATCAAGTGTGTGGAAAAGTCCTAAATTGTCAAATATTTTAGTATAACATTATTGCTTTCAAGTACTTCTTTAACTATATTGCAATTAACTAACTTATATGTCAAGGGGCTCTTTGAGAGGCCTGCTTTAATGACTGAAAAGCTCAAGATGAAACGAATAACTGATTTATACACATTTATCAACATCCTTAAAGCATTTCATACCTGAGGAAACTTAGGCACTTTCCTTGCTGCGATTTGAACCTCCCTCCCTGTAGTTGATCCACATGGCATTTCTGTACTACCATGGCCTGTCTTGCCAATGTGATTTTTTTCAAGGACTCTACTGCCGTAAAACCTGTCTGATGAAGCCAGAAGGAACACTCCTCTAATGTCACAGAAGATTAAACTGAGAGTCAGAGATGACAGCTGCTGAAGTCCACAGGGCAGTGAGTGTGACCGGAAGTCAGCCCAATGCTGTGTTTGACTATGAAATGTTCCCATCATTTCGTGTGTTTGCACACTTGGCTGATAGGTGTAGATGCCTTTTTGGAAGGCTGTAGAATATTTAGAGAGAGGATTTCTCTGGAGAAATTACATCGTGGGGTATGTGATGGTAAACAATGCTAGAGGTTTTAAGGTCAAGTCCCACTGTCTGTCCACTCTGTATTTTCAGGACTGCCAACACATAAATTGTGACCAGCCACCTCACCCTCCGTATACCTGCTTTCCCAGGCTCTGTAGACTACATCCCTTTTTAAACCATGCGGCAAAATAGACCCTTCTTTCCTTAAATATTTTTCTCAGGTATTTTTTGTCTCAGAAATAACAAACGTTAGATTCTGTCTCTCTTTCTCACTGTTGTTTCTTCTTCTCTATAGCATCAGGACCTCATGTGACAGCAGTGCTCAGTTCTCCTTAATTGATTGACACTTCCGTGTAGTCAGGGGGACTTCGGGAGGATATGGCAATATGAGGATGCCACACTAGACCAAGTTTATCTACCTCACAGGCCTAAAGTTAATAGCTTCCTTGTTCCAGGTCCTTTCTATACACAACATTGCAGAGGAAACTCAGTACATAATTGGCCCTCTGTTTTGATCTCTGAAATGGGCATGTTGAAGAGGGTTAGCAGGATACTTTTCTCTTGTTTTACTTTCTATCTCAGAGATTTGGAGGCTCATCTCCTTTGTCCTGCCCCGGCTCTGGAGGAAGAGCCATGGACCATCAAGGCATGGGGAAGCTTGAGTGGGAAAGCAGTCACATCAGTATTTGCTTAGTGTCTGCTGGAAAGTTACCCTTAACTGTAACCTTACAACACAACTGAGTGTGTTAGACTTTGGCACCCGTAGAAAACACACATGGAAGTCAGGCAACTTCACTCCACATGGCCAATGTGGAAGAAACCTACGATATCTTGTCCAGCACAACTATGAAAACAATCTCACATGCTATTTTCAGTGCCTTAATAATGTATCTGACTATGAATAGGCTCCATTTATTTATTATTTTCAGTACTTTAAATTTCTGGTTTAAACCTTTCTATTTCATTTTATATATTTAAACATATTAATTAATTTATTTGATATATATGAGTGCTTTGTCTTCTCATACTCTAGATGGAGTCAGATCCCACCACAGATATTGTGAACCAGTATGTGAGTGCTAGGAATTGAACTCAGACCTTCTGGAAGAGCAGTCGGTTCCCTTCACCACTGCCATCTTTCTAGCCCCTATTCTATACATTTTCAAACACTATTCTGGAGCTACGGGGGTCACTCAGTGCTTGAGAACACGCTCAGCCTCAGGGAGGTCCTGTTTGGATTACTAGCACTACCAGAAAACAAATGAATAAAAATTAGAGCAATAAAAATACAACTCTGGAACTGGAAAGTTAGCTCCATGGTTAAGAGCAATTGCTACTCTTACAGAAAACCTGGGTTTGGTTGCCAGCACCCACTTGGTGTCTCGTAACTATTCTTAGTCCAGTTCCAGGATATCCAACACCTTCTCCTGACCTCTCCATTCACCAGGCATGCATATGGTATGTTAATTCATACAGGCAAAATACACATACATATAAAATTAAAACAAGTATATCAAAACATAATTAAAAAGTACAACTCTGTCATGGGTCCTGGATACTATAATGGAGATGTTCCTACTAGACACTGTGAGATTCACGTCTACCCTGCAGTTGCTACCTTCTTCCTAGCTCAATCTTGCCTCTCTTCATTTGCACCTGAACCTCTTCTGGGCCTCCTTTCCTTGACCTGCATCCCCTGCCAGCTCTGCCTTTGGTGATTTTAACTCAGAAGAATCTGAAGCACTCAAACTACACTCCCTAGAGAGCTGAAATAATGATGCCAACAAATGACCCACCTGTTCTGCTCTCCCCTCCCATCTTCTATGCAGTCACCGCCCTGCCGTCCTCAGCACTCACAATACCAGACGTATTGGAGCAGGCTTGGAAGGACCACTGTGTCTGGACAGAACACATACCAAGTCCTCATGGCAATAAAAAAATACCTTGCTGGGGACAAAGCAGGTTAGCCTGACAATGTTTTCCTACAGCCCTCATAACTGACAGCAGACAGCTAGAGCTTACAGGTAAAAATTTACTTGCAGTATCTAGTTTCACATCTACCCCTTCTCCCTGTAAAGCGTGTGTGGACTGAGTACCTATAAACATGGCAGCCCCATGCATACTAAGCATTGGGAACTTAACAGAGAAGAGCAAAGCCTTCCATTTTCCATGTCCTTATATAGGTTTCCAACAGAAGGTGTGGCCCAGATTAGAGAAGGGTCTTCTCACCTCTACAGGTTTGGATTAAAGGTGTTTCTTCATATCTCAAAGACACAGTAAAATCCTTTATAGGTGTGCTCTTCCATTTTTGGGTTTTAGTTAGTTCCAGATGTAGTCAACTTGACAAGCAAGAATAGTAGTCACACACCTTCTTAGGCAGTACGGCACCACTCATGTCATAGAAATGGGATATTTACTAAACTCATAGGCAATACTTGGAGATCTAAAGATTCAGCTTTGAACTAGATGCTCCTTTCTTCAAGGCATACCAGGCCTAGAGGGAGAATATGTATGACATTCATGATAGGTAGACTAACAAAATGGGGTGTCTGAATGGTATCCTGTGATAGAAAGGTCCAAGGCAGATTCCATGATGGAAGGCCCATGGGATACCTGTAGAGAACCTGAACGATGTTCAAAGATAAAGGTGATTGGAGGTTTCCCTAGGATGTGGACCTGAGAGGGGTCCTAGAAAGAAAGAACCAGGAGATACCCATGGTAGAGGACCTGAGGGAGTTGTCCAGGATGATCTGAGCAGTGCCCTAGAGTAAAAGCTTGAGGGTACACTAGGACGGCAGGCCTGAGCGACATTCTGTGATTAAGGATATGAGGTATGCTTTGTGCTGATGGGCCTGATAAGTGTCTATTGATGAATTTCCTAAGAGACTCCCAGAATCATAGGCTTAAGGGATGGAGGTTGTCCCTGGATAGAGAGCCCGAGAGGACTCACAATGGAGGACCTAATGGAGGACTCATGATAGAGGTACTGAAGTGACATTCTAAATAATGGAGGACTGGAGAGGGGTACACATGATAATATGCCTGCAATATCTTGGGAGTCTGAACATCAGGCCTGGAATCAAGGCTATATAGGCTAGTAGAGTTCCAATAATGTGGCGTCATATTGCTCTGTCCTCTATTTGATTGTAGACTGGCTCACTGCTCTTCTGGCTTGTTCCTCAGCCAACTTGCAAAGCTCCCAAAAAGAATAAAACAATATATCAGCAGTGCTTTCACTGCCTGTATATGTTATTCTCATCTTTTGACGCTAAAAGAAAGATGTTCTGTATTAAATTACTCCTTCCCGCAGTGCGCAGTGCTAATGCCTTCCACATAATCACACTAATGGAATATTTTACACACCAGAAATAGCCGCTGTGACCTTTTCTTCTTTCTGCAAGAGTCTCTAGTTTTCTGTCTGACTCCTCTCACCTTGAAACTGGCAGCTTCCTCTCCACATCTTCCTCTATTTCTTTTCCCTTTCCCTCCCCCTCCTCTTCCTACATTATCTACTCTTCTCCCTTCTCCTCTCCTCCCTGCTCCTCTTCTCCATCCTCCTGCTCCTCTTTCTTATATTCTTTCAGTTATTTAACTCCTGTAACCATGCTTTCAGACCATCTTTTATGATGAGCTTCCTCAATGGAAGCAATAACAAACAAGAAATATCATCAGATATGTGAAGGGAATGAAAGTTACTTATATTCTCCCAGCTGCGGCCTTTCCAAACCCTCAGGTTCTTCGGCAAGGAGCTGGAAGTCTGGATAACAAGTAGGATGTGAAATTATTCTCAGACACAGATGGCAAGGGTTATGTCCTTGAGCCTGAAGTCTAACCTGCTAAAATGCTTGGGAGAAGGCTGTGGTGTTGGGTTCGTCTTCCTTAGTAATGCGAAAATGGGTCTGGATTAAGTCTGGCCATGTGATTGATAGAACCTTCACCCATTCTTGCCTTGAAGATCTCAGGGATTCTTGATTCACAGTGTGAAAGAAAGATCTGGCCAGTGCTAGGACTATGTGTCTACGTGAGTGACCTAGGGTTCTGTCTCATATCCAGCTGCCATACTTTAGTCCCTTCTTTCCAGACTGCACTCATACATGGTGCAGGAAGTCACTTGTTGAGCACTAAGCAAGTCCCCACCAACTCACCTATGTTTAAGAAGTCATAAGAGAAATAGGACAGATGTGGGATGCTCATACTGGACTCAGGTAGAACCCACTCGGGCAGACAGTCTGAAGGATGTGGAGCAGATGGAAAGGGCACTGGTGAGTATCAGTAATCATTACATGGTCTTCACTGACAAAGCCCCATTTATTCTGAGGATTCTGCTTGGTACAATGAGAAAAGAATGGTGGGAGCTTCGAGGCTTCCAAAGTGGCAGCCATACAGTAAAAAACAAAGCAGAGGACCTTTATGGAGCCAAGATATAGAGAAAAAGTATTTTCTTTCCTCCTTCCCCCATTTACACACACACACACACACACACACACACACACACACACAGAGAGAGAGAGAGGGGGGGGGGAAGGGTGGGCAGAGGCAGAGGCATAAATTTGTTCTTAGGAGATTCCCATGGAAGAGAGGCTAGTGTGATATCAACAAGATCAGACATTTGGTGCACCCTATACATGTGCACACTTATAACTTAACGACTACACCCAGACATTGTGGTTATTTTTTACATTGATAAATCTAACAATGTGCTGCCATAAACAGCTGCAATGATTTGAATGTGTCTCCCCAGTGTTCATGTGTTGAGAGTTTAATCTCAAGTCATATATTAACAGTATGTGGAGGCGAATCCTTTGAGAAGTGATTAGTAATTGTTGATTAGATAAAGTCAGGAGAAATACTCCCATAGTGGTGTTGGTCACTTTATAAGAAGAGAAGCATGAAATTCATACTTGTTCAATATCACCATGTGGTGCCCTTGGACATGGTATAATGCACCAGGAGGTCCTAGTCAGATAATAAGCATATGGCATTCCTTGTTCTTGGAGTTCCCAGCCTCCAGAACTGAGAGCCACATTTACTTCCCTTTATAAATTGCTTGTTCTCAGTTATTTTAAAATAACAGAATGTGGGCTATGTTAATACTATAGCCCCCAATAACTATAGTGTGTTATTTTATCAGACTATGAAAGTCCACTAATGAAAGAGAAGGCATTTCCTCAGTAGTGACCAGAATGTGCAATACCTGGGCACCAAATAGTATGACCCAGTTGAATAATCCTGTGTAAAATCATAGCTCAGTATAGTTTCAGTTGAGAGAATCAAAAAAGCTTGTAGTAGTTAATCTTGACTGTCAAATTGGTTGCCTAGAAGATTAATAAATGCCCCTGGGTGTCCTGTCTTTCCAGAGTTGTTTGAATCCTGAAGGCTTTGATCTAATGAATGGATTAGCTCTTTATACATTCAAAATATGATGACATTATTAGTAGGTAAGAGGTAGGACCTGGGGCTTAGTTAGAGGAAATATCTCATTTGGACTTAGCCTTGAGGATTTTCTCTGCGCTGGTATCTTTCTTTGTTCCACTTTCTGTGCTTTTTTGCCCAAATGATGGGAGTTGTATTCTCTGCCAGACCTTCCAACACATCGTGGTTTTCCTACTTTGAAGTAACCATTCAAACAATTCTTCCCTCCTTTGGTTCTATAAGGTATTTGGTCACAGTAGCAAGAAAAGTAAGTAAGATATGGGTGAAACTAAGCCTTCTGTGTTGAGAAACTGAAGCAAGGTTTATTATCAAGCTTTATGAAGATCTCAGGCCCCATGGACTTACATACTGATCCAGAAGTCCACTAATTGCTGACCTAAGCTTCCATGACACAACAGGAAAAAGTGATGTCTATGGGAGGGTACATTTGTATGAAACATTTGGCTATGGTCTACATAGCTCTTGCTGATTTTATGGAGAAAGTAATTTGCATGTAATACTTGCTCTCAGTGTTCTGATAAAGTTCAGAATGTTATTTAGGACACTGATGCTGCAAAACCAACCACCCTATATTTATTGGCATGAAGCTAGGAGAACAAGATCTTGTTATGGTCTGACTTCCAAGTGCATGTAGTAGTTCCAAGTGCAACGAGTTGAGGTACTTGTAGGAAGCAACAAAGACACTGGGACAGCAGAAGTGATTGAGGGATAGGACCCATTATAGCAGCCATTGGGATTCATATTATCTGCCAGAAGCTATATTTTAAGGAGACTAGAAAATGTTGCCAAGATATATGTGCTGTGAGGTATATAAGGAAATGAGTATTGACAGAACGACTCTATTCTTTTCTTTCCTTTCCTGATTGAAAATAGACATTTTTCATAACATATATTCCGTTCCCCATCCCCAATTCCTCGCATCCATCCAGGTACACACCCTTTCTTGTTTTCTCAAAAAACAAACAGGCATTGGAAAATAAAAACTAAAAAATAAGATAAGACAAAAAACAAACAATCCTAAATGGGACAAAACAAACAAACAAAAAATCCTGAATAGCACAAAACAAATAAGAAAAGAACCAAAGAGAAAGCACAAGAAACACATATAGCTGCAATGAAAAACAGATTCACACACACACAGTAACACAAAATTGGAAACCATAATATATAAGCAAAAGATCTGCAAAGAATTTAAAAATGCTCAGACAAAGCATTACGAGACTAAAATGCCTCCAAAAATACTGAGTTTGTGTTGTGATGGCCCTCTATTCCTGGAAATGGGGTTCTTCCCTCAATTGTGGGTCCTTTGGAACTGGTTATAAATTGGAAGAATATTCTACATCAATTTGATAAAACTTCTGATATCTAAAATGTCTTCTATCTTATGAACGTGCAGCATTATTCCTACAAAAGGCAAAGGGCATTTTTTTTCTCGAAGGCCATGCTCTCTACCAAAACTCACTGTCAGGTACATTATCAATGGTGACACATGAGTAGGGCTGAGAAGCTTGTGAATCTTCATTCAGCAAGGAAAATTGTATTCTAGCAATGCTAAATGAGCTTAGTAAATATTCAAAATGTTTTAAAACTATGCTAAGGTAGGATATCCCTTCAAATGTTAGTGGCCATGGGCCACCTGTACATATAAAAATGGAAATTGCCTCAAAAAAAAAAAAGACACCTGAGGCATTTGTTCATCCTCAGTATCTGTCTTATTTGTTATTCTAAGCCCACAGTGCTGAAGAAGCTTATTATTCTTGCTTTTGCTCTTTAAGTAAATAAGGCATGCCACTTTAAAGTGCGAGTGCTTCCTTAACTTTATTTGTCTGGGTTAGCGCCCGAGTAACATCAGTTTGGTGTGCTGTCCTGTTAAGTGGCCATTTACAAAGTGCATCATCATTACAGGTTTGCCAAGACACTCTTTTATTTGCACCCGGGCATTCACATTTTAATAACAACTCTTCTGCCACTTGATACAAAGCCTCTTGGATGAGGCACACTATCTGTTCTTCTCTATCTGTGTCTCCAGTGAACTGGTCTTCAGCTTCTGGTAAGGACAATATCTACCCTGAGGGAGAGAGAGGATGGGTATTGAACTCGCATCATTTTCTATGGTGCATTCAAACGCCAAAGAATGCTACAAAGAATAAAAATTGACCAGAATATTCAAGAACACCTCTCTTACTGTGTCATGCCATCATGAAAATACGCCTCCACAATACTAATAGATTTTAGCTGGGATGGTTGCAAGATAGACATTATGCTTGACAAAGAGTGTGCCCCAAAGCTAAAAAAATGAAAGGCATTACACCCTAGAGAAGTGAGAAGCTTTCACTATCACTCCTGACCCAAATAATGCTCATGCTTATTTACTTACTTCCAAATCTTCTGTCCTATACAAGACTCACAAAGTAGTATATATATATATATATATATATATATATATATATATATATAACTTAATTTAAAATGTATATTATAATTCAAGAGTCTAGATACAAAACAATCATCACAATGCACGCCAAATATGATTCAAATGGAGGTTTTAGGGAATATAAAACAATCTCAAGCTAAAGTCCTAGACAAAGAAGAGGGAGGTAGGCAGAAAGTCCCAATGCTTACTGAGGAGCTTTCAGCAATTGTTAGCTGCTGAGAGTGGGAGAGCCAATTTTCTTTAAGGTGTGGCCTCGGGAAGGTTAACCACAGTCCAGTGGAAGATTCTGTATGTGAGTGTATAGTCAGCATTGAATGAACATGATGGTTTTATTTTATTTTTTTAGAAGAGATCATAAAATTGAGTAGGTAGGAAAGCTGAGAGGATCTGGAGTGGGGCAGGAAGTAAAAGTATGATCCAAACACATTGGATGGGATTCTCAAATAATGAATAAAAATTGTGAAAATAAATAAGGGCACTGTAATCTTATTTTCTTATATTATACCATAAAGCCAAATAAAATGAAATAAGTATGATCAGTATTTTGTGGAACTAATGGAAAAAAATGAGCAACATACAAAGATGTTGGTGATGTTTCTAAAGAGAGAAAAACTATAAAAGACATGCCAGAAATGAAAATATTAAGAAAAGCTGAGTATTCTTCTGTTGGACTCACAGGCTGTCAACATGATCAAGGGAGCAGTGAATGTGAAGATAGGCTTGAGGACTGACCAAAGCAAAGACAACAGACATCTAGGGAGAGGAGAACCAGCACAGTAAAAGAAAGCCTATGGGATGGGGTCGAGTAGTGTAATGTGTATTAGAAATACTTGAAGGAGCAGCAGGAGAGATGTCTGAAGAACATTAAAGCCTTTCAATATTAGGGAGAAACTCAAAACCATTGATTTGAAATGGAAATGTGATTCTCAAGAAGAAGTAGGGTAAAGGATGTGGGTGGTGTTTGTATGAGAGGAAAACTATTAAAGATATGCCAGAAATGAAAATATTAAGGAAAGCTAAGTATTGGGTTAGGCAAAAGCTTAACTGAAGTGAACATCACCGTCTAAAACCTATGCATTTCATGCTTACATTGTAGAAGATGTAAAACAAAGAGACAATCTCAGAAGCAGATGTCCCCTTGAGGGTTTGGGTGGGGAGACTACCTTACCTAAACAGCAGTAAGGGTGAATATTACTAGCACTTCACCAGAAAGTAGGCAGCGAAGAATCTAATGGATGTATTCTTTAGGAAGTTGAAGAAATACACAACTAAATATTAAAAATAAACCTTCCAGAGTAGAATTACAGATTTAAAAAAGTAGTGCAGCGCCTCCCTTGTTCTTCTAGTTCCTAAGCTCATGAAGCCTCCACCCTAAGGCAAAGGACTACAGGCAACTAAGGCATGCTGGGAGTGAGAGAAAGGGTCTTCACTGGGTAGGGGATTGCTTACCAACCGGCTATCCAATACGGAATAGTCAGGCTTGAAAACATACATACAAGTAATAGACTGAGCAGGTTACACTTATAAACATATATGTAAAAACATGTACATATGTGCATGTAAGAGCAATTAATGAGAACATGAGCCCATAAATTTGCAAGAGAACAATGAGTATATGGGAGGGTTTGGAAGGAGGAAAGGGAAGGAAAAAGGCTGTAATTATAATCTCAAGAATAAATTAAAGATAATAAATGTTAAAAATTACACCACCTATAAAAAAGAGAAAATAAAGAAAATATCCGTAAGCATCAAGTACAAATTCTGAAACAAGTGAATTGATTGCCAGCAGACTTGAGTTTATAATAAATATTGAATACTTTTTAGGCAGAGGAAAAACAATACAGGTAAAAATCTGTAGATAAAGAATAATAGATATTAATAAAATATATTCATATTTATTCTCTTTATTCTTACTTTTTCCAAAACAAGAATCTACAATGTGGACAGTGAGGCATGCAGTACACCCCAGCATGAGAGCAGAGCACACTTTTGGGGGGAGCTTTAATGACACATAAATGCCAAGGTCTTGTAGGAAAGTTAGTTTGTATGTACTATATATTCCAGAAAAATATTGAGACGAATGTACATATAAAGAAGAATAAATGAGTCAATGGATGAAACAAAATGAAATGACACAATGTTCAATTAAATCCAGAAAACCCTGAAAAAAAAGAGTAAAAAAAACCCAGAACAAACAAACCAAACACTAGGGTGATACCTGTTAGTGTGATGTTATTAATGGCTTACATGTGGATCTTCTAAGGATATCCTCAAAGGATAAAGATTGTCAGAGTAGATTTTTAAAGCAATGAAACCCTACTATATGCTGATTATAAGAAATTTTAAACATAAAGACACAATTAAAGGTAAAGGAATAGAGAAAGATAAACTATTGTAAGACCAGTGAAACTAAAGCTAGTGCAGTGTCCAGTTTATTTCTTTTACTGTTACAAACCACCTAGAAAGGATGCACTTTAGTTCATAATTTCACATTGCAGATTGTCACTCTGGGGAAGTGACAGTAGCAGAAAGTTTGACAGCAGGTCACATTGTAGCCACATTCAAGAGCAGAACAAAGGAATGCATGCATACTCTCTTGCTTTCATGTTCTTAGCTGTTTCTCTACTCTTAGATAGTTCTCAACCCCTACTCTTAGGGCGTTGTGCTTCTTCTATCTATTGGCTGAGTCTTCCTATTTCAACTAATTTAAAACCGTGCCCCACCAACATACTCACAGGACTACACAAGGTAGAAAGTCCCTTGTTGATAATCTCTCCCCAGATCACTTTGGGTTGTGTTGTTAATTATCACAGGTAGCTGTGTTAATTTTAGGCATAGAAAAAAATAAGATAAAAAGGTACATGAAGATAAAGGCACCAGTTCTTCAAAGTGATGTACACCATACCCTAAATATATACACCTCTCACTACAGAGAGTCACAGATGTGGCAGAAACTGGTAGAACTGAGAAAATGTGGGTTGCTGTTGGAAATCTAGCTCCTGTCAAAAACTGACAGATTGGAGAGGAAATTAGGAAAGAGATAGATGACATGACCACCACTGTCACTCAACTTGACCTCACTGATCCTTAACAGCAGAGTCCAAATTTCTTTTAAAATGCACAGGAAGAGGGCCTAAGCTAGCAATACTATCTGCCAAAGAAAACCATCAAAGAAAAGAAAAATTATAAATGATGTGGTAGATTCTGAAATGTTAATGCATTATTCAGAAAAAGGAATAGCACAAAACATGAGTCATACAGTACACGCAGTATTGGTGAATATTGTTAGTCTGCGGTATAGTTGGAAATTAATAGCAACCCTTACATATATCATAAAACAATTCTTGGATAAAAGGAGATTAGTAGAGAATAAGGTTAAATTAATTAAGTTCTGCAGAACTTTTTGAAAGTGATAGTAATTAAACCAGAAATATAAGGACTAATTGAGAAGCTGGAAAAACACCTACAAAAGAAAGTGGGAGGAAGACTTAATATAAGTATAAAGGGAAATTAAATAAATATTGGAAAGGGAATCAAGTGATGAGTAAGGAAACAACCAATTTTATCATTTTTGACTGATACAATATATAACTAATAAACGATTTTAGAAGAGAAAGGGGAGAAGCCCACACTCAAATTAAGGAAGATAATGAGTAAACTGTTTATTTAGTTTCTATAAGAAATTCAGTTCTTAGGGCTAGAAAGGTGGTGGCTGTGGTTACAAGTGCATTCTGCCCCAACAAAAACCATAAGTTCAGATCCCAATGCCTGTGTGGTTCAGCTCACAAATGCCTGAAATTTCAGCTCAAAGGGACATGATTATGTTCCCTTTTTGTCTTCTTGGTGATATACACCTCCATCCTGGGAAATCCCATACTTATGAGTAAAATATCCCAGACCAAAATTGTCAGTGCATTGTGAAACTCTCCAATCTCAGACAGCCACAAAGAACCTAAATTTTCTAACCTAAGACACATTGGCCCTCTAGATGCAAACTGTCATCTAGGAAATGCTAAGACCTTTGGGTGCCTGGAGCTTTCTCCCAGCAATTTTTCTGGAATTGGTCTGTTAGAGCACTCCATCTGGTTACCCTGCAGATACCGATTGTGCAACTTTACTATTCTAATGTCCAATGAGAAAAAAAATGCATTCAATCTTAATGTATTTCTTTTTTTTCTTTTTTTCGGAGCTGGGGATCGAATCCAGGGCCTTGCGCTTGCTAGGCAAGTGCTCTACCACTGAGCTAAATCCCCAACCCCTTAGTGTATCTTTCAATAGCCAACACTTTTCCATAATTCTGGGATTGAGCCTAATTCGAACAATAAACCACCAGGTTCTCCAAAAATCCAACAAGACCCACAGTGCTCTGCCATCAAATTTACAGAGAACATATTCATGAGCTGGGTTTGAAAATAGGGCCCCCAAAGCCCCCAAAGGAGAACTGCTTCTTCATCCTTTGGACCGCTTCATCCCTTCACGCACTCCTTGGAGCAGATCCCCTCCTCAACTCTGACACATAAATGTGGCATCATAGCACCAGCTACTCCCCACTGTGTGGCACATACATTGATCCTGGACAGCAGGAGAGCTGTGAAGAATAAATGAGCAGATCTCAGATTGGTGGCCAATCTGTAAATCTTTTATTCATGACTTTGGCCTGCAGCAGATGTGAAATCAGCTGGACCATTTGTACTTAACAGCACTCAGATGAGAGCAGAATGGTCCCCAGCTAGGAAAGAGGAATCCCAGTGAGAAAGACAAGCACTGGTAAGTTGTAAGCAGCCAGTCCTTATGTAAAGATTCTCCTAGAAGGCTGTGCATGTGGCTTAGCCAATAATGACTTCATGAGAGTCCAACCGCCCACACTGACATAAAGATTGGGTGAGGTTACACGCAATTATAATCCTAACACAGAGAAAGCAGAGACAGGTAAATCAAATCCCTGTAGCTCACTGGCTAGCTATATAGTCACCCAGTGATTCCCAAGCTCCCAATGAAAGACCTTATCTGAGGAAAATGGTGCAGGGCTCTCTCGAATATTCTGGGTACTTTTATACATGTGCATGCATATAATTCATATGCCCATGTTCGTGTTCTCTCTCTCTCTCTCTCTCTCTCTCTCTCTCTCTCTCTCTCTCTCTCTCTCTCTCTCTCTTTCTCTCTCTCTCTCCACCCCACCAGAAAAAAAGGCCCAAATTACCTGCAGCTGCCAGAAGGCAGGTAGAAAGCTTTCTGACATTGCCAGATCCTGAAGGGCTGTTGTTTGTTGTTAACCCTACTCTCACAAGAAACAGGGTGACCCTGACCTTTACAAACTGAAACAATGGGCTTTCTGCAGTCTGGGTAGGACAATAACCCCATAATATCAGAGAAAGGAGACTAGCCCAAGGGAATAGCACCTTGATTGTTTACTGGAGGACAGAAATGCCTGACCTGACTCTAGGACTGTTTCTTTGTGAGAAGAACCTGTATTCCCATGTATGTACAGGTTGAACTGGCTGGTTTGTATGTCAGCCTGACACAAGCTATACTCATCAGAGACGAAGGAGCCTCAGTTGAGAAAATGCTTCCATGAGATTGAACGATAAGGCCTTTACTTGATTCATGATTGAGGAGAGAGTGCCCAGCCACTGTGGGTGGTGACACTCCTGGGCTGGTGGTCCTGAGTTCTATAAGAAAGCATGCTGAACAAACTGTATAGCCAGCAGCCCTCCATGACTGCTGCATCAGCTCCTGCCTCCAAGGGGAGCCTGCTTGATTTCCTGGCCTGACTTCTTTTAGTGATGGATTATGATGTAGAAATGTAAGCCAAATAAACCTTTTCCTCCCCAATTTGCCTTTTGGCCCTGGTGTTTTATCAGAGTAATAGAACGCATAACTAAGACAACATGATTCTTTCTGAGGAAGATAGTCTAGAGCCGAAGACTACTTTCTGTTCCTCGCTGAATGAAAATACACATAGAGGTGGCCACAGGCATAGTCATGGGTGACAAAGTAAGGGTTTCATGGGAGTGTGCCCTTTGTGAGGCTGCTATCCTTGTGAAGTCAGCACTCATTACCCACTCTCTTTGTCTGTGGCTGCACATGCAGCTCTCCACTGTTGAACCTTTCCTTTCTCTTGAATTCTGGAGATAAAATTAAAAACCACTGTGGCCACATCAGGGTCTGCATATGAAATTGACCCTGGTCTATTCACTTGGCAATTCTCAGAGATCTAATTTCTCAGGATTCCAAATTGCTGGAAGCTAGGGATCTAGAGGACCTACTATGTTGTGAGACAAGTGACCTTCACTGTTCCAAGGCGGGCTTCCAGTGTCTAGAGCTCACATAGGCACATCTACCTAAGAACGAGGACCTGTGAAGGAATTTCATGCCCTTCACATGGATGGAGAAACCAGTTCTGGTGATGTATGACAAACTGAAATCAGTTGCACAGAAAGTCTCTGAATAACATTCCTTTGGCTTAGTTCTTTCCCCAGCACTTCTTTCCAGACACATAGACCATGTGTCTAGGACCTATGTGATCCTTGTAAGCTGACTTCTTTCTGAGGTAGGAACTTCTAGGGGAAGAAGGTATACAGCTCCTGTGGATGGAGGCACAAACCTCTGCAGCCTTCCTCAAAAAACTTTAATAAGAATTCGAGATTAAGATGAAAAACATAGAACAAGGTACAGATTAACCTATCGCACCAGAGCCTTGCTCCTCCTATCTCTGTCAGTACCATGCACGTGACTTGGAGGCTGGTGGAATGAAAGTAGTGCTCAGGAGGTGATGGCACACAGAACACTTTCTGAAGAAAGATGGCGATAACCTTTTATACATAAACCACACCAAGGCATGTCTCTCAACTTCTACATACTTGATGAACACTCCCACTGACACCATAAGGATTTCCTAATAGTGGCCCAGGTGGCTCTCTAGACCCCAGGGATGAATCTTGATGCTTCCCTCGGTGAGAACCTGGTGGGAAGGAGAAGGTTCTATACAGATGATACTGAAATTGAAGTTGACAGCTATGACCTGCCCTCAGGGCCTTTCGGGAAGTCCAGTGATAGATAGGCACTGCCCTTTCAGCATCTTAACAGCTTTGCTGTGTCAGTGCCGAAGAAACATGCCAATGAAAGGAAGCGAGGCACTGCCTGTGCCAGGTGTACTGTGGGAACACAAAGAATCTGAGCCCTTCCACATATTTACAAAGCACTGAGGTTTCTGAGCTAGGAGTGATTTATAATGCTAACCAAGGCGAGCTGCCAGCAAAGAGAAGTGAAGATGATACAGCTTTGGCAAAGTCCTTTCAAACATAGCAACAGAGATGATGGATGAGAGAGGAATGCTGGAAGCTTCCAAGAACTAAGGTGTTGTCAGCAACCATGGTAGATACAGACCTGCTTAGAGATGCAAATGAGTGATCTTTTTCCCACTTGGGATGTTGTATACTCTGAGGCCATACACAAACTCCTACTGCCAGAAGCTGGTTTCTAAGCCCAAGCATGCTTAAATGGTAGGGGTGGGAGTAGGGGATGTTCTTTAAAAACAGTACCATAAAACAGTTCAACAAGAACTCTGAAAGCTTATAGAAAGGGAGTCACTAGTGTCCAACTGCACATCTTCTGGTCTTGTTTTCCACTGCTATCAGGCTAAGCCAAAATAGTCCTTCAAATCTGTCTGAATAGTCTATGCACGGGGGACAGAAGGACACCAGGGAGGATCATGGATGCAGTTCTTGAAAACCTGTGTGTGCAAGATTCCTTGGTGCTTGAGTTTAGCACCTGGTTTAATTACAATACTAGTAAAAATGTGTAGACCTGGGAAAATAGGAAACATACTTTTGTTAGTTTTTTTCATTTTTTTCAGTTACCCCATTTATGATTATTACCACTGACTAAGATGTACTTCTAGCTGCAAACTTTGTTTAAAAAGTTAGATATAGATAGAGAGATCACTTGTTTATTTGTTTTTTGAGACAGGATTTCTCTGTATAGCCTTGATTATTATAAATTGTGCTGGGTATAAGGTGACATTTAAACACATGTATACAATGAACAATCAGATCGGGGTCACTGGCCCATCTTTCCCCCAAACACTGAGCCACCCCGTGTTTCTTCAAGAATAAATACCAGAGAGGAATGTGAAGGTTTCTTATCAAAATGGTTCCAGAGTCACTCATGGGGTCTCTTCTAGCTCTTTGTAGAGGGTCCAAGCAATGGGTCGATATTTGTCTGTGGGGACTGAGCAGGAAAAGGGTCCCAGAATCTTTTTCTCTTCTGTTTCTGTCTAGTGCATGTTTGAAAGAAAAAGACAGTAAACAGCTGGGCCTTGAAGCAAGTCTTCTCATGCTTGCAGGGACTCTGGGGTGGGATATAATCCAAGGAACACTGGTCTCCTCCTTTCTGGAATACATTTGGAAAAGGTCAAAACACAACGTGAAACAAACGGTGACATTTCACACAGGTGCTGGCGGCACTGCCTCTGGGGCTCTGGCTTTATTTCTCTTTGGTCAGTAGTGTTACTATTGTTTCAGCAGCACAACACCATCTTTCCTATCATTTACAGTCGTTCTTCACATTCTGTTCAAGTCTTCAGCGCCCTCAGGAAAATTAGAAGTGAATGAATTGTGTAATGTGAACACAAGGGGGTTTGCTGGCCTTTGGCAAGCTTAATGCCACACTAAATAGTCATGATAAATGGTAAGGAGGTATGCCTGGATGTAGTCCCCAGCCAAAGGTTATCTGCAGACAGGAGTGTCCTTGTCCCACAATCTGAGTAGGTGTCACAGTCTTGAGAACCACCATGAGGTCAGAGTCTACTCCCAAGTTCTGTTACCTTCTTTGGTACTTGCTTTTCTCCCCAATGTCACACCAATGCCGGAGATTACACGTTGGCATGTGACCACCATGTGACACCCACCTGGATCCTCTGCTCTTGATAGAGCCCAAAGCACCCAGTACAGGAGCAGTTCAGAAGGAAGCTAAAACCTAAGAATGCCTCAGTATGAGCCCATTACCAGTTATCTTGGTGGAGGCAGATTTTCAGGGCTCTTTTAATTCTATGTATCATCCTAGAGGAAGAAGTAGCATGGTTTAGTCAGCCTGTGTTTTATTGGCTCTAACAGTAGTTTTACAAATGTGGATCCTGGGCTAGCAGCATTGGACGTCTTTGGAATGTCTTGGGAATGCATGCATACTCTAGGGCCTTTTTCCAGGTCCTGTAAATGAGATTCTCCACAGTGGTGCACAAGCCTCTGAATGGACAAATCTATGAGATACTGGTACAGTTCATGTTTACATTTAATCTCCTAGGATAAAGAAAGCCAAAGTTGGTCTTGCCCTAATGGGCCAGAGTCACTTTTATTAGGAACCCCAGTACACACAGAGATACAATGCATGGCACCCCTATACCACAACTCTGACCTGTCTCTCCTTAGTACCATCATCAGCAACCAACTCCTGTTTCCCAGATCTGGTTAGTCATTCATTAACTTTTCAGTCACATATAGAGCCCCAGTAGTTAATAACAGAAGAAATGAGAAAGAAAATAAAAGAACCTTTATCCCTCCATGTCTTTTCCTAAACTTAACCTTCCCAGGAGACTAAGAATTTACAAACGTGTTCATGAATAGTTTTGTTGTTACAACTAAAAGAATATCATGATCTACTTTAACTTGAAATTTTACGTAATATAAATACTTTTCTTCTCAGTACACTGCTCAGTATTGATATTTTTAATGATTCTGTAGCATTATGATTTATGAATGTACGATAATTAATCAAGCCTTTACCCCCAGAATGAACATATAAATTTCTTTCAAATTCTCATTTTTATCCATTATCAGCAAGCGAAATTTCACTGGATCAAAAATTACTCGTGTCCCATTTTCATCAGATATTGTAAACCATTCTTCTGCCATATGTATACATTTTTACTTCTAAGAAATAAAATATGGAAAAAAAGAAAAAGGAAAAATAACAAAATATTGAATGCTGTTTCTTCCACCTGCAGGGCTGTGTTCAGCTTCCATCATCTGATAGATAAAATAAACGACCTTACTGATTTTCAATTTTTCTTTCATTAGTCACAATATTTTAAATATTTACATATATTTGTTTTTCATTATTTTCATTTCTTCTATAACTTGCTAGGTCATACCTTTTTGTACTTCCATGGAACTTCTATACTTTATTGATTTGTAGATGTTCTTTTTTTATCAGCTATTCCCTTTGCCTATGAGCTGTATTGCCCATACATGCAGTTGTCAAGAGGAAAATATGCTGACTGTGCAGAAACTTGTAACTTGGGAGAAATTTGAACTGATGTCTCCCAGGAACCATGAGAGGATCCAGTCTCATCAGGCAGCCAGAATGCCTGACCCAGAATCATTCAGGCCATCCTGTTTCTGCCAGCTCCAAATGGGAAGAGAGCATGGCTTCCCAGCCATCTCTTACTCTGTTGGCATAGAGATTTTTAAGACAAGGAAACCAACATCAATAGAGACCTCTTTTGTTATCTCTGAGCTGTGGCATCTAGGGCTAGCTTTACGGTGTGATTCATGAAAAGATGAGATGTTTGCTTTCTTCCAATAAAGAGAAAAGGGTAGAGAAGAAATAATGTATGGAACAAAGTCTTTGGTCCTCAGGTAAAAGCCACCATTCACATACTATATCAAATCTCCCACTGAGACATTTTACTATTTAAAGAGTTTTCTGAAACTACAGTATCAACCAACCAGACCCCCCAGAGCTACCATGGACTAAACCACCATCCCAAGAGTATACAGGGATGGACCCATGGCTCCAGCCACATATGTAGCAGAGGATTCCCTTGTCAGGCATCAGTGGGAAGAGAGGCCCTTGGTCCTATTGAGGCTCCATGCCCCGTGTAAGGGAATGTCAGGGCAGGGAGGTGGGAGTGAGTTAGGGAAGGAGGGAGGGAGTGAGTGAGTGAGTGACTGAGTGACTGAGTGAGTGAGTGACTGACTGAGTGAGTGAGCACTCTCATAGAAGCAGGGGGAGATACCAGGTTTCTGGAGCAGAAACCAGGAAAGGGCATAACATTTGAAATATAAATAAAAAAATCCAATAAAGGAAAAAATGTCAAAAAAAAGAAAGAAAAGAAAACACTGCTAATTTTGACAATGGAGGTAGAGGTATAAAAAAATGCTGCACATAAGTTCATGAAGTCTTGTCCTTTCTTCTCACAGCAGACACTGGAGAACATGTGGGTGAATGAACCTGAGGTTATTAAGTCGAGACAATTCTTGCTCCTTGCAGGCTCACAGTTTCCTCTTTCAGGGAGAAGACCCGTAAAGCTGTACAAACTGAATAAGAAGCAGGGAAAGCAGGATCAGGGTCAGGAATGGAAGGAGATCTCAACATGACTGAGCAAAGAATACAGAAAGGCTTCCCACAGAGGTGTCTCACACAGGCCACTAAGGGGCCCAAAGAGCACAAATTCTGCTGTTTGACTTCAAATTTCTTCTCAATGAATTGTCAAAGATGACAGGGGAGAAGGTAAAAGAAGTTACACACTAAATCCAGTTGTACAGGGAGTAGCTGTGAAATCTGAGAAGCTGTAAACACTAGCTATGACAGAACTTTTACCATACCAGGTAACAACAGCGAGCCTAAAACAAATAAACTGTCCGTCTTCATGAGCTATTCCTTAAATTGAAAGATATCTCCCTACCCTCCCCCCCAAAAAAGAGTTTTCTGACTTTCTGGCTTTTTGCAGTGGCCTTTGTAGAACTCCATTAGGTTATTTAAGTTCCTCTCATGTCATAAAGAGTGACGATTGTTGGTGTGCTAAAGACAGGCCTGAGACCCAAGGGCATTGCCTCTTATCACCAATAGAATGTAGAATGAGTAGACCCTTTGCTGAGCAGGTCTTTCTCCCAGTTTTCATTTTTTTTTACTGGTAAATATTTAAGTTTTTAAATTGGAAATACATCTTGAGGAAGAGGCCAACCAAAGGAATACCTGATTGTAAACTTGTTTTTTTTATAGCATTTATAGAACACATACTTTTGCATAGCCACACCAATGCCATTATTCACACAAGCTTTATATTTTATTGAGTTCCCTACCCTGTGTGTGATTGGGTCCCTCTAGTCCCATACATGTGTGGTGTTTGGTCCATAGGTGACCTGTTCTGCTTACTTTGACCACATTCTTGCTACTTCCATTAATGTGCACACACACAGACACACACAAACACACATATATAAACACACGTAGACATATGCACATCAAATGTAATATGCTATGCATATCTCTCTAGAACTGTGTCAAAGATTCATTTTCATGAGATTGAACATACTTTCTCCATCTCAGTATTTCCACTTAAAGGACTGTAATATCTTTTTATTTTCATTTTTTCTTTTTAATATTTTTACATAGTGTATTTTTATTTATTTATTTTTACTTTTGCCCTTTCATATACATGTACCATGTATTGTCCTATTTACCTCCATTGTCTGCTTTATATCCCTCCTTTTCCTGTCAGTGCTCTTCTTCCCAAGTATCCCCCCACACACACTCTCTTCCTCTCTGTTTTGTGTGTGTGTGTGTGTGTGTGTGTGTGTGTACACGTGTGTACTTGTATGCATGCTCAGGTTTTGTACTGATAGCAATAGCTGTTGTGTGTTCTGACCTCTCACAGTTAACTCATGTGTTAGTCAGTCTTCCACTGTGTAGACAAATGACTGAGATAATCAACTTACAAAGAGAAAATGTTTACTCTCCTCCTTTTGGAAATGGAACACTTTCATGTTGGTAGAAAGAGTTAACTCCTTTCACCTACATAGCTGGAAAGTGACTAACTACTGGAAAAAGAAACCTATTAACAAAAGATGTAAATATACTAGGACACAGGTATAAATTATAAGCTTGAATGGAAGCCTCTGAAGACTATCCAGTCACTTAGGCATTTGGACCTAACAGCAACCATTGCTTGGTTTTTCTCCTGGAGAACTGTTGACCAAGAAGACCCTGTTCCTTTCCACCTGCCACCCTCCCTCCACTGAAACAACTCTTCTAGGTAAAATCCATGAAACTAGACAGATAGCAAAACAGGCCTGTAAGGGAAATCTTATGTTCTAGAGAGATTTCTTTTCCTCAGTGGTCCCAGCTAGCTTGAGATCCTCTTTATGGAGCATGTAGCTAACCTAGGCAATTCCGGCACACTATAGAGTCCCCAGACTTCTCTCATGGTGGAGAGTTGTCCCAAGTGCTGCTATCCCTCGATGTGACCTATTTCAAGCCACTAAAATTCTATTATTCAAATGGAGAGGGCAGACATCCCAGGAACAAGACAAAGAGCAGAGCAAGAACTCAGTCTGCAGGCACTCTGCTTAGGCCCAGCATCCATGCTGAGGGGTGAGAGTGGGCACAGCTGCCTATAGAATAGTAATAAAAGTAGCCAGCTGATAGAGATCATTTGACTTCTCTGAACCTCCTTATTTCCAACTACCACTCTACTTCCTACTGTCAGGACTCTGTGGAGGCAATCTTAGACAATCATAAAAACACCTTGGAAACTGTTGTGACTTGCTTAAATGCTTCTGTCAAGGCAACAGATGGTAAATGACCGAGGGTAAAATGTCCAAAGAAGTTGTACTTCCAGCTGGCACATTGTCTTGCCTCATGCAGTTATGAAAGATGGAGATCAATCGGTCACTTGAGTGAAATAGCTGAAGTTCAGCCCTCACTTGAAAAAGGAAAGCAGAGTGTACACAGCAGTCCTTCCACTGGGTCCCCAAGCCAGAGACTCCATGAGCTACCCCAAGCTCAAGAAGACTAAGACAGACACCCAGAGTATAGCTGTGTGTTCCGAGCAGCAGGAGTGATCAAGGGGAGGACACTTGCTATGTTCTGAAAGGTAAATGCAAACTCATTTCTCCTTCAGTAACACAGGAGAGGAGGTAAGTCATCCATGAGAATGCACTATCAGAGTCACACCCCATTATCTGCTGGGAACTGTGGATGAAAAACAGGCTATTCATGTGAAAAACTGAAGGAATTCCCTTGGGGCTACAATGCAAGGGCAACCAGGAGGTTGAAGAGCCACTCCAGTCAACCACAAGAAGACAGCCAGTTGGCTGCCTATAGAATAAAACCTATCCTTTAATATCAAGAACCATGCCATCGCCATATCTGTTTAATCTAGTTATGAAAACGGATTATTCAAGAAAAGAAAAGAAAATGGATTATTCAAATAAGGGGTACTACCTGATAGGCATGCAGACATAATGGGAACAGCAATATGGTTGAAGCGTAAAATAGAATCTGTGTGTTTTTCATCATGTTAAGATGAACATCAGTGGATGTGGTTGCCACTAAAATCAGGAAAAAGAGACCAGCAATTATCAAGGTGAATAACATTAATTGGGCAAGCAGAGGCTGGGACTCCATCATGAAAGGCTCTTGGTGAGTCTCATTATGGGCCCATGATGGCTTCCACTTCCAAGTTCAGAATGAGTCCCGTGTCAGTGATGGAATATAAGCACCAAGGGGCTGCCCAGGAGAGTCAGAGGCATCTGTGCTAAGATACTACACAGTCCAACCAGGAGGCAGCTCTATGGCCATCTTCTTCATGGCAATCATGAAGCTATGATCTTTGGAGAGTGGACAAATTGAGTCTTAAGGGGAGGCAAGGATGCCCCACCTTGTGGAGAGACCACAGAGACCCAGGATCACAGAAATATACATTGTCTGAAACACGAACAGGAGAGATGCCATTCTGGATCAGGGAAAGGCAACCAGAGAGAATGTAACTGAGCTTGTGACAGGCAGGGTGATAAGGTAGTCGGGATAAACTGCACACCCCACGAGAAATATGTGCCTTTTAGATCCAGTGCTAGCAACTAGGCATTTCCCAAAGGGCACTAACAATGTTGGGTATAAGCTTGGATTTTAAGCTTCCCTGTGTTGTGGATGAATGCCTATGAGAATGGAGAGACCAAGGCAGTGTTCCTGACACAACTGCACCTAAGACAGAACCTTGGCATTTTAAGGAGCCTTCTGATGCCTTCAGGCTCAGAAGATGGTACGGTATAAATCTATGTCAGCTTGCTGGCCTGCTTGACAGGGACAGCATGTAGAGGACCTCCTGCAACTTATTGAAATATTGTCTTGATACTAATGAGGATGTAATAGCTCTCTAAAGTCTCAATCTCAGTAGACTTTTTATTATTATCACCATTGAAGTTTTGGCCAATGTAATCCATGGAAAATAAGCAGGACAAATTTAAGGGGCAGTTGTATAAACCCACTTTCATTTTTATTTTATTCATGCCTTACAATCTATGTTGTCATGTTTCTATGGTCATTGGGATTACTTGAAACCAGACCCTATGTCCAACTAACATCCTTTCATCTCAAAAGCTTGTTTTTTTTTTCACTACAAGAAGTCGTTTCCAGTTCACCTAGTATTGATGTGCAATAATGAATAGCTTTAGAATTGCTGATGTGAATCTTCCCTGTTCAAGCTCTAGAATCAGCTGTTTCTTCAAAGAACCTTAGCTTCTGTTATTGGACAACAGTGCAAGAAAACAAGATCTAGACAATAACTGCTGATCCTCAGCCCTCCCTATGACGAAATGAGGAGATAAATGGACATACTTCATCATGTGACTACATCTATAGAAAGTATTTGTAATTTTTTTGAAACAAAATAAGTTAACTTCATTTTTATTTACATTTCAATGTTATCCAATTTCTCAGTTTCCCATCCAGAAACCTGCTATCCACCTCTCCCCCATCCAGCTTCTATGAGGGTGCTCCCTCACCCACCCACCCACTCCCTCCCAACTTCCTGCCCTGACATTCCCCTACACTGAGGCATCTAGTTTTGACAGGATCAAGGGCCTCTCCTCCCATTGATGCCCTACAAGGACATCCTCTGCTACATATGCAGGTGAAGACATAAGTCCATCCCTGTGTTCTCTTAGAATGGTGGTTTAGTCCCTGGTAGCTCTGGAGGGTCTGGTTGGTTGGTACTGTGTTCTTCATATGGGGTTGCAAACCCATTCAGCTACTTTAGTCCTTTCTCTAAATGCTCAATTGGGGACCCTGTTCTCAGTTCAATGATTGGCTGCAAGCATCCACATCTGTATTTGTAAGGCTCTTGCAGAGCCTCTCGGCAGACAGATATACCGGGCTCATGTCAGCATGCACTTCTTAGTATTTCCAATATTGTCTGGGTTTGGTGGCTATATGTGGGATACATCCCCATGTGGGGCAGTCTGTGGGGAGTCTTTGCTCCACACTTTGTTGACATATTTCATCCTGTGAGTATTTTTGTTCCCCTTCTAAGGACGGAAGCATTCACACTTTGGTCTTTCTTCTTGCGCTTCATGTGGTTTGTGAATTGTATCTTGGGTATTCTGAGCTTTTGGGCTAATATCTACTTATCAGTGAGTGCATACCATGTGTGTTGTTTTGTGATTAGATTACCTCACTCAGGATGATATTTTCAAGTTCCATCCATTTGCCTAAGAATTTCATGAAGTCATTGTTTTTAATATCTGAGTAGTACTTCATTGTGTAAATGTATCCACATTTTCTGTATCCATTCCTCTGTTGAAGGACATCTGGGTTCTTTCCAGCTTCTGGCTATTATATTATTATTCTTGGAAGTCCAAGATCCACTTGTGTTTGATCTTTATACAAGGCAATAGGAATGGATTGTTTTGCATTCTTCTAGTTGCAACTCTCCAGTTGAGCCACCACGATTTGTTGAGAATGCTGTCTTTTTTTTTCCACTGGATGGTTTTAGCCTTTTTGTCAAAGATCAAGTGACCATAGGGTGTGAGTTCATTTCTGTATCTTCGATTCTATTCTATTGATTTACCTGCTTGTCTCTGTACCAATATCATACAGTTTTTATAAACCTTGTTTGGTAATACAGCTTGAGGTTAGGAATGTTGATTTCCCCAGAAGTTCTTTTATTGCTGAGAATAGTTTGGGCTATTTTGGGCTTTTTGGTATTACAAATGAATTTGCAAATTGTAGCCTGTGTTGGCATTTGTATTCTCTCAGGGTCTTCTAGCTCTTCATAGTCTTTGTTGAAAAGTCTGGTGTAATTCTGTTAGGTCTTCCTCTATATGTTAGATGACTTTTTCTCTTACTGCTTTTAAAATTCTTTCGTTTTTTAGTGCATTTTGTGTTTTGGCTATTATGTGATGGGAGGAATTTCTTTTCTGGTCCAATCTATTTGGAGTTCTGTATACTTCTTGTATACTTATGGGCTTCTCTTTCTTTAGGTTAGCGAAGTTTTCTTCTAGAATTTTGTTGAAGACATTTACTTGTCCTTTAAGTTGGGAGTCTTTGCACTTTTCTATACTTATTATACTTAGGTTTGATCTTCTCATTGTGTCCTGGATTTCGTGGATGTTTTGAATTAGTAAGTTTTTGCCTTTTACATGATCTTTGATGGTTGTGTCAGTGTTTTCTATGGTATCTTCTGCCCCTGAGATTCTCTCTTTTATCTCTTGTATTCTGTTAGTGATGATTGCATCTATGACTCCTGATCTCTTTCCTAGGTTTTCTATCTCCAGGGTTGTCTCCCTTTCTGATTTCTTTATTGTTTCTATTTCCACTTTTAGATCCTGGATGGTTTTGTTTAATTTCTTCACCTATGTACCTGTGTTGTCTTGTATGACTTTAAGAGAGTTATTTATGTACTTCTTAAAGTCGTCTAACATCATCATGAGATGTGATTTTAAATCACAATATTGCTTTTCCAGAGAGTTGGGGTATCTTGGACTTGCTGTGGTGGGAGAACTGGGTTCTGAAGATGCCAAGTGACCTTGGTTTCTGTTGCTTATGTTCTTGCACTTGCTTCTCGATGTCTGGTTAACTTTGGTGTTAGTTGGTCTTGCTGTCTTTGACAACGACTTGACCCTGCTGTAAGTCTGTGTGTCAGCATTCCTCAGAGACAAGCTCTCGGCCAGCAAGATCCAGGCCTAGAGGGCTGTAGCTCTGGGTCAGCTCTGCAAGCAGATGGAAACTGGAAGGATCCTGTCAAAGTCCTGGGGTCTCCAGGCGGCTCCCTTGGAGCAAAAGTGGTGGTCTCACCAGTGCTCCCAGGTGTGTCTGCACTCCTGGAAGACCACCTGTCTCACAGCTGGTTCTGGGCACATACACACACACACACACACACACACACACACACACACACACACACACACACATTTTTGTACTTACTTTGAATACATGTACACATTTATATCCCCCTCTGTCTATACCCATCTAAAGTTGAGTCTGTCCATAGCCGTGTCTCTACCTCTGTTTCCCATATCATGTATCACTGCAGCCTTCTCCCCTTGTTCCCTTGCAGCTCCCTGTTCCTGCAGTGAGAATTCCTCAGCTGTTCTGTTCCATATTAACCAGGAGATTCATAACTGTTGACTAATAATATCTTCCCAGAAAAGGACCTGAATACAGAACATGTGTGGGTCCTTTCCCATTAATAATTCCTCAAAGTCACATCAATTCTAAAGTTACTTTGGTCAAAACCTTCCCTCCCAAACCCTTTCGTGATATTGCTTCATAAATTTGAAAGGCAATTAGACCTCTTGCCATAATCTGCATTTTATCCTGGTGTCCTCTACCCTCCTACTCATTTTATTTGTAAGACTCAGTTGGTACTTAAGTTCCTTGAGCTTTGGCAATTATGGACAAAGCACTTTGTTCCCATCATGACAGTATGTCTGTACAAGACTGTCCCTTAGGTACCCCAGCTTCAAACAAGAAGCAACATAGCCTCAATGTGAAGTCTTTAAAATGTGGTATTCGAATAATCATGTGTTATAGCCCCTACCCTGTAACTCTTGTCTAGATTTCTCAACAGAAAATGGATGCAGCATCAAACACAGTATCTGTAGTTCAATCCCCAGCCCTGGCAAAAACAAAAGAAGATTGAGTGATAATTACCTTGTGTAGCTTTGTATATTTGAAAATGTAGAAGTTAGATTTTGTATTCCAAAGAAAGAGATCCATGCAAACTAGCTATATCTTGATGCCTGCAGGGATATGGGGAAATTAGTGGATGATCCTGGATTCAGGACACTTCACATTCTGAACACATTTTCATTTAAGTGTACAATTTTTAGCAAATTAATCTTTTTTAAACCAAACTTCCATGTGTTCATCCTTAAGCAAGGCCATTATTCATTCTCATACGTCTGCAGCTCATATAGATTCTAAGACAGATGTAATTTAAAATGACTTTTAGAACATTTAAAAAAAAACACTGTGGTGAGCTGTGTAATTCAAACATGAGGACGACATTCCATTGCACCCACTGTCCTTCTGGGTAACCTTGCCCCTGCTCTATGCCTGGGAGGATCCCAGTCTTTTCTTCACTCCAGATTCACTTAGTACCCAGTGTGTGTCTTCAACAAGGTGGGAAGGAGGAACTGGGTGAGTTTCAAGACTTGGACCACTAAGAGCCCCTCATCGTTCTCATCAACTGAGATACACATAACACTTTTTGATATCCAAGATGCTATGCAAATAATCATCCCCTTTGAAACCACTATGCTAAGAGCAAGTCAGGTCCTATGGAGAGGCCACTGGCACTAGGCCTTCAAATCATCTTAGCCCGGGCTATAGATGTCGAAAAAGATTCCAAATTAGACTTCCTAATCTCTGGCCCACGGTATCCAAGAACATTTCCTGACTTTTGTAAGCTGCTTGGCCTACGGAGCTTCAGTGACTGACCATCAGAATAGTCGCCGCTCTGCTTTAGTTACTGGTCAAAAATTGCTTATGTCCAAATCCCAGAGACTCCATGATACAGTGACTCATGTTCAGCTGACGGAGGAAGAGAGGAAACGGCAGAGAGGGAGAGTCTTGCTGAAAGCCACTGTAGAACTAAGCAGTGAGAAGTAGGGAAATGTGCTCTTGGGCTTCTAAAATGCTTGCAGACATTTGAGGAAGGAACTATTGGAAATTTAAAATTGCTTGGTTTGCCTACTAGGTTAGACTCTGGCCACATGGAAGATGACTCCCGTCACTATTCTGGCCTGATCTGTGAACTCCTAAGAGGCTTAAAGATACTTCACCAAAGTGTCTTTAAGGACTTTGCTGTATTTCCAAGGAAAACACTCTTGTTAATTATGTTTACCTTATTATTTTCAACTAAAAGTGTCTGCACCTCTAGGTATAGTGTCTGCATCTATCTAGGTATAGATGATCTGAATGGGAACAGCAGCCCACTAACCTAAAACCCAAGATGAACAGACCAAACTAACAAGATTTCCCAGCCACTGCTGATGGGCCCTTGCTTCCGGTTAGGACATTCAGCTGAATCAGCAGTATCTGTTTCTATGGCTACAGCTCCTGCTGAAGTAGTGCAGCAAAGATAATGCTCCAGAGTAAGAAGTGAAGGGAGAGAGAACAAGTGTAGATGGAATTGATGGTAGAGAGATCTTTTCCATGTCATCAGATTGGCCGGTCTCCTCTCTGAGATCTCTAGGAGAGTCTGCCCTTTGACCCTTCAGTCCTGCTTGCCCACAAAGGCAACACTGGGGTCACCCTCAAGTGCAAGAGGCTGGATCAAGAACCCCACACAACTACTACCACAATTACTACACTTATGGCCACCATTTCATCTATTGCATGTTCACAAAATAGAAAGTTCTCAGCAGATTTTCAGGGAATAGCATCCCAACAGAACCCAGATACTTGACATTCAGATATGGGTTCCCCCTTCTACTTTAGAGGTTTTCATGCTGGCTAGCTACAGAAATATTCTTTCATAAACTGGAGCACCCTGTAACCAGGATAGAACCAAGACTGACACCTTACCTGGGTGTGTGAACACATAACCCCATCCCTCATGGAGACACTCTACTTTGGGTGTAGAGAAGTAGGCAGATGCATACTCTTACTCAGGAAGTTTTCGTATCTATGTTTGAGCTACTTCCCTCCCATAGGTGATATCTGTGGAAACACCTTCCATTTCTAGTCCAGCATCTCCCTTGAAACCCCTACACAATTCAGAGTAAGCCATGCATGCCTATCAGACACCAGGAGATCTACAGGAAGACTATAGTGTGTTCACATTGTACCAACCCAAGGGACAGAGGACCTTAACTTTTTATCTCATTCTTTTGAGTTCATTAAAAGTAAACATTCTATCTTTGCTTTTGAATTTATTCCAAACAAAAAGCATCTTGCTAACTTGTGTCTGACAAGTAGCATTTCATTAGATGTCCTCATAAAGAAGTTGATATAGCCATACCTGTACTTTTGCATTCTGCTTCCAAATAGGGAACACAGGAGACTACACAGGGAAGGAGTGCAGTGCCCACAGGCATAGCAAACAGTAGTCCTCTCCACATGGCTCAGTGTTCATTACTTTGAGGAGAAACAGAGCACACAGCAAAATCATGTCTGTTTTACGTACACGTCACATTAAGTCTTGCCTCATGAGTTAAGTGACCTTTGGATGAGGATGGGCAAGGTGATGCTAGAGGGATAGCTATGTCCATAGGCCTTATCTTACTTAAAGTTTCTATTTCTGTGACCAAAAGCACTTTGGGGAGGAAAGGATTTATTTCAGTTTACATTTCTATATCATAGTCCATCAGTAAGGAGAGTCAAGGAAGGAACTCAAGCAGGGCCAGAACCTGGAGTCAGAAAGTGATGCAGAGGCTGGGGAGGAGTGCTACTTACTGGTACTGGAGCTGGCTTTCTTACAGCACCCAGGGCCACTAGCTCAGCAGTGGCACCACTCACAATTTTCTAGGACCTCCACATCAATCATCCATGAAGAAAATGCCTCAAATGCTAATATGGTGAAGGGACTTTTGCAATTCATGTTCCTCTTCCCAAATAAGCAGCTAGTGCCAAGTTGACATAAAACTAGCCAGAACCATCATCTTGCTATGGGCTGGGAGTAAAATAGCTTCTATAGGCTCCAGTGTTTGAGCACTTGATCCCTGGCTGGAGTGCTCTTTTGTGAGATTATGGAATCTTTGGGGCCTCCCTGGAGGATGTGAGTTGGGAGCATTCGTTTGCCAGTAGTTTCTGGTCAGGGGTCTTCTCTAGGTTACAGGCATCTATGTCCTGTGTCCTATATGGAAGACTAAGATGCTGCTAATTGTTCATTTTCCTATAATGGAATTAATCCTAGAATAAGAGCTCCAACTTTTGACCACAAAGGTCTCACCTCCGCTGCTCATTCAGAAATGGGTTTCAACATAAGGAGCCAATAGGAACACAAACATTCGGTCTATTACATATTGGCACACAGACATACCTCAATGGAATGAATGGCAAAACTACCTACTAAAGCTCTTCTTCTGAGGTGAGTATTTTCTAGTAAGAGATGAACTTTATGTGGGTTTGTGATTTACAGCCTTTTCTCTCGTAGATGTGTCCTCAGCAGAAACCTGAGGACACAAAAAACACTGTGCTTACCAGGGGGTCCTCCTTCAGTTTTATTTCACCTGTCAAATAAATTCTGACACCTGGCTCCCTTGCTGCTAAGGTGTCATCACAAATTTCACATTATTTTAAGACAGGACCTCTTGCTGCAAGTAAATAAAGACAAACATGAGACCCCCAAAAGAGTGGGTTCAGAGGGGTATGAATCTGGCTAGTAGACTCTGCCACCTTTAGCAAGCAATGAGTTTCTAGGGAAGAAATCGCAGGCTAGATATGTGTCCAGCAAAAGCCCAACATACCTATATCCTGGCTGCAGGTACAGAGCAAGTAAAGTAGGTTAAAACCTAGCACCTTTGCTAAGCAAGCCAGTATAAGACAAGACAAATATCTGAAATTATTATTGAAGAAGTATTGAAGATAGGGACAGCGACATAGAAAATAAGCCACTGGTAACAAATTCCATTTCCACAGTCAGCTCTAGGATAGTCATCACTGACAAGGCCAGCACCTATGTTATTCTTTCATTACCATACTTTTTAACTCATGTCGGGAAAAATGGCTTAGATGATTTGATGCAGCTGTAAAATAAGAATTGGGAAAACCCTTCATTAAAGGAATATTGTTCAGTGTCACCCATGAGCAAGGTACTATGCTAACTATTGACAATTAACATGTGAGCAAGGAAGCAGTATGACTAGAAGTATTGGATAAGAAAGAGTTCACTTGTGTTGAGACTGGGAGACATCCTTCCGGGGAGATTGGTCAAATGCACTAAGGTTAGATGAGGATCCTAGAGAAGTGGCCAGTGAGGCTGGGAAAAAAAGAACTGGAACAGGGACGCATGAAACAAAGCTTGAAGGCCTTGGAGACCCCTAAAATTGAGGGATGTTCTGAGAAGAGGCAAGAGAAGGTAGGAAAGGAAATGATAATAAGATGTGTACCTTTTTGTAGTCTTCTCCAGTGCAGCCAGATGTGGACAGACCAGAGGAAACTGCCTAGATGAATCTGAGAGAAACAAAGTGGAGTCTGAATTTAAAGCTGTTGGTCATTGTGACAGATCAGCAAGTGAAAGGGTGGTAAACAAGAATGCCAATATTGCCAGTGGCCAGCTAGGATGATTACAAGTTTAGCTGTGATTTTGGCAAAGTAATCAAGTAGTGGTGTATATGTGTGAGGCTGGAGTTAGGAAGCAGAGGTTCAGTTC
This sequence comes from Rattus norvegicus, assembly GCF_021556685.1. Lineage (NCBI taxonomy): Eukaryota > Metazoa > Chordata > Mammalia > Rodentia > Muridae > Rattus > Rattus norvegicus. The sequence continues at coordinate 138,185,100 of NC_141536.1, forward strand.
ATGGAGATGGTAGTTGAATGTGTGGGGTTGATGAGTGGTCAATAGTAAAGCAAGGATAGGAAGGCCTTTGAACTGAGCCTTTGATGGTTCTTCCTGGCTTTGTTCGGCAGTTCCACCATGCTGTCTCCATGTCTTAACTCTCATTTATTCTATTCAGGACTAAGTGAGCCCCTCTGGTTTACTTAGAACTCATCTCCTGATTCAGTTACGATAGTCCTCTGCCATTGCTTTGAATATTTTCTACCCTACTGTCTCCATTCTCTCACTGTGTGCTACATTTCCTTAGAGGTCCTCATTTCTGTTCTTTTCTATGCCTGCCTTGCTGATATTTTTAAATCTGTCTTCCAGAACACAAATTCTTTCTTCATCTGTATCAAATGAATCATCTGCTTTGCAACCATACTGGTTCTATTCTTCAGCTTTTGAAAATTCTTGCTGCTTTCTATTCTAGATTTTGTTTCATGTTTTAATATGACCTATTACCCACTATAAATTAATTATAGCTTTCTGTTCCCTCTTAATCACTGAAATTATTTAAGTTGTTGTGAACATTAGATTGCCATAGACCTCTTGTCCAGATTCTGCAAACTCTACAACTGTACTCTCTTAGATTTCTACAGCTAGATTAAAATAGAATTGCTTTGAAGGGACATGATTCTGGAGGTAACAATTCTGCTTCGGTGGTATTCTCACCTACCTCTGGTGTACCCTGCAGTTTATAATTTCCTATTGTGGGTCTAAATAGAGAAATAGAGCCAGGTTCATTTTTTTTCCTCTGCTCGAAACCCATGAGCCATAGCTGAGGATTGTCATGTCCTTAGAGACCATCTTTGTCGTTTTATTTTTTCCACTTGAGTGCTAAATCCATTTGTATTTTAATTTCTCAGCAGGGCACTTGTACCCTGAATATAATAAGCAGAGCCCACACCTCTGATTAGCCTGGCCTTGGTTTGATTGCTTACTCAAGGGCCAGGGCAAACAGAGAGCTTGCAGATTTCTGCAGTATAGAGGAAGAGTTTTTAGCCCTTTGCATAGAGAGGATACTCTTCTGAATTTCTGGTTTTATGCATGGGCTCTCTCTTCAATGACCAAGTTACCTTCTCTCCACATCAAAGCATTGGAAATTCAGCCACAGGGCCCAGACCTGTTTCCTGGATGCACACTGCACAGCACCTACATGATTTCTATTGGAAGGCTAGGTCAGGTGCCATCTCAGTGGAATACAAACTGGATTCTTTCACAGGAGAACATCATTCTAAGTAAGACCCTTGAAAACAGAAAACTCTTCGAAAACAAAAAGTATAAACAATACAATTCAAGTCCTGGGAGAACTTGGGGGAGAGGGATGAATCTAGTTGAAATAAATTATATGAAATTTTTAAAAAATCAATAAAAACATTTTTAAGAGTAAGTAGTCATTCCTTCCTGGGGGACATATTCATCTTTCACATATTTTATGCAGGAGGCACTGGTGGGCTACCCTGGATATGGAAATATCCAGGTAGACTTCTCCACCAGTCATCTGAGCTATGCAATCACAGTTTCTACTAAGCCAACATGAGGTCAGTATATACAGGAGTAAGAGCAGGCACTGGGTAAGGGACAGTAGCACAAGTATCACTCTTAGAAACTCCTGGTTCTGTGACTGTCTTATTTTTTTTCTCACCCTCCATTTGCCATTTGATGGCATGCAAAAATCAATTCCACAAAAGTTAAGCATTTCTATGATGTTGCTTCTACCTTCTAGAAGATACTACATTTAAAAATAGAAAGATACAACACCACAGGCTGCATTCCAAATTGACACTTTGCTTAGCTTGTACCAGGTTCAGCTGACCACAGCTGTCAAAGGCCCATAAGCTTTGTATCTAACTTTGGGTCTCCATTATGGGCTCCTGAATTGGGGCTTCTTCAGAGCTAGGTGCAAGCAAGGCTGGCTTTGACGAACACACACACACACACACACACACACACACACACACACACACACAGGCAGCCTGGTGGAGCACCATCCTTTCCATCCTTGTTTCACTTGAATTATAAAAAAATTAAAAAATAAGTCAGCTCTGAATATTATGTGAATTCTCCAAGAACAAAGCTTGCTCCTAGCATTAGCAGAGGATCTTGAGACTCATGTTCTGGCGTGGTTGCCAAGCTGGGATTGGTGACTGCCTTACATGCTGATGTCAACCAAAGTGGGTAAGTAGTCAGGTTGCAATTCATATTTAAATTGGCTATTTCATAATGTGTATGTTTTCATATGAAAACAAACACAAGTTCCTTGAAACCGAGTGCACCTTGTACCTCTGAGAGATTACATTGGCCTCAAGGCCATTGAGCTGCCATGGCCTGACTCTTCTTTCTTATATTCTTTTCACATTTGCTTTTAATGTGCCTCCTTGCTACTCTAGGTTCTTTGTATTTGATCACGACTTTATTCAAAAATCAACATGTTACATTTTGTCCATTTTACTTCCCTGTAGAGAAGCTCTGCTAAAAGCTTAATTGTCTCAAACACTATCTTGAGACCATGACCAGAACTATACAAAATGTCACAAATGTCTTTCTTCATGAAAACTAAATGAATAAATGAATAAGTGGCAAGAAATCATGGGTTTGTTGGTAAAATCTTGCCCCACCCAGAATTTATCTAAATGCTCTAAGTATAGCAGGCTACCCTGCTCCTGAGTGACAAAGAATAAAACCTGAGCCTGAGTAAACCATAGTGATAATGGCATAAGGGAAAGTAGGACTTTAAAAAGAATCATTTATTAATGCACAGTAATTGGACATATTAAGCTGTTTTGAAGCAGCATACTTTTTCTGTGCTTGGAGTTGTTTTGACATGTATTTAAAGCAAGGGAAACTTTCTCAGCTACTCAAATTAGAAGACCAGCAATGAGTTGGGAATACATCCTCATAAAGACGCTAGATCATGGCCATGTGTGTGGAAAGGAGATGCCGAGGAAGGAGACATCATTGTGGGTGATTGTTGACATGCCTCCCAACTATGTTCTCTTGCCAAAACCTGTGTTGGCTCCAGTGACTAGCTTGTAACCAAAAGGACACAGGAAAGGGTATGCTCTGAGTCCTCTGTTGAGTTTCCTTTTTCTTGCCTCTCATATGGAGCCCTGAGGTGCCACTCAGGGAGTGCAGCTATCAAGGGCCATCATATTGGACAGGGAAAGATGTAAGGCACTGATGAAGCCATCTTGGATTCTTCAGAAGAGCACACCCACCAGTTAGATACTAAGCGACCCTATTTAATACCAAATTAATAGAAGTTAGATGGTCTGACCTGAATTCCTGACTCTAAAAATCACAGATATAGTTCAATGTCTGTGGACTCACTTAGTATAGTAACAGATAATTAAGAAGGTCAGTCCTCTCTATACCCACAGGGAAGTCATCAGTGGGGGAAAAATATGAGCAGGTAACACAGTTCTTAGTTTACATTAAAAAACAAGTAGTTGACTAGGAAACCAGAGGCTTACAACGGGAGGAATTAATAACTGGACACTTGTCCAAGTAAAAGTGAATGGTAAGATCCAGCTGACACCTGTCAATTAACTTGCACCTTGAACCCTCTTACATTTTCGTTTTTCAATTCTAAGGTTGCCCTTACTTACTGCACTCTGCAGTGCTCTATCTCCTAGCTCTAACCCTTCCCACACCCATAGATGTCTACAAAGCAAAAGATAAACCGGGAGAGCTTTCTGATTGCATCATGCTCTTGAACCTATCCAACCTCACCTACAACATTGTTGGTTCTAGGAACAGTAAGCTTAATCACTAAGGAAAAAAAAAAGACTCATTATATAGCTCTGGATAGTGTCAACTCCTGATCCCTCTACCCCAGTCTTATGAGCTGAGATTATAAAAATGTATCACCACATCAAGCAAAAGGACTTTTTGTGAGTCACATCGGGCATAGCTGAAGCATTTTTCTAATAGAAAGCAATCCAATGTGATCTATCAGTCAGCAGATTGGGATGTGGGAGGTCATGGAAATAACATGAAACATTTTTTGACACAGCAGATGGTATCAGTGTTGACATCCACATGCATTGGCTTTTGAGGTTCTCATTGCAAAGGACCTATGACTGCTGGAAAGCTCATAGCAGAGTGACTGGTCATGGATGGGGAGGGCAAATATTTGGGGGAGTAAGCTCTGAGAAGGGGCTTGTCCACAGCAGTGATATAGGGAACTGACCTGAACGTCCTAGAGGTTGGCCTTTAAGGAATATCTCAAGGAATTTTACATAGATCTTTAGTAAAATCTACATGGCCATACATTTTAGTTAGAGTTGTATTGCTGGGAACAGACACCATGACCAAGGCAACTCTTATTAAGGACAACATTTAATTGTGGCTGGCTGACAGATTCAGAGGTTGAGTCCATTACCATCAAGGCCAGAGCATGGCAGCATCCAGGGAGGCATAGGACTGGAGGAGCTGAGAGCCCCACCTCTTGTTCCAAAGGCAGCTAGGAGAAGACTGGCTTCCAAGTAGCTAGAAAGAGGGTTTAAAGCCCATGCCCACAGTGACACATCTACTCCAACAAGGCTACACCTGCTCCAAAAAGGCCACACCTCCTAATAGTGCCACACTATGAGCCAAGAATATACAAACCATCGTACCATGCCTTCTTATCCTACACCAGCCCTTTTGCTTACCTTTCCTGCCTCTACATTCTCAGTGGCCTTTTCTGGGACCACCTTCACATTGCTGTCTGTACTTAATCCTGGTCTCAGCATCATTCTGGGTTCCCAGCCTGACTAGAATGACATTTATGATAAGAAGAAATATTTTCAGTGACACATGCATCTAAAGTATTGCCACTATCTTAGTTCTATCCTAAAAACATTTTTAATATTACAATAAGAGGTAAAAAGAAAGCCATAAAGGAACAGAAAAAAAGGACATGGAGACACCAGAAACAATGACGGTGAGATTCACAAAGATGTGAGAAGACCAGAGAGGGTTGTAGCACAGGCACTGTAGCCTGAAAGAAATCCATGAAAATCCCATGAGCATTAGTCCCATATACCTGTCAGCCTTGTTGTGTTCTTAAATGTTAAGTAACATCCAGCAATTGCCTGACCAACCAAACCTGAGCCCAAAATGAGACCTGAACCAAATGGCGAAGCCCTTGCAATGGGTCTGGGCTATAGTCATAGGTAGGATAAAGAACATTTTTTAAATTTTGCAATTAATATTTTCAGAGAGCTAAAAAGTGAAATTAGTTGTCTAAAGCAAAACAAGGAAGTAAATACATAGCAGTGAGAGAACAAGAAGAGTCCTTGGAAATAGAGCAGTGTGGTACTCAGAATTAAATCCCATAAAGGGCTTGGAGAATGGCTAAGGAAAAATCTCTTAAAGTGTGACAAAGGGCAAGAAGTGGACACACACACACACACACACACACACACATACACACACACACTCATAAATGAGAGCCAGTGGAAAATTTGTTCAACAGTTGAATAGCAAGGACTTTCAGTTTGGCAGTTTAGAATACCAGGAAAAATGATCCTAGAGAGAAGGAAATGGTCACTGAAATTAACTAAGTATTCCTGATGCTGAACTAATAAGTGTTGGAAGTGAGAAATGCATGAGAAAAGTTGTAAGAAAGTAAGGAAAAGGTCCCAGCTCAGTTATATATCCAGCTAAATTGTCACTCAAGTGGGTAGAATTCACAGCAATTTACAGCTATGTACAGTCACAAGCATGGATTTCCAGGCAACTTCCAGAGCCCATGTTGCAATGATATGCCTTCCTGAGTGGAGGCTGGGGGGTCCAGAAAATAGAACTGCACTGAAGTGAGTAGCACAAAGTCTAAGTGTGATGTCACCTACTTTTAATCCCAGCACTCAGGAGGTAGAGTCAGGTGGATCTCTATGAGTCTGAGACCACTCTAATATACATAGTGCCAAGGCTACCTTTGTTCAAGAAATGGGATGTGGGATTTTCAGGAAGGCTGCATGAAAGGACAGGAGGACAGGAGAAAAACAGTGCAAATTTTGAGTTTGAACTTTTGCCCGGGCCCATGGTCTGTGGAAGAATTCTCATTAGTGGTACTAGTCAAGCAGGCATGAGCACAGATCTCAGCCAGCATATATCCAATGGGACATAACAGATAGCCCACAGTGTGCAGTTTAGGTACTACAGCCAGGAGGGCTGATAACTTCGGGAGATAGCTGAACTTTTCGGCATCCAGGTCAAACTTCACGATCTCAATGTACACAGAAAACTACTCTGAGCACCTAAAGGCAGTGAATGTTGTAGAATTGTAGCCTGTCTACTACCAAGTAGATGAGCTGCTGTTATCAGGCCCTTCTCCAGGAAATAGAAAAACCATCACACCTTGGTGTGCACTCAACAAGTGGTAAATGTTTTGGGGTCTTCCATATAGCCCACATGAAGGTGGTTGCTATATGTTCTTTACCTGTTCAGATGCTGGCCCTGGACCTATGCAGATGAGCAGATGAGCCTGCCAATCAGACAAGCATGGGTCCCTGCATGCATGCATGCGTTCCTGTGTGTGTGTGTGTGCGTGTGTGTGTGTGTGTGTGTGTGTGTGTGTGTGTGCGTGCGCGCGTGTGCGCAGTGGAAGGTGCTGTGAGGCAGGCTGCCCTTAAGAGCTTGCCCATGTTATGTGGTTTCTAGTATTCTATATTCAAAGCATTCTCACTTCAGAAGCTAACAGCTGAGGCCACTTTCTTACTCACTTTTCTTTTACTATTGCCAAAATCGGGCCAAAATCAGGCTCCAAAAACAGGTTATAACCCAAATTGTCTCAGAGCCTGTTAGTGAGTGTGCTCTGTTTAGGACAATCAAGGTGACCTTAATGTGGCATGCTAAGGTGTAACAATACTCAAGAATGCAAAAAGTTTTACTGTTAGCCCAAACCTGGAGTTTGAAAGTGCACATGGAGATAACTACTCAATTTTCACATCTAAGCAGTAGCAAATGGGTAGATATGTGTAGATAGGCTTTTCATGTGCCCTTCATTTGTCTTAAACATCGTATATATGCCAGCTAAGCTTGGAATGAACACTGCTTGCCTCTCAGGGTCATCACCTTACAGGGTTCACATTTGATCCACTGTACTGCTTCCACTGGTAATACAGCTCTTGGTACCTTGTCCTGGCACAGTGAAGGTTACATGGCAATAAATAATGGGCATGTCTGTAGTAATGCAAAGAACTGTAAAGCAGTCAGGTACTCATACTGGAGGAAACATGGGCAGTTAAAGTCACTTACAGTGCTAATAATTTTCAGAGAGATGATTACAATGGCTGCCCGAGCTTGTCATAAATTCAAGGAGGTGGGGATCTATTGTTTGCTACCAAGGCCCTCACGCTGCACATGACTCAGGCCTCTCCATAAACATCCAGCAGGCTGGATCGGTGGGTGATATGGAACACGGAAGCGTCTGGCCTGATTGCCTCTCTCCCCTTAGGATAGTGACTACTGGAAGGACAGAGCAGCAGGGCAGTCTTTCAGAGAGAATTGTAGTTTTCCATAAACCTCAACCTAAAGCAGTTTCTAGTAAATAAACTCCAGCTCATCAAAATTTTAATCTAGAGGTAGAGAAATGTCAGCATAGGGTCGGTCACTTGCCCATCGAAAGACCAGTGACCAGGTGCTTTGGAGAATATAGTTTGCCCACATCAAGAGACTGTGTGAGCTTTCCTTGGTGCCACTAATATCAGGGTCGCAGGACGTCTGAATCATCTGAGAGATTTTTAAATTTGAACACAGGTCTGTGGACACATTGGATGTGGAAACGCTAGGACCATGAGTTTCTGCAGTTATCAGGACAATTTTCCTGACTCCATAGAATTGCCTCAATTTCTTTCATTCTGTAGCAGTTTCACTCTACCCAAATGTGGAACCAACACAAAGCCATACGATCTGACTGTAAACCTACTATGAAACTTTCAACTGAAGTCCCTGTTAAAGAGCAAGTCAGCAAATGCACTGCAGAGGGAGGAGGGACTAGAGAGAGAAGAGGATATTCCAGCCTGGGAAGCTACGCTACATCTGTTGGATATCCCACAGGCCTGGGTCTTCAGCAAATAGAGGAGACATTAGGCAAGTTAGGTGAGGTTAGCTATATAGATCTCTAGATCTGGAAATGTCTGGACCCACAAGGAGACTCTGCAGGAATCCTGGCAGAACCACTCTGCTCCTCCACAGAAAGCTTGTCTCAGCTGAAATAGCACTTCATTCATGCATAAGGTGAACTGCTTTCTTGAGTCTTAATGGCTACTTTTGCTCTCTGATTTTAAGGTATTTTATATCTTTACAAACAGGAAAGAAGGGAGCTTTTTAACTCAGGAAACAGAGTATTTATAGTGGGCTCTGCATGCCCAGCCCCTCATGGTTTAAATTTTCTCTCTGCATCTCTCTGTCTCTCTCTCTGTGTCTCTCTCTGTCTCTCTGTCTCTGTCTCTCTCTCCCCTTTCCTCCCTCCCCCTCCCCCTATCCCTTCCACTTCCTTCTTCTCCCTCTCCCTCTCCCTCTCCCTCTCCCTCTCCCTCTCCCTCTCCAGCTATGTCTAATACACTGTGCTTGCAGCTGTGAATGCATTATGGTATGGTTGCTTATTATGTACCTCCTGTCCCTCCACGTCTGTCTGCTATCTGTCTGTCTGCTACCTGTCTCTCTCTCTCTCTCTCTCTCTCTCTCTCTCTCTCTCTCTCTCTCTCTTTCTCTCTCTCTCTTTCTCTCTCTCTCTCTGTATGTGTGTGTTGTGTGTGTGTTGTGTGTGTGCATGTGTGCACACAACAGACACACACATGTTGACGTGTACATACACATATGTGTACAGAAGCTTGTAGATGCAGAAGTCAGCATCCAAAATCTTCCACAAGCACTTTCTATTTACTTTTGAGACAGTATCTCCCTAAAACTAGAGCTTGTAATTTGTCTAGACAACTAGTCACCAAGCACCGAGAATCCTTTGGTTTCTGCCTCTCAGCACTGAATTTTCAGGTATACACTGCCACAGCAAACTAGGGGTTGATCTCAGGTCCTCATGTTAACACACAAGCTCTTTACAATCTAAGCTATCATTCCGGCCCAGTTTATTTATCTGTGGGCTGAAATCCACATGTGCAGTGTTCAAGCATATAGAAGCTCTAGCACTGACTGTGAAGCTAAAGACTTCCCTGTGCCCTACTCCTCTAGATGCAAGGGTACAGAGCAAGCCACTGATACTCCGGACTAGTAAACTGGCTGCTCTTTCTGTATTATGATAGACATTTTTTACAACATGTTAGCTAAAGGGCAGGAAAATAAACATCCAGACACAAGAGATCTTGTCCCTAATACCCTGAAGAAAGTGCAAGTGATAGTTTTCCCACTATGTTAATGGGTATGCTAACTAACCAGGCTTCTAATGACTTTGTGATTCATAACATCTTTGTGGCCAGGAAGGTGTATATAGATAGGTGGGGGTATTTCGTGGTTAGTATATTTTTAGCCTGGTGGCTTTCAAAGTTCTGGGTTCTAAAGTAACAGAGGAAGAACTAGAGAAAAGCCACCTGTGGTGGTCCTCTTGAGGTTCAGTCTCTTAGCTCAGGAGGCTGAATTTGGTTATACTTAAAAGCCGGGTGAGATTAGATTCTGTTCTATCTAGAGCATGTCTCAGGTGGTCAACCTGTGTATGCCTCTGTAGTAGTATTAGTTACTTTCTCCCAACAACCACATAGTAGTTTCCCAGTAGCTTTAGGAATAGGGGGCAGCCCTATCATTTGGACATCCTAGAAGAAACATCTTGAGACACAGTGAAGGTGAACAAGTTGTCTATCTGGAAGGTGACTGAGGGCAGAAAGACCTGAAGGAAGAATCAAGAATAGGATGCCAGTAGCCACTGAGGCAAGGTGGGATCTGAGTGCTGAATCCTGAGGAAAGATTGAAGACTCAGCACAAGGAAAGAACAGGAAAAACTAGGGAACAGGTTCCAAGTTTTTCCAGCCCAGGTAGTAGACATCATCTACAGGACAGTGAAGTGACCACAACCAAATTCAAATTAGAACTGCCAAGCCAATTCTTCCAGACCTCTAGCCACAGAAATTGGGACATATGGAGTAGCCTTGCTTATGGCCAGAGAGATAGGAGAGGGCATGTTTCTTATGAACCAATGATGGACATTGCACAAATTTCTAAACTGTGAAGGCTGAGGCCTATTCTGGGACAGAGAGCAATAAGTGATGTCAGGTATCAAGCAAGTGGCTAGTTCACATTCAAATACGAAGTATTTCCACTCCCATAGGATATCTTGAGGCCAGCTTTATGGTGGGCTTTCTAAACACTCACTTTTGCCACAGAAGTTTCTTGTGTAGGACAGAGTACAGATAAATAAGAGTTCTTAATTATTCTAGGCACCGTTCATTCCAACCAACTTCCCTACCCCCATCTTGTCTACGTTGCCTGGAGGCACTGGTTGCATCTGTCTCTTGTCCCTGCTCCTTCCCTTCCTCAACAGAGTGGCCAGGAGCAACTGGACTACTTGACTTAAGCCAACCTTTCTTGTGAAGAAAGTACTTGCACACAGTCTTGCCTCCATCACCTGCAGATAGGTCAAGTATTCCTACTTCCATATGTAGTGATAAACATGTCCTAGACCCCGATGCTGTCAGCTAGGACAGAGGCATTTCTTTTCCCAAAAGGACAAGAAGAAAGCCATAATAGTAACCACACTTAACTACTTTCTGAGATGAATGTACTGTTCTCATGGCTCTGAGACCCCAGGAACTCTCCGGTCCTAGGAAAAGCAAATGTTGAGTGCCTTGTTGAAGTACAGCTTAACTTTACCAACTTGATGCTTTGGCAATTTCTACTATACTGTCCTCTTGTCACACACCCTGAGTTGGAAGTAACGTTAAAGAACTGAAGAAAAATAGAGAGCGAGTTCTAAGGCAGGCTATGAGAAGGAAGGAATAACATTGAGTCTCAGACATGGAGACATTGGGTATGAGTGCTTTGGCTCCCTATGCTCAGAACCTTCAGAACAGGACCAGAACTCAAGTGTAAGACTGAGGAAACTGCTACTCCCTTCTTTTGCCCTTGGAAAAACAAAGATCAATTACTAAGGGAAAAGTATGCATGGCTTTTGAAGGAGATATTTCAGCACCTATATACTTGGCCATCCATTAATACTTATTGACTGCCCACCAACATCACCAACATTATCACCACCGCCACTTATGGGCATATTCTGAGCTTCCTCTTGATGACAGAGGACAGGGCAAGTACAGGCCCTGGTCCATAATAAGTACCCACAGGTAAAACTCTGATGAGATACAGAAGTGGCACTCAGAAGATTCTGCAGAAATGTCCTGATTAGATAAATTTCACCCTCCTCACTGGGCTTCCTCTGCCTCCCCTCCTCCATCCTATCCCAGGCTTACCAGGCTGGTATAACACCAGGCTGTGGCAAGCTGTGCAGATTGCCGATGTCTCAGGGCTGTTTGGGGTTAATGCCAAGAAGGGCAATTACAGTGAATTATGTTATAGGACATTGGAGTGTTTGGGAGTATTGCAAGATAAAATGAAACCCAGCTAATTATAGCTTAATTAATTAATTAGTGCTGTCCTTGGAGGCTTCTCATTTTAAATTCCCTCAACTCTGCTTCACAAGAACCTTGTCCATGGTTAGCTTTCAAGCTCAATGCCAAGACAAGAAATGAGGGAGGAAAAAAAATAAAGGCTAGATATAAAAATAATTTTTAAATCCCAAGTTTTCCTTTTCCAACTCCAGCCCCCATAATGACAACTCTGAAGCTACTAAGTTATTGTTAAATGCCTAGGCCATATATTTTGGCTTATTCCCTGACTAGATCTTAACTTATTTAACCATTCAATCTCTTCTATGTCTACCACTTAGTTAGTTACCTCTCCTTTAGTTCTGGCCTGCTTTCCTCCTCTTCCTCCTAGTCTCCCCAGCATCCCCTTGGTGTCTCCAAGTTCCCCTACCTGCTGGTGTTCATCCATCTCCTCAGCCTGTCTCCTGGTCTTGTCCTGCTCATTTTGTCCCCTGAATCCCTCCCTGTGTCTCCATTTATTCTCAAGATATTTACCCCAGAATCCTCACTCTTCTTGCCAGTGTCCCACCTCCTATTTCCTGCCTCAGCTCATTAGCCATCAGCATTTTTCTTGACAGGTGGAGCTTATAACAAAGTCTCTCTACAACTAGTTTTCAAGATTCCGAAGTCAGTATCCAGAGAAAGGGTTCATAGGCAGATGTGAGTTCTTATGAACAGATCACAGATTTCCTATCTCACTAAATCAGAATCAGGAGATTGTGGAAAATGGAAACTCACGTTATCTCCAAGTCTGACCACCTAAGGCTCATGACATATGTTATTATTTTTACATTAAGTGAATAGTATGGTCTCTTGTACTTACATATAATGCAGAAATTTCACAGATTTCACCCTAAAAAGTGGTGCCAGTGAGAAAATACAGATGTGTTAGGGATGATCATGAAAGTGAGTTAGGGGTTTCCACAGAATAGTGGGCTGTATTTTTACACTAACTAGAGTGTCCTCTCTTCATAGGATTAGCCTTCTTGGGCATCACTCAGAGCTACAGGGGACCATGTGTCTTGGCTGCATCCATTCCACTAGTCCATGAGCCATGTGACTCAGGAAGTCCCTTCATGGTGCTACAAGTTATACTAACAGTACTCCACTTCCTGAATCAAGGAACATGTGTAGTATAGCAAAGGGTCCCAGCCAGCAAAAGTATAGCAAACACTCGTGTTCCTCAACAATTCTAGAGCAGGGGCTTCTAGAACTGGCTCAGAGGCCCCTCAGTATTGACACAGGCTTCTGAAATCACCTCTGGGATTTTCCCTAGCCTCAAGACACCCATTATAGAGATATCCCCATAGCCATATCTCCAGACAAGAAGGACTATGTTTTACACAGGAGTTTCATATCTTATAGCAAACAAAACCTTTTCCAGAGTTCTTATGGAAATGAATGGCATCTACCCACAATACCCTGCTCCCGCCCCTCTTGGCTAGTGTATCTAGTCCTAACTTTGAAAAATAACAAGGAAGAGTTAAGTTAGAGAAGGGCCTACAATGTTTGCCTCAAAATACTGATTCTGAGCCAATACCTACTGTCTACATTACACTTTACTTCATGACCCCAAGAAGCGTAAATGCAACTAAGGCAATGTCTCATTATGTAACCCAGTGCTCAAGCACAAAGATGAAGGCCTTATACAGAATATTTTTACCAGTTGATAAATGTTACCAATCCTAGTAGGGGTGGGGAGCAGTCAGGAATCAAGGGTACCACAGCACTCCAAAGAATGGTGCCTCGAGCCTTCTGGGATACATTTAACAATACACTCTAATTTTCTCTCTTGGAAATGAGAAATAGTTTCCTCTTCTGTGCTTCTGCTGGGTTACAGGGGTTGAAATGTGCTTTAGAAATTGTTCTTGGTATATTGTTCCTGAGACCCTGCCTTCACATTAGTGGTCTCACATTGATAGTCAAGATATGACTTCCTTGAGACATGAGAGAATTGGGACTTGCCATGTGGGGAGCAGTGACAAACACCATCTATATGTTATTTTTTTCTTAAGTTAGAGGCTTACCTGGAGTCTAATCTTTATGAGAATAAATACTGTTCCCCTGTGTCCTTGCCTGTATTGGTGGAACCTGTCTGTAACCCAATGAAGTTAATGATTGGGAAGGAGACAAGCGGAACTCTCGCCATTCTAACTTGTTCACTCTCCCTTTCTTTTCCTCTGCTAACTGCAGACAAACAAAGCTGTGGCCAAAGGAGACTTCCATCAGGCCAGCACCAGCTCCCGGAGGGCCCTATTTCTGGCAGTGCTGTCCATTACGATTGGAACTGGCATCTATGTGGGTGTAGCTGTTGCCCTCATTGCCTACCTCTCCAAAAACAACCACCTGTGAGCTTTCCAAAGGCTGGCATGAAGGAGGGGGAGCTGAGCCAGATGTATGAGGGCAGAGAAGAGACATCTGTGTGTTACTGTACAGTACAAGGGATTGCCGGACAACTCCATGATGCCCTGGAATCTTCTACTCCTGGACTTCCTTTGTTTTTATCCTTCAACTTCATCTTCAGCACTGTGCAGAGCACCAGGCAGCCAGGAATGCTGATTCTTCCTCATGGAAGTTCCAAAGATTCCATCCCAGTGGCTGCCCCTGGATAAAGTCTACTGGATGGATGACAAGCCAGCTCTGTAGCCTGCCAGTGCCTGGACTAACACCCCATTAGCAATATACAAACAGTCAAAATATGTTTATTTTTTATGGAATATGGTGCAATAGGCAGAATGCAGAAGACATGTCATCACTAGCTTGTGGCCCGCTTAAATTCTCTGTGTGTACCCCATCTTTGTGGCTTCCTTGTCAGAAATAAGTGGGGCTGAGAAAGAAAGGAAAGCAACTGCTGGGAGATCTTCTGTCTCTCTGTCCACAGATGGATCCTGTCTGAGAATGCAGAATTAGAGGAGCATAATGCCTACCCTGGCCTTGCTCAGTCCCAGCACGCTGCCTCAGCTTGGAGCATCAGGCTTCTTGCAGATACCCAGCAATACACAGTTCTGGGGCCTCACTAATCTTAAAGGAGAGGAAGCCACAGCTCCTCTCAAAAACAAACCCAGTGTTTTCCCCGGGAGCCTGAGGGAAAGGAACTGTGAAGACACACCAGGTGTTTAACTCCTGGATGTTCATCCTGGTCATGAGCTTCAATGCTGGAGATCCCGGAAATGAGATGGGCCTTATTCTGTCCACTAAATGAATGGCTATTTTCTTGTCATTTTTTAAGTGCAAATCTTGCTTCATGCTGCTTCAGTTGCCAGATGAATGCTGAGAAATAAGTAATCACAGATGTTTTAATACCATGTCATTGCTGTTTTACGAGTGTTCATTATTTAACAAAAATTATCTTTTAGCTTGTTTGGTTATGACTTTTCTTTCTGATGAATGGTGATGTTTTGGCTCTGTTTTGATGATTTACTTCATGCTTTACTGGTAGAAAAGCCAGCCAGCATGAAGAAACTGTGGTTGGGTGACCTTGCAGGGCAAGAATCATGAATCACACAGTCCTGGCTACATAAATGTCCACATTGAGCACCACCAAAGGATACAGAAACCCTTTGTGTGGAGTTCTCCCTGTAGTACCTAAAATATCCCCAGTCTCTAGAATCCTAGCATCACAGACCTAGAAATCTTGACTTAACTAGTTAGAATTCAGCCTGGTAATTTCAATGTGTAGTACAGGTAAGAACTCCTACCTGGAATAATAACAAGTTTAGTCTCTCCCACGTGCCACTGCTCTCCTTGACCTTGAACTCGTAATGTTTTCAAAATCACTTTTCCTGAGTTGATAGCATTCATCTCAAAAAAAGATCATCCAGGCTTGACTGTGGGGTCTTTAGTCCCAGTCCTTGGGAGGCAGAAGCAGGCAGATCTCTCTGAGATCGAAGTCAACCTAACCTATAAAGCAAGTTCCAGGACAGTGAGTGCTTCATGGAGAAACCCTGTTTCAAAAATCGAAAACCAAAGCAAATAAACAAACAAAAAGAGGGATAATTTCAAGCATTCTCTAAGTAACATAGTTCTAGGAAGAATGTACCTATTATGTCCAAAGAGATACTCCCTAATGAGAGTTGAGTGAGCTCAACATACAGAACATATAGGTTTGGAGGTCAACCTAACCTGGATTCAAATTTTTCATACTTTTTTTTTCATTGTGTGGTCTTGGGCAAATGTTTGGAACTCTCTGAACTGTGTCTCTGGGATAGGAAAATTGAAAATGTTTGCTTCATACTTTTGCTGGGGACCACTTGGGTCCAAGAGAACAACAATGGGTATAAATAGGTATAGTAGGTGGATGACTCTAAATATTGTCAGGATTGTTCATGGCCATTTCACAGTTTGTTTTTATCATTTCAACTTTTAGCCCAACTCCTCTCAGGAGTTATGCCTCATGAACCATTGTACAAAATGTGGAGGGGTGCTTGTTCTGAAGTGATCCATTTTAAACTCAAGGTATGCTCAAACTTCCACTTGGTAGATTTGGTAAATATATAATTTCAGTCTGTCTAGGCAAGTTAGTCCACACATGCTAGCCCAGCTACATACTGTGTCCAAGATTTGTCTTTCCACATAGAAGAACATCAGTTTATAAGGCTGCTGTCCTTGCTATCGACTCTCAAGAGCTACTGTGTAATTCTCCAGGTCCAGAAAACCAAGGTTATTTCAGACATCATACAGATCATGATCAAACGTGTATGCGGAGTTGGGTTAGAGCTCATGGATTGGAGCTGTGTAGCACGTTTAGTGGGCAGAAGAGTGCAGTAAAAAGTATAGCCTTGGTGACTGTAGGGGAAGTAGGTGAATGACATCCTCAAAGGCCCTGTTATGTTAATATCTGCTGTGAAAAGCAGAACGATCTTCCTGTAGCCTGCCCTATATGGGCAACCCATTCCTTGGGCACCTGGATACGATCTATTAGCATCCTACAGGAAACATGATAAGAAAAGATGAAAACTGAAGTTCAGAAAAATGAACACACTAAACACCACTTACGTTGGCAGGTGTTATGGGAGGGCAAAATCATACCTGAAATGTCCTAGCCTGGCCTACCACCGGTGACAGGGTGCTACTTCTGGTATTTATACCCTTGACCCTGTCAAGGGAAAGTGTCTTTTCCATAGCAGCCCATTAAAATATTATGAAAATCCATTCTCACAACCATATTGTTGAATAGCAGAGACCCAAAACACATAGTCCATTCCCTAATATCTCATGAAGCCAAGGAGAGGTGTTAGCTTCCTCAGTTTTGTACATATTTTGCACCTCAGCTGCAATCCATGGCAAGAGAAATGGCCCAGATCACACAGCCAGTGAGATGCAATGCTTAGAGACATGGGAGATGTTTGGGTTTCTATATTTTCAGCTGACTTTGCCAGAAATGTAGGGAGCAGGATGGAGAGACCTGAAATTAAGTCAATTCTTAGGAAGTCTTCCCTCCTATGGCTGGTTCCCATGCTCCTTCAAGATGGCTGTAGTACTCCTGATTATCACTGTCCCATTCATAGAAATGACTTTTTCACCTCCCTCATTCCTCCTATATGTTTTGCTTGAGAAGACTGACTTTACAACAAGTTCCCACTTTATGAGGTATCCTTGGCTCACAAAAGGTCTCCGACTTCATGAAGTATCCTGCCATCAGGTGTCCATACCACACTAAGGTCTCCCAAAATATGACATGTCCTACCTCACTGGAGTCCCTACTTCATCCTATATTAATTCCTCCTATATTAAGTCTCTGGAACTCACAATATGCCCCTATTCTGTGGGTGTCTCCATCTTACTAGACATCCCCCCAAGTGCCCTTCCTCATCTAAGCAGGACTTACATAGCCAGCTGCACCCACTTGACCAGGTGTCCCAGTTTTTCTCTATGAGAAGTTACTGAGACTTGGATGGCTGCCCAATTCTTACAGACAGGTCACATGGTTAAGCAGGATAACATGAACAGCTCTTCCATGCTGAGCAAAACATCCCTCAAGCCTAGTCAGAAGCCTGCCCTCTAAAATCACTAGAGATCCCCTGCAATGCAGAATGGACTCAGGATATGAACAACATCAGTGGACAACCCTCTTTTGCCAGTAACTCCTAGAATGTAAATGGTAAGTGGTCACCATAGCTCTGGCCATAGGCACAACTTAGCCTGAGTTTTAGGGCTAGCTTCCCTCTCAAGGATTTTCAGAGTCTCTTTGAGTCTCTAGTTGTCTGGTTAAAATTCCAGTTTATGGTTGCACATTTACTGCCACACATATTGACATATCTTGACTCGAGTGTTAATTTTGACATAGCAACTCTGAGCCTGAGTCGAAGCAAGTTGCAGGAAAACAGTGGAACCATCCCTTAAAAGAAGCCAGGCTGTGCATCCCCTCTGCTTTCTTACGTTGGGAATATCGGATGCATCAGAAGAAATGACCATGGCTGTGATAGTTCCAGCTAGCCTTCCAGGTCATCAGGATAATCTCAGATGACCAAAGGGTAGAGAACAAGAGACCTTTGTGATCCTGAGTTTATCTCCTCAGACCTGCAAGGTAGCAATGAATGCTAAACCCACAGACACAAAGGGCCTGTAGATTACTGGCATCCCTCCAAACAAGCTTGTAAATGTAGTAATGAATACATCAGCCTGCTGAGCACCCCAGGAAAATGTCAAACCTCCGTGTGGAGAGAAACAGCAGGATGAAAACTGTTGTAGGCAGGACCTGGGATCACAGAGCATTGTTTGTCCCAGTAATGATGAAGAATGGGGCATCACGGCCATGGCCTTGGTCAGTCTCCTGAACAATGGAGGCTAGTACTGCTGCCCACACACCAGGGACAGGACACTGGGCAAGGAGCTTCACATGTCTGTATGTGGTTGAGTGATGTATGGTAAGGGAAACCTTCAGGGTAATGCTAGATTAGGCAGAATATAGAGTTTGTGGGCAGAGGCTTTAGGCTGGAGGCATTTCTAGGGGGTGATGCTTGTCTGGGCTTCTAAAGTCTAAACAATGGCAAGAGGAGCAACTCAGGGTGATAGGACGAGCCTGTATCTTCTTGAGGAGAAAACTGATCTCTATTCCAGGAGGAAGGTCAAGAGATAATTATTCAGGGTTTTGTCACTGGTACTGTAACTATTTTTGCTTGTTTTTTGTTGTTTTTAAATAACAGCGTGTTTGGCAGATTTTATAAAGTAAACCTTGAAAAGCTAGACAACTGAGGTAAAAGCAAGGCTAAGTCCCAGGCAGTGGTATTGTGTACCATCTCCTCTTCTCTCCCTGATGTCTTCTATAATGCTGCTGTCAATGTTGTGTGAGGGCTCTACCCCTGGCAGAACAGTGCCATATTGAGGCAGTGTGACCAGCCATTGGAGGTCTGAGTCTATTGTGATTCACCATGGCCACACTTGTTGGAGACTCCATGAAGGATGAGAATTACTGGGATCCTAACTCTTGAGAGACAAAGAGTTTGCTTCCTACTACCAGACCTTCACTGTCATGGCACTAAAGTCACTTATGAAGAGTCACAAGGACAGTATAGTCCTGACTCTCACCATGCTCATTGTCATTCACTCTATGCACCTCCATTGCCTGATGCACATCTGCCCTCCCTAGCTATGCACATTCACAACTGAAAGATACAACCTGCAAGGCTTCAATACTTACTTGGGAGCCAATACCTTTAGTTCTCTGCCTCTCTCCTTGTCAGGAATAGCAGGCTGTCTGAGCCATTGGGTCACAGCTTTTCCAAGTCACTGCAACTATCTAAGCTATACAATGACAGTCCTTTCAGCTAGGCACTATACCTAGTCTCTTCTCTCACAAGCAAGCCCTCTGCAGAGAGAGCTCAGGTCTGCCTCTACTCTGGCTTGAGAGAAAAGTCTGTGTCTGCTTAGCACACAAGCATACATTAGGAAGCAAAAACAGTAAACACAGGGTGCTTTGGGCAGTCATGGTGCGAATGTCAGACAGCAGGGCTCCTGTGTCTACCAATGCTACATGCTTTGCTTTTCAGTGAAGTTAGTTCATTTGAGAGCAATCTGAATAGATAAATAGGAGAGCAATACAATAGCTACATATTTTTGTGTGAGGAGCATAATGCCACACAATCTGACTTAATGTACTCTGTCTTCACAGTGCTTTGCTTGTAACACTTAAGACTCCTGTCTCTAACTCATGACTCCAATTCATAATAAGCAGCAACTTGCGTCAGTTTCTACCATAATGAATCCATCTTTAGATTCAAGTTATTTTATTCAGCAAGTCAAGATGCTTAGGTGGGTCAAGATACTTAGAATTCCTCCAAGTCACGTGAACGAACATCTTTGTCACTTGGGTATGATTTGCACATAGTTTAAGTGATTTCAGTTTCTTGATTGAACTGGGCTGCTGAGATGTTCCTGATGAGCAGGCAGGACCTGTTATAGTTGGCTCTGCACTGAGGGCAGAATTAGCCAACCATTCATAAGAAGCTCTGCAATTTCCTGTTAGCATGAGGTAATGTTTCTATTGGTTTTCTCCAGAGAACCTTGGGTAATTAGCAGCAGGAGACAGTGACTGACTGTGGACAATCTTTAATTCAGAAAAGAGATCAGGTTCATTTTAGCTGTATTTGCCCAGTTGGTGATCAAGTGGGGGAGGATAATGTAGAACCCTAACGAATGAAGCTCTTCTCATTTTTATTTCAAGAAAAAACTCCATCTTCTTTTGACATCCCAAATCAGATCTTCACAGGGCATCTTATTCATTCCCTAGCAACGGGTCTTTTAAAATAACATATATCTTGTATTTGAAGAACGCATTACAAAATCATTGCATTTCGCATTTGTAAGAGTCTTCTGCCACATTTGTCACTATCCTCAGTTTAGATGAAGAAACTACTCAGTAAAGCTTTCTGCATGGCATTTGCTGGGGAAAGGACAGAATCTAGACCTAAGTCAGTCTTACAACACTGAAGCCAATGCCCTTCTAGGAATAGTCAGAGGTAGCATTTACTGTCCCCAACTCAGATGGAACTGAAATTCCAGTAGCAAGGACACCTGGTAATAGCTAACCCATCACAGAGCACTCCTTTGAGGGACTTGTGGCAGAAGAAAAGCTAGGGACACAGACCTCTTTATTATGACCTGTCCTGTGGGTTCCCCTAGAGCAGGTGTGGACTCCAAACAGAGAAGGGATCCTTCTATCGACCTCTCCCCAGTCTTCATCTAGAACTAGACTCTCTAAATCAATCTCCAATGGAGGGAGAGACTGATGTGGTTGAGAGAAAAAGCTTAAGACCAGAAGCACATAAAGCCAAACAACATACTCAGCAGTATTAAGGTGTGACAGAGAATGAAATAAACAAACCAGAGATGACTTTATACCACACCTTCTGGATATTACCCAGCTTCTGGAGACATCACAACTCTCTGTCTTACTGATAGCAATGAAGGCTGTAAGTGAAAAGTCATGTTTGAATAGTGACTCCAATTTAAGCACCATTCAGGAGAAGATCAGCCACACACGAGGAGGGTCACCTGGCTAGGTGAACGTGGGATCCACTCACAGACCTATGAAAGGCTGAAAGGCTTCATTGCCATGTTTTATCACAGTTGAGTAGGAGGGCATAAGTGGAAGGGTAGAAATGGAGGAAGGGAGGAGGTCAGATGCCATTGTAGCCCGGCACATTCCTTTTACCTGTAAAATCTTAATTCTAAAACAAGAAGATCAATGAGATAATAATGGCCATCACACTGGGTTCAGAAAGGTTCTATATCACTCTAGAAGGGTTCCCAACCCTATTCACAGAGAGCAAAACGAGGGTCCTCTGTGAGGCAACTTTTCCCAAACAGCCAAGGTGGTAGAAAGAGACTTGGGCCTCCATATCATGTATATCTGGGCTTTCTTCCCTGCTGCTCTGTGATAAAAAATCCAGGATACAATCACAAACCATAAGACACATTAGTGGCTGTCTTCTGGCCCTTCTGAGATGCTTTCCCAGACATTGTCACACATGTTTTTGTCCTAGTACCCAGCCCTAACCACCAGACATGTTAAATTATGGCTATTCTAATACCCTGGTGTTAATTTGGTCATCTATTTAAGAAATCTTTTTCCAGTTATTGGTATATTTTGAGGTGTAGCATGTGAAGTTTCAACGTAAGAGTTCTAGGGGGTACAAAACCCTGTCCATAAGACTGATCATGTATCTTTCATCCTGTGACACTCATTTTTCCCTCAGGCCTCAGTCATCAGAGCCTCTTATCCACCACCTTCAGCCCCATTTCTGTGTCTGTCTCTTTTTCCAACTGTGTTCTTAACAAAGGCTTCCTGCTGCCTGAACATAGGCAGTAAGTATTGGGTACCCAGATGCCTGTTCTTTCTGCATTGGCAGGGAAACCAGCCTGTACTTGTTCAAGTTACAGACGTGGTCGTGCCAGCTGAATTAAGGTACATAAAACTTAACTATACTATGCTATACTTTAGACATTAGGCCAGGCTGGATATGACACATAGCCATAAAATTTGTAATACTGGATGTTACTAGCATTTCTCACTCAGCTTACCTTCAGCTCAGCTACACCAGATCCTGAAAGACAAAAGGACTAGCAGTGAAGCCCACCAAATCATCAAGGCTAATCCTAGGAATGTTCATGTGCACAAATGAGTCCTCCCATAGGACCAAAAGTTTTAGGGGATAGGGTAAGCTAAATACACCAAAAACCAGACTTTAGCCACATGGGACCTGTGTGTCTGGATTTAAGGGACATCTCAGGTGGGAGCAGAGAGAAGAATTGAAAATGGTATTGGCTGAGGGGTGCTTCTAAGGAATTCCCACAAATCTTGGATAAGCAAAAGTTTCATAAGGATGAAACCCTGCTTACTGTTACTTGAGCCAGCCGAGTATGCACCATTAACGCCTGCATGGCTCTTAACATCACATGCTGAAGCCCGATTTAAACTGACTGTCCTACTATGAGTGGTGTGGCCAACAGGCACCCTATCCTATGGCTATGTCTACTTCCAGAGAGCAAGTGGTGGGAAGAGGAATTATCTTGAGTCCAGAGTGCATCTTCACTATCATCAGTTTTCATAATGGACAGCCACTATGAACCCTATTACCCCTTTACATTGCTTAAAGACCCCTGATCCAAATCTCTCTCTCTCTCTGTCTCTCTGTCTCTCTCTCTCCCCCTCCCCCTCCCTCCCTCCCTCCCTCCAGTGTGTGTTTATGTGTATATGTGTATGATGTATGTATGAATGTTTGTATGTATGTATGCATATATGCATATATGTATGTATATATGTATATATGTATGTATGTATTGCTTCCTAGAGAAATCAGCCTACCCTAAACCCATGGTTAAGAGGTAGGGAAATGTGGGTTCAGGCTTTAGCAAGTTAAAGCTCCAAGAATTTATGAACATCCAGAACACACCCCCACATGACTTCTCCATAGCAAAGCAAGGAGAACACATAGCAATTATGTCATCTCGCTGTGGTGCCCTCAGCCCCCTTCTCAGGGATGGGGACCCAGCCTCTACCACAGCTTCTGTGGGTCTCTTCCTGTTACTTCACCTTGGACCTGTAGCCATTCCCCAATGTTATCCATCTGGTCTGATTATATACCCTCAGGATAAGAGACACTCATGTAGAGTCATCTGTAAAGTGCCATTACTTGGCGGCTACAATCACAGGTTTGGCACATTCGCACAATGGTACAAACATATTGGATGAAGACAGATTTGAAAGGCTTGCCTATTCAGAACCCACAGCACAGAAAGCAAGTGACTGCTTCCTGGGAAAGAATCTGGGCACAGGCTGGTTTGCCCATCAAAATGCAAAGATGGGTATAATACGTGGCCTGGACTTTTGTGGCTAAGATTAGAACAGGACTGAGGAAGTTTATGTCCCTTTTCATACTGAGATTCCCTGTACACTTTAAATCTCCATCCATGTACACTTGCAGAACACATCTAAAATAGACCTTTTCTGGCTTCAGCTCTGTTTTTCTAGCAGCACTCCTGAATTATGATAGTGTGGCTAGAAAAACAGCCTATACTTCTAAGTTATGTACTAAAGACATGCATAACATTTTTCAGTTTGAAAGCTACAACACAAAACGTGACTTGTTGGAAAATTAATCAAATAAAGCCATGGCTCCTGGAGATTGGCCTCAGGAACATGCAAAATGTCAACGCAGGCTTAAATATAGTCCAATCAAGCACCTGAATTGTGACACCACTAGCCAGTGACCCAAGACACAGAGAAGCCAGCACTGACACTAACTTCTGTCCTGCTCCCACAGGCTGAGCACAGGATAACAGTAGTCAATGTATTGCACGCAGGAGCTCCTTGCACCGAAGAATATGTTACATTGCTGGCCAGGGTGCCGCAGGTGCACAGCACTTCAGCTTTGCTGGCTAGCCTAGTGCTCATTATTACTGTCATCTCCTGAAAATAGTGTATCAGATCTTTCAGCTGTACTTGCTGCTGTCGCCTGCCAATCTTCAGCGATACCAGTGGCCTCTTTGGTTTTGCCTGGAGCACAGTAGAGAAGCCATCATCAGACAGGGGCAGTAGCAGCCCTTTCCTCCTTGTCTCCTATCAGTGGCAGGGAAACTGTAAAACTACAGCACTCAAGAGGGTCTTTTCCTTTTTCTTTTTCTTTCCTGTCAGTTTGCTTGAAATGCATTGATTTCCCCAGGGTTGATTGTGTTTGCTGCCTGTGGGAAATGCTCATTGGCTGAGGCCTTCATTTCCACGGTGTCTTGCCTGCCAGTCCTACCTTAGGAGCTCTCTGCTTTTCTGCATCACAGAGTGCTGGTCAATGGAATGCCTTTACAATGAGATCTGCACAACTGTCTAGAATGCTGTACAGGAAAGACCTTCACTCAATGTGTGCTGAATTTGATTAATTTGAACTTGTGATTCTATACACAATCCATGTTCTCTCAGTGGCCAGACAGCAATGTGCTGTCTGTCCAAACTTCAATGAGAATGGACAGAGAAACAGGAATGAAGGCTGCCTGCCAATGAAGAACTGAGTGCAATAGTTTTCAATTATTAATTCTGGGGATTGTTGTCTCAGAAACCCTCCCCATTATTCTTATAATAACAGGGTGATTTTTGTATCCTCCATACCTGGGGTCACCTTAGAGTCCTGCAGTCAGATTTTGTTTCTTGAAACAGTTACTAACGAAAAGAATTTATTCTATATTCTAAGTCTGCTAGAAATTTTATTCTAGGCCATGAGGCAACAGCTTCACCAATCTATAGGGCTCATTGGCAGAAGACAGCCAGTTCTGAAAATGATCCTATCCCACTTAGAAACTCAGAGAATCAAAGACCAATTACTGAGGTGAATGCCTCCCTACCCCATTATGCACACATTATTATAAACACTGGGCTTATGAACAAGGTATAATTATAATGAAGTCAGATCATTTTTTTAAACAGGATGTGTGGGCTCCCACTGAGCCTCTTTTCTTCCTATCTTTGGACTCCCAGACTCCTCAAAGTGACACACCCTTCTTTGCCCTGTTCCTACATTGTATAGGTACATTATATATAGGAACATGC
This sequence comes from Rattus norvegicus, assembly GCF_021556685.1. Classification (NCBI taxonomy): domain Eukaryota; kingdom Metazoa; phylum Chordata; class Mammalia; order Rodentia; family Muridae; genus Rattus; species Rattus norvegicus. The sequence goes on from NC_141536.1 coordinate 138,210,234, forward strand.
CCATAAATATATGTCATTAAAGAAATTTCATGAAGGTTCCAGGATCCAAACTCAGAACCCATTTCTCTTCCCTCTGTGCTTGGGCTCATATGGCTCTGCATGTACTCATACCATGTATATTGCTTATCAAAGATTGCATATTAATCTGGCCTTGGTGACAATAAAGTGCTTTAAAAAAGCTAAACAAAACAGTAGACACGAGCTATGCAAGGCTCAGAACTGCAATAATGTGTAAAATATACATGGTACAGGTAACCTATACTATGATCCATGTGGATCTGGTTCAAGGCAGGTGAAAAAGTGGTAACATGAAAGCAAAGAGTATCGCACACACACACACACACACACACACACACACACACACATACACACACACACGTGTGCACACACACATGTGCACATACACAAGGACAGGCATAATGGATATCAGATGAGTGAGGCTTACTGTGTGTGTGTGTGTGTCTCTCTCTCTCTCTCTCTCTCTGTGTGTGTGTGTGTGTGTGTGTGTGTGTGTGTGTGTGTGTGTGTGTATGTGTGTGTGTGTGTATGACATGGGGTGTTCATGGTCTTTTGATTTAGTATGAGACAGGAACTCTCATATATTTCTGTTCTCAAGCCCCAGAATCTCCATGTTATTTTCTTTTCAGTATAATGCAGCAGCTCCAGACAAAGGATTTAGGGTCAGCAGACATGAGTGGTGAAGCCCCATTCACCAACTTAATCAAACATCTCTGAGCCTCACTTTCTGCTTCTTCAAAGTAGGAGAGTCAGACACCTAGTACAGCAGCACTGTAAAATGACAGGGGAGTCAGGTAAAATATAGGGACTTCTGAGGAATGGCAGTGACAGTCATCAGTGTGATTCTCATCCAAGCCCCCCATACTATGGCTGCCCACAAAACTGCAACTCCCTCTGTATTTGACTTATTTGGGGGAAGAAATGTATTAGGCATATGTACTTAGATCTGATTAAGTCTGACCCTGTTAATAATGCTCTTATGAAATATGCAAGTGGGAAAGCTACTTTTATGTTTGACAAGGAAACCGAGGCACTTGCACTTCAAGTGTGAATTCTACGCCATAAAACAGCCTCTCTTCTTACAAAGAAGTAATACAGACCCTCAAACGCCACTGCCCACATCTGCAAATACCAGGACAGCTACAGAAAAGAAAGACCCAGTTCAAATGTTCAGCCAAGGACATCCAGCCTCTGCTGCTCATCAGTCCCCAGAGCTGCTGTCAGCCTTTTAGAGGTCCTGGGGACTGCTACCAGGGAACTGGAGAAACTGCTGCACTGAGAAAAACGTGTGCTCGAAAGCAAAAAACCTCTTCTTGGAAGAATTGGTTCACTACACAGCTGTGACGACCTTCCTTTCATCTGCTGAAAGTCACATAGGTGCTTGGTACATTTCTGAGGGTCCTCGTGCAGTTTAGGACTCCATGTCTACAATGGCTGTGATCAGCAGTAGTAGTTCCCATTACCTACTCCAGTGAGCTGGAAAAATATTGATGACACAAGAAAACCAAGCAGGGTTGTGAAGGTCAATTCTTGTGTTAGAGACGTGTTAGGACGGGGAGGAAAGGACTGGAAAGTAAAGCCTTGGATAGCTGCCCGTGCAGATCCCTTTGTAAATTTGGTGCCAGGGTTTTGCCTGACAGACAATCCCAGGAAGCACAGAGGAAGCACAGTGAGATCCAAAGGGGACTGAAGCTAAGAGAGGAGGCTGCCTGCAAAACCAGGCAATGGCCATGAGTAGATAAGACTTAACCTCACCAGAGGGCCTCTAGTCCATACCCCTAAGGCCAACTGCAGGAAGCTGGGAGAGTTATCCACAAATTTCCACTGTCATTGGCTAGAGCAGCTCCCTAGGTCTTGCCAACTTGATTGTGTGTCTGATTGACAGGGTAGGAAGGGGTAGAAATGAGGGACTCATCAGTTTTTCCAGAATAAGAACCTGAGGAGGACAGCAGGATTGACTTCTTTTTCTTGGAAAAGCCTTGCAGGAAATAAACATTGTTTAACATATTGTTTCATTTTTCTAGTTTTAGTCTCACTAACGTCTACGAGAAAGAGTGAGCAGAAGATGGCATCTCTTTTCTCTGCCCCCATCCTCATGATTACAATCACATTGGTGTCCAGCAGACATCACAGGCAGGCAGAGGTCAGGTGGATGAAACCTGAAGGTGTCTGGAGGCTGGGCAAGGACCAGACTTCAGAACCAACCAGAGCTCCCAGGGACTAAACCACCATCCAAAGAGTACACTTTGACAGACCCATGATTCCAGCTGCATATGTAGCAGAGAATGTCCTTGTTGGGCACCAATGGGAGGAGAAGCCCTTGGTCCTGCCAAGGCTGGACTCACCAGTGTAGGGAATGTCAGGGTGGGGAGGTGGAAAGGGGTGGGTGAATGAGTGGAGGAACACCTTCATAGAAGAAGGGGGAGTGGGGATGGTATAGGGGGTTTATAGATGGGAAACCGGGAAAGGGGATAACATTTAAAATGTAAATGTAAATAAAAATATCCAATCTAAAAAAAAAACCTGAATGTATTATGGAGGCTTGGCAAGGACCAAACCTCAGAACCTTTCTTTGGAATCGTTTTGCCACTTTATGGTAGTGCAGTAATAGCACCCAGCTTCCAGTTTCTGGGTACAGAGGCTGCCAAGTTCGCCCCTTTCTGTAGAGATATCTACAAATACACTTTTCCCCTTTTGCCTGTATCTCTACCTTACTGTGAGCCCAACATTATACAATTGCAGGAGTTTAAACCATATGCACTGATAAGTAAAAACTACCATAGTTAAAGACAGACAGTGCGTCAATGTAACCCACATAGTGCAGGGCATTGAGGAAGCCCTGGGTGACTGAAGTCCTAAGTGAATGTACATTGTTGATATGGGCACAGCCATAACAAAGACCAAGGCATTGGACCCATGGCTGATTGGCAAAGCTATCCCTACATAGGCCATACTCAAAGTTGTAAAGCCTTCTTTTCCTCTGGTCCAAATAAAAGTTTTACAGAAAATGATCAGTATGTACAAACACTAGCAACTGAACCTTCTTCCTTCTCCTACATGTTAACTGTCTGAGACTAGTTGTCTACAAATACTAGACACCCCCTGCCCCAGTGCTGTACATAAAAAAATATGCTGAGATTGGGGACATGTTAGTAGGTGACATTCCATCACAGTTCATACACCCTACTTGACCTCAGCTTTTCTGTATGTATGTACATCTGTCCTTTCATTATTCTTTTGCTACCCTTCATCAAAGTTCCAGGATGCAAGCCACGAAGAACATAGCAGTTATGACTACTAATGACTACATGACCAGTATTAAAGACTATATAGACTTTTGAGTCTGGCTACCCACAGTCTACCTTCAAGATGCCTCCAGATCACTGTGGCAACAATGTTTATCTGTTTTCATTGCTGAATAGTATTCCATGTTGTGGCTATAGAATGTTTATCTATTTACTAACTAAAGAAGTTTGGGTTATTTTTCAACATGGGGCAAGTTTGTGCACGGTTAGGCAAATGCGGGTAGTGGATTACTAACACTGTTCTGTCTTCTGACTTTTCCTGTCACATGTCTTCATTTCCTACTTGTGCTTCCTGGGATCACTATCTCCAAAGACCTTTTCTTAGGTAAGATTTGGAAGACCCACCACAAAACTTTATGACAATTATACAATGCGGAAGTCAGGTGAGATGGGACACCATTAGCAGTGTGAATACTGAGAGACAGGTGCAGAAAAATCATATATAAAGCCCAAATAAGTTACTACCTGGGGAGGGGGAAGCTACTGAGTTTGGTCCAACACTGTTTGTCAGTGCAAGCTGACCATGCATAGAAAAGTTTTCACCAAACTTTAGACCTCTGGTGTCTACTCCTATATTACACTGACAATTTTTTTATTTTGCTATTTTATAAATTCTATAAATTGAAAAACACAAAAATCCTTTACAGTTATTATTTCAAAGATAACATCTATTAACAGTTGTGTTCAGATACTTCAGACAGGTCCTGTACATAAAGAGAATTGGTGTTTTACACTAGCACGTGAATCATAAAAATACTACATCTACTCTCTAGATAAAGGGATATAGCCAATTTTGATGTCTGTATCTTGTCCCTCCACATTTTCTAACATTGCCTTATTCCACTTAAAGAGGAAAGAGGTAATGTTGTAGTTTGTTTTTGTTGATGTGATAAAAAAATACTTCAAACAAAATATCTTGGGGAGGAGAGGATTTATGTGGCTTAAAATTCCTGATCCTAGTCTATCATTGAGGGTAGTTGTGGCAGGAATCCAAGTAGTAAGAGAGGCACGTACCATAGAGGAAAGCTACTTACTGACTTGCTTCCCTGGACTTGTTTATCTAGCTTTGTTATACAATCTAAGACCGCCAGTTCAGGGGTAATACCACCTCCAGTGGGCTGAATCCTCTACACATCAGTAAGCTATCAAGAAAATACCTGTCAGACAAATTAACAGACTAATCTGATCAAGGCAGTGTCCCAGTTGAGACTGTCTTAGGTAATTCTGGGCTGTGTCATATTCACAAATGAAGTTCCTCATTGAAGGGGACTGAGGCTTCTGGATGGAGCCCCTCCTAATGCCCACATTCATGGAGACAGACATGTATGGCAGCAGAGATACAGCGAGAGTCAGGCCACATAGGCCCCATGCAGACTGAGTGCCAATTAAAAAAAGGCTCTGAGATCTTCAGGTCCAGGATGATTCAAAGCCATCAAGAAGGAAGTGCAGATACTGCTAAGGACATGAAGGTGGGCAGTGGCATTCTCTTCACATACATTCATCTATGTGACACGGAAGGTGCCCAGAATGCTTGGCTTGAGACCCCATAGGTTTCATGACTAAGGAAACAGATTAGGAGCTCTTAGCCAGTCAAAGGTTTGACAGTGAAATAGAGCTGAGGAATACACCAAAGATCCTTAGAACGGCAGGATGTAATTAATCAGTGTCTTAGAAATAAGTGCCAACCATGCCTATGTTAGACACCATTTCCAATCTCTGCCCCAGTGAATCTCAAAACAAAGAAGGAATGAACTTTTTTCCAGAGGACATCAAAATTAGAGCTGGAGAAGTCAATGTGACAAAAAGCAGCAGTCAGAAGAATGAGAAACCTTCTGAGGAGAGGAGGCCCCTCTAGGTTGAGAGGCATGGAGGAGTTAGGCAGGTAGACAATCTAAAAAGTGACTGCTTTGGGGAGCAGATGTTTGACTGGAGGAAAAATTCACCAGCGTAGCTTCAATGAAACATTTAAAATGTCTTGGGATTAGTTAATAAACATTCTTAGTGCTGTTAACAAGGTTGGCCACATGTGCTACATGGTACACAGATTGGCCCTAATATTTTTCTGTGTTCCTTGTGGATGGCATATACTTTTCCATCAACTGGGACAGATTCAGTGATCCAAGTCTTGGACCTGGGAAACCTACAGATCATGCTACAGGATGTTTTCTACCTTGAAATATGAAACTGTGGGGCAGGGAAAAGATCCATAGATTCTGATGCGTGCCAGGATTTAGAACCTACAGAATGAGAAGAAACCAAGGTCCATGGCCCTGTTTGTCCTGAGGGAAAGGCTGATCTGTATCTGTCATAGAAGGACCCTGGAAGTCTTCTTTATGCTCTGTCTCCACCTGCTAAGTCTGCAGGGCTGGGCAGTGAAAGCCAAAGGAATTATTGATGCTGTAAATTTAAGGAAATGAAGCATTGCAGAAGATAATTTTCTTTTTGATCCCTAGCCAGACGTCTTTTGAAAAGCTGCTATAAATCCAGTGTCCCTGAGAAGTGTCATCTGTCCTCTCTCCCTGAAACCTCTGTGACTGTACTGATTATCCAGAGAGACTGCGTGGGGCCTCCTGAGTCCCAGGCACCCCTGTAAGCCAGTGATTTTATTTGTCCAAGCACATGTTAACTACGTCTTGCCTTTCCTCGAAGCCTGCTTTACTTTTCTTAACCAATTTCCACTAATTTTTAAGTTTCATTAAAAACTCCTTCCACAACTGACTCAATGTTTCACAGTCAACGACACAATGACTTTCTACTGAAGCACAGGTAGTATGTGGATGCAGTAAGAGGCTGCTCCAATGACTATGGCATAAATAGAGCACACACCGACTCAATGGACAATGTTGAATTTTCCTCCTAGATGCTATAAAATCAAGATTATGAAATTTACAACATGCATGGCAACTGATGGGTTTGGTATGTTAGGATAATAAAAGAGTTGGAACACATTGGTTCTTGGCAAGTGCATCCATTCATTCAGCCATCTATCCATTCAGCCATCTGTCCATCTACTCACAAATTGTTTTTTAATATAACATTTATTAATTCTTTAATATTATGTACTTTGATTAAATTCACCCTCACTCTTCCCTCTTAACTCCTCCCAGATCTACCCATCTCCCACCACCTCTAACTTCATGTCTCACTCACTTGAAGTGATACTTTCAACAAACACAACACATTTAAGGAAATGTGAGAGGCTAGCATGATCAGGTACTGTTCTAAGAAAATTATATCAGAGAAAGAAGAAAGAAGAAGAATGGAGGAATCCTCTCTCTCTCTCTCCCTCCCTCCTTCCCTCCCTCCCTCTCTCTCCCCCTCTCTCTCTCTCTCTGTGTATGTGTGTTTGTGTGTGTACATGTATGTGTTAGCATTATGAATTATTTAATAACAATAATATGATAAAAACAAACATGAATGGCTATGTAAAAATGAGGGTGCATTTGCCATAAGAGACATGTAGAGGGATGTTTCCTAGATAAGCATTTTTGAAAGTCTCTCAGAAGCCCTCAGCAAGGGCATGTCCACTGACCACAGGGATTCTCTATCATGTGCCTAGAGCAAGACAGAAAGAGGCAGGTGGGCAGTTTAGATGCTAAATATGATATGCATCCCCATGTACTATCAGTTTTTCAAGCTCACCATCTCCACTTGTCCCTTCATCCTGTGGGTTCTGGAAAGGAACAAAGCTCCGGATATGATATGATGGAAAAATCCTTAGCCTAATTGTGCACATTGGGATTTCTGTGGGTTCCTTTGCACTTGTTTAACAAAGAAGGGAAGCATGTGCTGGGACATTGATATAACTCCATTCTTCTTCTTTTCTTCTTGGGTAAAATAGCCCTAGCACAGTGCCACAAACAACTGCTATACTTGGAGGAGGATAGTTCATAATTCCTGTCAGCCAGGAAAATCACAGGAGTAAGAAATGGATAAAAGACTCTGGAAAATGGACTCCGAAACACACCCAGGAGTTACATATGGAGCACTTAGCACAACAGGTAAGGAAGAAGAATTCAGGATAAAACCCAATAGGGGAATGGAAGATGGGGTCAAGTTTCTTGGAGAGATAGACTTTGCCTAGGGAATGTGAAGAAAGGATTCTTGCCAGGACCCTTGGGATGAAAAAATGCTACCTAACAACAAAGACATAACATATTGGACTCTTTAATGAATATACATAATTTTTTGTATTTGGGATTCTGAATCTTTAAGATCCTTTGGCTCTATCAGTTAGCATTGTTTCAATGGAAATGGGCGCAAGACAGCCACAGAGGTTTTTGGGTTTTTGCTTGTTTGTTTGTTTGTTTGTTTTGGGTTTTGTTTTGAAGTTTTCTATAAGAATTCTACAGAATTCCAAGACTCCAGTCATGTCATAATTAAAACATATACTTTGCCACGAAAAGCAACATTGAGCATACCGTTGTCAGCCCTAGGCTCAACACTTTCTCCAGTCCCAAGCCACAGGCATGTGGAGATGTCAAGGTCCACCTCTAGAGATCCAGCCTCTCTACATGACTATCTAACCGTGTGTTGCCTTAATCTCTGATATTAGGGCTAACAGACATACATGGCTTTATGGAGCAAACTGAAAAAAAAACCCACAGTAATCATGTATGCCTTTAATGAGGAGGACAAGAACAGCAAGGCAGTAACATCACTCACGGAGGCACCAGCCTAGTTCCTGTCACCCCACTGAGGTCACCTGATATACACCATAGCCAAGAATGCCTTCCCTACAACAGCAGCTGGTGCAGACCTACTGCACTTCTGTTCTGAGTCATCCCTATGTGGTGACAGAAGTCAACATGATTCACTTCTACATGGATCCCCCTACTGTGGTAGGGAAAGTATTTGGTTAAGGTATCGTGACTGAAATCTACCCCATAAGGCATGGTCCTCAAATTTCTCCCCTCCCACCTGTACCATGACCCTCAGCAGCTCTTAAGAGAACATAAAGAGAAACATGCCTCTACCACAGTAACCTTTACATACAAGGTCCAAGATTAGAAGTGTATGACATAGGTCAGGATCCAATTCTGCTCCAATATGTGGAATACTGCCTCATCTGCCCAACCATTCTGCGTGACCTGAGGGAAATACACATCAATTCCAAGCTTCTCTCATCACCTGAAAACAGGCTGATTTCTTGCTTTCTTGACACATTTCTGGTATGCTAGGTGACACAAAGCACAACTGAACTTAATACATAGGCATAAAATTACTCAGTATCATAAACCTCTTTGCCAGACCCGAAGCTGAAGCCTGAACAGTAAAAAAAAATGAGCTTATATGAGCTCCCTGAGTCTATATTTATTTCTTCTGCCTTTTTATTTAGATGCCTCTGCTCTTACCTTACCTACCAGTGTTGTTTCAAGGCACAGCGGTGACATAGAAGCTGGGAACAAAGCTTACCAGACTGAGGATTCCATTCCATCATGGTTCACAGTCAGGGAGACCTCCACTGACTCTTAGAATGTGGCAGGAGGAAGAGGTGCAGGATTGCTTGTAGTAACGGCTATGGGTACCCAGGGCTCATAGCACAGTCACACACTGCCTGAATTAGACCTGGACATACAGAGCTAATGTGGAAGACAGAGACCTGTGACCATAGCAACCCTCACCAGGAGCCCCATTTGAGGATGATTAAGACACATTTGCATTAATTAAGCATCCACATGTCTACATTGTCCAGGCAGGGCCAAGGCCTACACAGCCTCTCTCTAGCCTTTGTTGCCCTCTACTGGTCTTAAGGAAAGTCTGCTCTACACATAAAATCTAGCCCAGCAGGCAGCTATCCGGCTCTTCTCCCTGAATACTCCCAGCCCTCTTTGTGAGCAGTCAGCACTTGGCACACATATCATCTGCACCATCTGCCTGCTTTACCTTCAAACTCACGAGGAGCTCATCATGTAGCTGTCTAACCTCCAACACCACTAACCACTCTTCTGTTTGAACTCTATCATCTGTTGTGGAAAGGTTGAGTGAGTCCCTTTGTGGAATGCATGCAACTATGAGCAAAAGACAAAAACAAAAAAATAACAAACAAACAAACCAGATCTCAGAGACATCCACCCGACAATTGTGAGCTTGTTATTTATAAGGAGGGAACTAGGGTGCCAGAGAGAGAAGGTGATACCAAGGAAGGAGGTAAGTGCCTGTCGGCTGAGTTTGGCTTTCCTAGGAGAAACTTACACTCCCAACACATTTATAAGTTTATGCCATGAAATCACCTTTGACCTCAACAGAGCAAGTCTTAGTGGAAGAAGTGGGTTTAAAGATTTGAATACTTAAGTGAAGGAAGGAACATCCTACCATGGAGAACACATGATGGACTAGGTCCTACACATAGGTCAGCTGCCCTCTGGGGCCCCAGACTATAGATTTTCCTTACAGAACACTATCTTACTACATATCTTACTTATGCCATGTAAAACTCTCTCTAACACACAGATACACCCTGTTAGTCTCCCTGCCATGGCATGATCTAGTCACTTGATGTTTCCTAAAGATAGTACTCAATCTTCCAGTGCTATTTATGAATCCAGAGAATAATTTATGAATCCCAAGGCTAGGTGAACTGAGTGATAGCAACTTTTATTTGTATATCTACTCAAATTCCTGGTCTATGATTTCCTTTTGGGATAGTGCTTAGAAGTAACCACTTAACAGCCTAGCATCCTGAATGGCATTCCAGACCTTCACATCATTCTACCTGGCAGGAAGGCTGAGTAGTAAGAACTCACCATGGCATAATCAGAGATCTCTAGAATGCCCTGTTAGGACTGTCCAGGTAGATAACCCAGCCCCTTTCTCTGGCTTTCTACAGTATTTGTTTATAGAAAATCACTACAGGCTTCCAGAAGGAAGACCATCCCTCAAAGAAGACTGACTTCCAGAAGGAAGAAATCCACCAAGGTTTAGAGTCAAAAAAGCCCTGCAGGGTTCAGAGTTACAGGCTCACAGGCATTTGGCACAGGGAATACTTTGGCTAAGGGAAGAGGTTGAGAAACAAAAATAACCCTTGCTAGGGCTCAGCCTCTTCGATACAGCCTGATGACAGACCCTCTTACTTTTATAGTCCTTATTTTTCTATTTGTTGCTGTTGACTGAATGAATAAACCTCAGCATAAAGTCACTGTCATCAGCTTCTTCATCTACTCCTGGAAATTCCAATTCCCATTCATGTCTGGAACATGAAGAAGATCAATGGGTCATAGACCTTCCATGAACCCTGCAATAATGGGACACCTAGCCTCGTGGGGGAAATTCTTCCTTGGGATTTTACCCAATCTCAGCTTCTAATGACCTATGGTATGTCCCTATGTGTCCAACTGGTATTAGCTCTGATGTCACACAATGAATGGTGCTAATCACAACATTCAAAGGCATGTCTATCCCTGTCTTATCACAGTACAATTCTTAGCTGTCCCCTTAAGAGACTGTCTGTGTCTTCTGAATTCAAGTGGACTGTGTAACATGCCCATCCAAAAAATCAGTTTATGTAGCTTATGAGGCCACCTTTATCCTGGCACTCTCTTTCTCCAGGTCAGGGATACCACAAGACAGTACTCCAATCTTTTCTGTGTACAAATTTTTAACCTAGTTAGTAATGAGTGTTGTAAATATCCTTGACTAAATCTGTAAAGATTTGGGGTGGGTTAAATGCAGTCATAGTAACTAAAACAATCTATCATTCCAAGGATAATTTTTACTTGTTAAGCAGCCTGTGGATCATGAGTTTGATAGAATTTTTGTCAATAATAACCAGAGGAGGTTTGGCAGTTCACTATTTTTTGGATCTGTTTGGTTTTTGTGTGTGTGTGTGTGTGTGTGTGTGTGTGTGTGTGTGTGTGTGTGTGTCCTAAAACATTCATTGTGATCCTTTCTGGAAAAATATAGAGCACTATTTTGATGTATTTTTGGCAAGCTGGATTTTTTGGGAAAAAAAGACCCTCTGTTCTAGTTTCCCAACAAACTATGGCTTAGGAGAAAGACCATGATTTTCTTCTAGGTCCAGAATCCAGGTCGTCAGGTGGTTGGTGGACAAGATCTATAAGTTTATTATCATTTCCGTTGTAGAACACCCTGACCACAGCAAAACTGAATAACTCTGTATCACCAGATACAGTACTACTCTAATGAGGGTATGGTCCACTATACATTTAACAAAAGAGCCTTGGGTTTCATACCTATAAAGCAGACCCTAGGCAAGAGTGCTCATTTTAGTGATTTCCTCAGCAAGGAAGCAAAATCTGGCATTCAGAATGAATGAGGCAGAGGAGATAAGAGACCAAAATCACAGAGTGATTTATGGCATTCACAAAGAACTGTTTAGGGAGGCCAGGTGGCTCACTTGCATGGAATGATTTCTGAAGACTAAGAAACCCAGAGAAAAGGAGAACTACCCCTGACTCTACCTGTGACTGGCCAGAGCTCACCCATATACATCAGTCCTCCATTTGCCTGGGTTATACCATCTGGCCATTTTGGATAGCTTAGAGTGACAGATCCCAGAAGTACATTTCAGATATACTTAGCATCAAGACCAGGCTGATCCTCTCCAACAGGTGGTGACAGAGTTCCTGAGCAAGTACCTTCCCCTGAGTTATTACACACAAGAGAAAGATAGACAGAAAGAAAGGAGGGAAGAAAGAGAGAGAGAGAGAGAGAGAGAGAGAAGAAGAAGGAGGAGGAGGAGGAGAGGGAGGGAGGGAAGAGAAGAAGGAAAGAAGAGGGAGTTAGGGAGGGAGTTAAGGGCAGAAGAATGGAGGAAGGAAGCAAGAAAGTTAAGTAAAAATGGATCCCAGCAACTTCTCTGAAGGACATCAGTGCTGCAAAGCTGAAGATCAAGATGCTGACCCCAAGTTTCAGCACAGGGCCAATAAGTACAAATAAAGCATCACCTTCTGCCTATGTGCCCTACAGGTTATTGACAGGGTGAGGTACCAGGTGTATGAACACTTTCTGCTCTTCTGGCCAGGAAGTTTGGTAATACGGCTAGCATTAGCATCTGTAAAGGACAAGCTGGTTCCCAGGTAGTGGTGCATTTGGCTCAGGCAAATATAAGAGAGCCAACTGTAAAATATTTCATCTGGTTGGTTAAACTATTAGGAGACTGAAGTCTGCAATGTAGAAGGGTTTACACCATAGAAATCAATAGGTACTGATTAAGGAATCTGGGGTGGGCTTTTTGTTTGATTAGTTTTGGAATTTTGTTGTTTGTTTGCTTCATTTTCCTTCTAGATTGCTGGTTTACTAAGATTCCACTGCTATACATGGTTGTTTTTCCAAAGAAAAATTAATACAATAATCCTCTAATCCTCCACAGTCTCTCCAATGTGACCTTGCCACATGCAGGTTCTCCTATAGATTCTTCACATGGGCCTATGAAATTGACTAGGAAAGGTAACAGTTGTATGTACATTAACAAGAAGGAGCCCTTTCAGCCTCCCAGGCATTGAGTCATAGAGCTCAAAGATATTCTTGCCTGAAGCTTCAAGACCCTTCTCAAACAGGACATTTTCCCTTCCCTGTCCCTTTCCCAGCCAGCATAGCACCACTTTGACTCTTTAAGAAACTCTTAACCTTGTTACTCTGGGTTGCTGCATAGCCTAGTAACATCCTGCTTTAAGCCCAAGGCACAGACTGTTCATACATATTTGTCATGAAAGCAGCATGAGATCCCTGGTGGATAAATCCTTCCCTTTGGAAGGGATATTCCTAAGAAAACTCCAACTGCAAATGTCACTAAGTCTCTGCTCAAAGCCATATTTTTGTTTACCATCCTGCACCAGTTGGTGGTATTTTGTTGGTGTTGTTTTATTTTGTTTTGTGTGTGTGTGTGTGTGTGTGTGTGTGTGTGTGTGTGTGTGTGTGTGAATGAGTGAGAGAAAGAGAGAGAGAGAGAGAGAGAGAGAGAGAGAGAGAGAGAGTGTTTATTCCTTTTGAATGGTCACAATGCCTCCTGAAACAGAAAGCCAGTCCAAGTAACAAAGGTTAAGTGGAAATAAAATATTTTTTTGTAATTAATCAGCTGTCCTTAGTTGGACAATGATGTACAAATGGGTCACTTAGCATTTTTTTTCTGTATCTTTAGCTTTCACTATTTTCCACTGTACATAAAGAACATTTAACATATACACATTAATCATTAAAGTAAGTGAATAATTCAAATAATAAAAGGACTAAAATTTATTTGACCTATTGGAAAGTCACCTAACAATGGAATTCTGTATCACTGTCATTAATTCTTCTTTCTCTGCTTACTACTGTTTTGGGGTACATGTAGGAGAGTCAGGTTGTTAAAGGAATCAGTTACTCTACAGTCTACAGTCTTGTTTATTGTACACAGCCAGATTTCACTTCCTTTTCCAAGTGAAAAGGATGTCCTACTTTAAGAACATCTGCTCCTCTACAAAGACTAACTGGAAAGACCTCATCGCAATTTCACAGTTAAATCATGTTAAAATATTTAACAAGTAATTAATGGAAGCTTCTAGGTTAATTGAAATGAAAGCAGAACTTGTCTCATCAGAGAGAGATTACACCCAAACAACCATTGGAAGCTCTGTGCTGCGGAGATCTGGACCCCACTGTGGTGCAAAGACAGGCCCCCTATTGTCCTTTATAGGTTATTAGTACAGTGGCAACTCTAAGAGTTTCTTCTACTTGAGATGTAGTATGAATCACAGACCCCCTCCAAAACCTATTGCTCGAGCCCCCACCCCTTGGTAGCATCCTAGCTTGTTTTCTTATTGGATTTGTTCATCTCCCCAAGGCTGAAGTTTGTCTGAACACTTGTATAAGCACAGTTCCCAAAGAGACAATTGTAAATCCACAGGCCATGCTGAAGAAGTTCATCAGGTCCACAGGATAGGTGAAGCCAATAGGACCAGTGTAATAGATGGCCCAAAAGACAGATGAGTTGAAGCACTCCAAGCCTTGTTGATGTACCTGAATTGGGTAATGGTGCTGCAGCCCAGGACAGCCAGGAGTACCTGGTTCAGACAGAGGGTTCTCTGACTCAACGGCTTGTTGTGAAAGATGTCTTGGGCTGCCAGGCCAATGCCCTTGGTAGAAGGCACAATGAAACTCCCCAACAAAGAAGAGATGCTGGCATAGACCATGATGTTGGTGGGCACGTGGACTGGGGCAATCCAAAGATCAACAGCAGCATCATGAACAGCACAATGCACAGGTAGCCCACAAACACTGGATTGGTCAGCTTTTCCTCCAACTCACACCGAGTTGTCATACTCTCAGACTTCTGAGAAGGATAATCAGTATGAGTGAATCTGTACAGCCTAGCAGACTCCCCAACATGCCCAAGATGTTGAGTTTTTCCTTCAGACAATAAGAAGCTAAAATGGACCCAAATGGTATCCCCAGAGCACCTATTGGAGTCACCGGCACCTTAGGGTTTGCAGTGTAAACTAGGAAGTTTCCAATCTGGCCAACAGCCATCCAATTGTCTTTTATGCATGACATACCTCACCTTTTAGTGCACAAAATGCCCTTTTACAGCACGAAGTCATGCTGTTCACTAAGTTCAATACCAGAGCCCTGCCCCGGCTGAGTGACATGGCAGCTACCCTCTGCTAAGAACCCCCTCCCTGGCCACTGCAGCCACCCCTGCAGCCCTCCTCCTGCCTCACCCACTTTAGTTTTTACCGCTATGATAAAACACCATGCGCAAAAGCATCTTGTGGCGCAAAGAGTTTATTTGGCTGACAGTTCCATGTCACAGCCCAGCATTGAGATAATCAGGGTAAGAACTCAAGGACAGAACCTTAAGGTGGGAGCTGAAGCAGAGAACGTGGAGGAGAAACAGCTTACTGGCTTCCTCAGTTTTTCTTATCTATTCTAAGGGTGTCACTGCCCAGAGTGCTCTGGATTCTCTTGTATCAAGCATTAATTAAGGAAATACCCCCACAGACATACCATGGGCCAATCTGGTGGGAGCAGCTCCTCAAAGGATGTTCCCTTCTTCCAGGTATCTCTTATTTGTGTCCAGTTGGCAGAAATCAATCAGCACACACTCTATGCTAAACAAATTCTCCAGTGTCTTTCATATTCAACCAAGAAGGCGCTGACCACAGAATGAGGATATGAGACAGTATACTGCAGTCAAAGGTGTGACCATCTACCCAGGCTTCCCACCACATCTTCCTATACTGGTCTTTATTCATTCACCCTTAGCACGAGGTCAATAGGAAATTATAATACCCAAGAGCTCATTGGGAGTCTTGGATTTTGGTAATTACTGGAGAACTGCTTTCTGAAGTCGGTTTCATTAGAACATTTAAAAAAGAAACAGTTCATTAAAAGTTCAGGAACTCTCATTGTTATGCAAGCTGCTGAATTGACAAGTAATTCTGTTAGTCATTTTTTAATAGAGGAGGAATTTAATTCTTTGGAAACTATGATAATTTCTGCTAGATCTTGACTACTGTTGGTCTTAATCACCATTCTCACTTCAGAAATCCCACTCCAGGCCCAATTTTATTATTATTTCATCATTTAAGCATGGGTTAGATGCCATTGGTAGAAAGAGAACTAGGGCCACCAAATTCAGGTATTTATTGCTACCTACAGACTGACAACAGGGCTGGGACTTGCCACACCCAGCTTTATACCTGTCCTAGGAAGAGACTCCACACACAGTTCAGCCTCAAGCAGCAGCACATTTGACATCCAGTGACTGACTTTTCAAAGTTGCCTCTGACGTTTGCATATGACTAACTGAGAAGAAATAGCCCTGGGAAGACTACTTTGTTGCTTTCTATAAATATTTTGTCTATTTTCCATTTAAAAAATAAGAGCATGGTAAAAATTATTCACAGTGATCATTATAAAAATGTAATAATTTAGCTTCTTCACATCCCACATGCTTGAGTAGCAACCACAGCATCTAGAATGAGTCATTTCTCCGTATGGTCATGCACAAGGTGGCATACATGAACATCTGTATACAGTCTTTACCCACTGGAGTGCAGCAGAAGGGGCTATTCACCCAACCTCCTCACACAACAGCAGTACCTTCCAGAAGATGCCATGTTACCTTGTTCCTGTAAATGGTTACTAGTATCATATCCAATACTTCTTTAGTATAACCTGAACAGATTCTCAATTTATAATGTGGCTTTGAGCTGCTTAGATTTCTGGTACCTGATGGAATCAGGTTTATTGGTTTATACACTTCCAGGAAACCATCCAATCCATATATTTTTCAGATGTAATTAAAACTAAGTAGATATTCTTTTGAGTTTGTATTCGACATTTCTATGGTTTATTCCCATTGTCGTTTTTCATTGTCCTTTCATTGTGTCACTGATTATAGAGTTCATGTTCAGTGCATACACACATATGTAACTTGGCTCGTGCATGCACATGCATGTAAGCATATACAGACACAGACACACACAGACACACACAGACACACACAGACACACACAGACACAGACACACACACACACACACACACACACACACACACACACACACACACCTGCAAGTGAGTTCTGGAGTTTACTGTATGCATTGAACACATACAGCACAAGTGCAAACGTAAGCTTCTGTGCATGCACATATCTTCAAGTTAGATCAGATTTTGCCTTCATAGCACTCAGTTTCCTGGGCTTCCTTTTCTAACGCAGATCTTATCTGTACTCACACATTGAATACATATTTCCTTTTCCTGACTTTTGTGAACAAGAAGCCATTTAAGGCTCAAATACTTTGTATCAGAATGAATACAGCTTCAGTTACATGACATCACTTTTACTGTTCCCCCCCTTTGAAATTAGTTTTACCACATCATAGTAATACAGTGTGATATTTGATTTAAAAAAACAGGAAAAGAAAGGAAATCAAGAAATGTTTGATATTTGAAATGCTCTTTCAAATGAAAGGAGGGCTCTCATAGCTGGTGTTGAGTTGTTTGAAGCATTGTCAGTCAGTCCAGATGAGAAATATATATATATGTATATATATGTATATATATATATGTATATATATATATATCATATGTGTGTGTGCCTGTGTTTGTGTGCCCGTATGTGCGCCTGTGTTTGTGTCCCCGTGTGTGTGTGTGTGTGTGTAAAATAACATAATACACCTAAGACTGTATTTTCTACTCATTTAGTTATTAATAGCTTAATTATTTTAACCTGCCATGTATTTTGAGTTTAGTTTGCTATTATTGTTATAACTTCTGAAAATAACAATCATATCATGGATTTTAGTATTTCTACCTTCCTTAATATATGCAATTAAAAAAACAAATTTTTCTCTAGACACAGTTTTGGCTACAACTCAGGTTTTAATATTTTATAAAATTTTAATTTCAAAATATTTGCTGATTGTTATTGTTATTCCCCACATTCCTAAGAGTTGTTTCTAAGTATGCTGATTTATCTCCAGCCGTCTGGGGATTTTCTAGGACTTTTTTTTTTGTTGTTCTATGCCCCAGATGATGTCACCTAATATACCCTGGATGGTCTCAGTCCTTTGACACTTGCAGAGAAACACTTTCTGCCAAGGCCAGTTTATGGTATTTGGCATCAGTTGTCTCAAATTTCTTGATCTTGTTTAATCAATAATTGAAAGAGGCGTGTTAATGTTTCTCACAGTACTGTGCTGTTGGATTTCCCCATTTACTTCTAGCCATTTGGGCCTTATATAGAGAAATTATTTCAACAGGTATACATAAATTTAGACTTATTACATATGATTTAGAAATAAGGCCTTTTAGTTATTTTTTTCATTTACTGGCCTATTCCTCATTATAGATTTTATACAACTCTCAAAACAGAAGAGATGCAACTCAGAGAGTTTTGAAGCTTCTAGTTCTAGTGGTCATCATGGTTTATAAAATCATATATTTAAATTCACATAAACACTGTATTCATGTAAATACACCACAAACGGCATGTTGCTTAAAGTAAATTAATTTTTGTTTTATATCAGTGGTGGAAATGGTGTTTTTCATACTTCCATACATTTTCATTGAAACATACTTTTGAGTGAGTTTTTTTATGGCTCAGGCTAGCTCTTTTCTTCTTTTCTTTTTTCCTTTTTTTAATTGATGACTTTATTTATTTACATTCCAAATGTTCCCCTTCTTGGGCTCTGCTCCACAATGCCCCTGGCATTCTCCTCCCCTTTGCCTCCAAGAGGGTGCACTCCTACCCACCCACCTACTCTCACCTCACCCCTCTAGCATCCCCTTTCTCTGGAGCATCAAGCCTACACAAGACCAAGTACCTCCCTACCCACTGATTTCAGATAGAGCAATCCTCTGCTACAGACGTAGCTGCAGCCATGTACCCACCCATGAATACGCTTTGCGAGGTAGTGTAGTCCCTAGGAGCTCTGAGGGGTCCAGTTAGTTGATGCTGTTGATCTTCCTATGGGTTTGAAATGCCTTTCAGCTTCTTCAGTGCTTCCATTTCTCTTCCACTGAGATCCCTGGGCTGAGGCCAATGGATGTCTGTGAGTGTCAGCATCTGTCTCAGGTGCTAGCAGAGATTTTCAGAGGACAGCCCTACTGGGTTCCTGTCTGAAAGAAGTTCTTGGTA
Source organism: Rattus norvegicus (assembly GCF_021556685.1). Classification (NCBI taxonomy): domain Eukaryota; kingdom Metazoa; phylum Chordata; class Mammalia; order Rodentia; family Muridae; genus Rattus; species Rattus norvegicus. The sequence goes on from NC_141536.1 coordinate 138,229,138, forward strand.
ACAGCAATAGTATCAGGTTTGGTGTCTGGGATGAATAGATCTCAAGATGGTGTGGTCTCTGGATGGCCTTCAGTCTCTGCTCCATTTTTTCCCTGGCATTTCGTTTAGACAGGGACAATTCTTCGTTAAAATTTTTGAGATGGTTCAGTTCCCTTTCGCTCAACTGGGGGCAATGCCTATCTACTGGGGGTGGTCTGTTCAGGTTCTATCTCCCATTTGTTGGGTATTTCAACTAATGATATCTTTATACTGGGTCCTGGGAGCCTCTTAAATATCTGGCATCTGGGACTTTCTAGTGTCTCCCTCTATTCCCCACCTCCCACTGCTACATTTTTCTATTCATTCTCCTGGCCCTCTGGACTTCTTTCCTGTCTCTTACCATACTTAAACCTGACCCCAATTTTCCCTCCCCCTTTTCCCACTTAAGACCGTCCCTCCCTCTGCCGCCAGTGATTATTTTGTTCCCCTTTTTACATGAGATTGAAACATCCACACTTTGACCTACTCTTCTTGTTAAATGTTACAAGTTCTGTGAGTTGTGCCATGGGTATTCTGAGCTTTTTAGCTAACATCTATTAATTAATGAGCATATACAATTACGATTTATGTCCTTTTTGTCTGGATTACCTCACTCAACATATTTTCTAGTTCCACCCATTTATCTGAAAAATTTGTGAAGTCAACCTTTTTAATAGCTGAATAGTATTCCATTGAGTAAATGTACTACATTTTCTGTAGCCATTCTTTGAGGGACATCTGGGTTGTTTCCATTTCTGTCTATTATAAATACAGCTGCTATGAACATAGTGGAGCACATACCCTTGTTATATGTTGGAGCTTCTTTCAGATATATGCCCAGTGTCTTCAAGTAGAACCATTTCCGATTTTCTGAGGAACTGTCAGATTGATTTCCAGAGTGGTTGTACTAGTTTGCAATCCCACCAGCAATAGAGAAACGTTCCTCCTAGACATCTTCACCAGCATCTACCGTCATGTGAGCTCTTGATCTTAGCCATTCTGATTGGTGTAAGGTGGAATCTCAGGGTCGTTTTGATTTGCATTTCCCAGATGACTAAGGATGTTGAACATTTCTTTAGGTACTTTTTGGCTATTCGAGATTCCTCAGTTGAGAATTCTCTGTTTGGTACTGTACCCCATTTTTTGATTGGCTTATTTGGTTTTATTGGAGGTTAGCTTCTTGATTTCTTTATATATTTTGGATATTAGCCTTCTATTGGATGTGAGGTTGGTGAAAATGTTTTTTCAAATCTGTATGTTGTTGATTTGTTCTACTGACTGTGTATTCTGTCATACAGAGACTTTTCAGATTCACAGGGTCTCATTTATTAATTGTTGATCTTAGAGCCCAAGCCGTTGGAGTTCAATTAGGAAATGTCCTCCCCCAATGCCAATGTGTTCAAGGCTCTTTCCCACTTAGATTCAGTGTATCTGGTTTTATGTTGATGTCATTGATCCACTTGGACTTGAGCTTTGTGAAACATAATAAATATGGATATATTTTCATTTTTCTACATATAGACTGCCAGTTGTACAAGCACCATTAATTGAAGATGAAGTTCTTATCATACAGACCTTTCACTTGCTTAGAGTCACACCGAGGTATTTTTATGATATTTGTGACTACTGTGAAGGGTGTCATTTCCCTATTTTCTTTCTCAGCCTGTTTATCCTTTGAGTAGAGGAAGGCAACAGACTTGTTCCAGTTAATTTTATACCCAGCCACTTTGCTGAAGTTATTTATCAGGTTAAGTAGTTCTCTGGTGGAACTTTTGGAGTCACTTAAGTATACTGTAATATCATCTGCAAGTAGTGATATTTTGACTTCTTCCTTTCCAATTTGTACCCCTGTGACCTCCTTTTGTTGTCTTATTGTTCTGGCTAGGACTTTGAGAACTATATTGAATAAGTAGCGAGAGAGTGGGCAGCCCTTTCTAGTCCCTAATTTTAGTGGGATTGCTTCAAGTTTCTCTCCATTTAGTTTGATGATGGTGACTGCTTTGCTGTATATGGCTTTTACTATGTTTAGGTATGGGCCTTGAATTCCTGATCTTTCCATGACTTTTAACATGAAGGGGTATTGAATTTTGTCAAATGCTTTCTCAGCATCTAATGAAATGATTATGTGTTTTTTTTCTTTTAGTTTGTTTACATAATGAATTACATTGTTGGCTTTCCATATATTGAACCATCCCTGCATCCCTAGGATGAAGCCTGCCTACTTGATCGTGATGGATGATCATTTTTGATGTGTTCTTGGATTCAGTTTGTGAGAATTTTATTGAGTATATTCATAAGGGAAATTGGTCTGAAGTTCTCTTTCTTTGTTGGGTCTTTGTGTGGTTTAAGTATAAGCATAATTGTGGCTTCATAGAAGGAACTGGATAGTGTTCCTTCTGTTTCAATTTTGTGGAATAGTTTGGATAGTATTGGTATGAGGTCTTCTATGAAGGTGTGATAGAATTCTGCACTAAATCCATCTGGTCCTGGGCTTTTTTTGGTTGGGAGACTTTTAATACCTGCTTCTATTTCTTTACAAGTTATGGGACTGTTTAGATGGTTTATCTGATTTTCATTTAACTTTGGTACCTCGTATCTGTCCAGAAAATTGTCCCTTTCCTCCATATTTTCCAGTTTTGTTGAATATAGGCTTTTGTAGTAGGATCTGATTTTTTTTAATTTCCTCAGACTCTGTTGTTATGTCTCCCCTTTCATTTCTGATGTTGTTATTTTGGATACTTTCTCTGTGCCCTCTGGTTAGTTTGGCTATGGGTTTATCTATCTTGAGAATTTTCTCAAAGAACCAACTCCTGGTTATGTTGATTCTTTGTATAGTCCTCTTTGTTTCTACTTAGTTGATTTCAGCCCTGAGTTCAATTATTTTCTGCAGTCTACTCCTCCTAGGCGTATTTGCTTCTTTTTTTTTCTAGAACGTTTTGTTCTAGGTGTGCTGTGAAGCTGCTAGTGTATGCTCTCTCTAATTTCATTTTCGAGACACTCAGAGCTATGAGTTTTGATGAGAGGATATTATGCTGGTCCAATCCATTTGGTTTTCTGTAGGCTTCTTGTAAATTTATGATCATCTCTTTCTTTAGGTTATGGACGTTTTCTTGTATGATTTTGTTTTCTGGCCCTTTGAGCTGGGTATCTTCACTCTCTTTTATTTCTATTATTCTTAGGCTTGGTTTTTCCTTTTTCCTTTATTCTTTATTTTTTTACAGTCCAGCTGTTATGCCCCTCCTGTTTCACCCACTGACTGTTCCTCCTTCCATACCTCCTCACCCCTCTCCAAGAGGATGTCCCTAACTCCTACATCCCCACCCTACTAAACCTCCCCAATATCTGGGGCTTCAAGTCTACTCTCACTGAGGTCAATGTAGGCATTCCCCTGCTCTATATGTGCCAGGGGCCTCAAATCATCAGGTGACTGCTAGCTCAGTGTCTGAGAGATCTCTGGGATCCAGGTTAATTGAGATTTCAGGTCTTCTTACTCTCCCCCTCAGCTTCTTCCAGCTTTTCCCTAATTCAACCACAGGGGTCCCCAGCTTCTGCCCATTGGTTGAGTGTAAGTATCTGCAACTGACTCTTCAAGCTGCTTGTTTGACCTCTTGGAGGGTAGCCATGCTAGGCCCCTGTCTGTAAGCATACCACAGCATCAGTAATAGTATCAGTCCTTGGAGCCTCCCCTTGAAGGCTTGGTCTTTTCCTTGTGTCCCAAATGTCCTTGGTGTTTTGGGTTAGGGGCCTTTTATACTTTAGATCATCTTTTTGTCAATATCTTCTATGGTAACTTCTCAACCTGATATTTTCTCTTCTATCTCTTTTATTCTGCTGATGATGCTTGCATCTGTAGCTCCTGACCTCCTTCCTAGGTTTTCCATTTCCAAGGTTGCTCTTATTTGTGATTTGTTTATTGTTTCTACTTCAATTTTTAGGTCTTGGACTGCTCTGTTCAACACTTTCACCTGTTTGTGTTTTCCTGTATTTCTTTGAGGGATTTATTTGTCTCCTGGTTAAGGGCTTCCACCTGTTTAATGGTGTTTTGCTGTATTTATTTTAGTGAGTTATATTTTTCAAACATCAATTTTATTCATTAACAATTTCATATTATCAATGAGCCATTCCCAGATCCATATCCTCAAGCAGGTGCCTCAGAAGCCTCAATAAAATACACACACACACACACACACACACACACACACACACACACACACTACTTATTGGCACAAAATGAATGGTCAAGGTCAGAGAGGAAAAAAGCTAGCCATGTTAACCAGCTAATCTCATGGACAATGGTGGTTCTGGCAATATATATTAGTCTGTAATCATGCCATGGAAAAAGGAAGCAAGAAGTCAGTGTCATACTGTGTTACATACTGAGTTGATAGCTAGCCTGAAGTATACCACCTTTGAGAGGAGGCTGCTAAAAGAATTGGAACCATAGGCTACAGTCAGAGGTAGATCTCTGTGGGGTGTGGCCCTGCAGGTTCTAGAGGAGCCCCAGTTGGAGACACAACATCTGGCACACCATTTCTGACCAATGCCATCTGTCCTGGCATCCTGGTATTCAAATATTGACCCTTAGGTTTCTGAAATATATCCACCATTTGGTGAGCTTGGTGCAGTCAGGAGTCTGGAAAGGAGGGGGTGTTGTGAGGGCGGTTTTTGTGTTACACGTTGAAGTGGCTCCATGGGGAGGAGGATCAGCAGCTGTGCTTAGAGCTGGTTGAGGATCAGGGGACTGATGGAGTGAGCCTGTAGCTCCAGCTTGGTGACTGGCAGCAGAGGGCTTTGTGGGTAGCAGAAGAGGTATTAACCCCGGGCAGACTGCTGTAACCTGGTCAAGGGAGGGCGCATCTCCTGCTCCAAGGATTGCTGGATGAACCAAGCCTTAACTTGTTCCTCCTTCAGTTTGAGTCTGGTGGCTACGATCGTTCAATTCTGGAGGTCCTAGTATGGTTCCATTTTAAAGTGTTCCAACTCTCAAAACTGCTCCCAAGTGTACTTCTGGTCAAGGGGACCCGGGGTATAGGAGGTCAGAGAATGCAGAAATGCTTCCATCTCAACTGTAGCTCACTTCAGGTGTGATTGAAGGTATGTTCTATAAATTTAGGATTACATCTCAGGTCCATGTTGTGTTCCATTCAGCAGGGACCCTCTCACTCTTCATCCTCCTCAGTGAGTTATCTATACCCTCCTTTGAGATCTCTATTATCTTTATGAAATGAGATTTTACGTCAGCATCATGCTTTTTCAGTGTACTGTGGTATTCCTACCTTGCTGTGGTGGAAGAACTGGGTTCTCATGGTGTCATTATCTTATTGGCTTCTGTTCCTTATCATCTTGCACTTGCTTCTGGCTATCTGGTTATCTCTGGTGATAGCTGACATGGGTGACTCTGTGCAAAGCCTGCCTCCTGTGTCTGTGTGTTGCCCCAGATTTCCAGGGGGTCTTGTGGCCATAACTGCAGCCAATCTCCTGGGAGCTCTGCAGACTGATGCCCTGGCTTAAGCAGATGGTCTGGGAGTCCTCCATTCTGTGCAGTGTTGAGAGAGAGGGTGAGACAAGCTAATCTGCCCACACAGGTACAAACCAGAATGGAAATGGCTTTCATATATAGAGGAGGAGTCCCCTGTCCTCTGGGCTCCTGGGGGTTCCCAGCTGCTGTGGTTATTCGGGTAGCTATCCTACCTGTTGCCCTGGCTGCAGTAGATCTACTAGGAGCCCTGCATACTATGTGATGTTGAAAAAGACGGGACAATAGGCTCATCTTCATTTAGTTATTATTAAATGGTCTTCTTTGAAAAATGTATTGTCCCCTAGAGGCACATTGCCTGCCATTAAAGTTCTATGTGATTTATTCTACTTGTAGTTTGTCATGTGCTAATTCTTTATTTTGCTTACAAACCTACCCTTCCCATCAAAGTCAGGATGCTCTTCTCTAAGAAGCTCACGCTCTGCTTTGGTTCTGTGTCTGCAACAGCAAGCGACTTCTAAGTGGTTCTCTGACTGCCTCACTTCTTGTTAAGAATTGTGTCCTGGGTGCAGGTGTTGTTCCTCCCCTGTGCTCTTGTTTTGTTTGACCCCAAACTACATTTTCTTTTCCAGTTTCTCTTTGCACTAATAGAGGGTTTTTGGTTTAGCTGGATGTTGAGTCTTTGCCTCTATTTTGTTTGTTCCCTTCCTCTGTGTTTTTTGTCAGGCATGATGATTTAGAAAGGCTAGGTCTTTCAAAAGGATTGGTGTTTCTTCAAGGAAAATCTGGAGAGACTTGGTTGCTTCAGATCAAAGCTGCCCCTCATGCTTTCTCTCTTTTTCACATGTGTTTATTCTTGCCCTACAACTTTCTGCCATGAATAGGAGCAAATTTAAATCTTCTATGGGATTCCAGGCATGCACCACAACCTCCAGGAAAAGTTATGATGTGAATGGCATGTCTTTGAATAACTGGGGAATACTTTTTCTGAGAAAAATCTGCTCACTCCATTGCTAGGGTACTCAGTTATAGTGTTTCAGTCATTTCTAGGAATGACCAAGGTCAGATTCGATGGAAAGCTTTAGAAAATATTTGGTCTTGACACTGTTAAACTTGGTACCATGACATCCAGTAGCATTTGCGATGTCTGCACTCAAGTACCCATAGCTAAGTGCATTTGTGTAAGTCCATTAGTCACCATGAGATTCCTTGGCCTCCCCTGCAGAATGAAGATAAGTGATGAGTTCTTCCTCAAATGATCGTGCATCTTTCTACATTTCCTGTCCTTTCCTCACCTGAGAATCCTTGTCGCTTCTCATTTGATCCACTGAATATGAGACTTCACCTCCATGCAAGTAAACAAAGGATTTAAACTGGACAGACACACCCAAGTACTGAACTCGGGACCCCTCAGCTTCTTCACAGTGATGAAGGATAGGACAATTGGGTCCCATGGAAATCTACAAACAACCCAGGCTGTTGCTCAAACAATGGATTGTTCTCTGAAAACTGACAGCAGGACCCCATTACTGAGGACAACATTCACACAACTCATTGGACATGGGTAAGTTGAGTCAGTGCCTACATGGGCTCTTCTCCTGTATGTGAGAGTATCTTTCATGTAGGAAGGTACTCCTCAGACTACCAAAACAGGAATGTAAACCCCAACTGAGCCACAAAACCTTTGACCTACAACCTGTCTTGCCTGTAAGATATGTTAGGGCAATGGTGGCACAGAACTTGTGGGAGTAGCCAAGTAATGTTTGGTTTGTCTCTACAAGATGGAACCTATACCAGACCAATAACCAGAGACTAGATAGTTCAGAGACCTAGAGGAAAGCCAAACAGTACTCTTCTAAAAATATTAACAATAAAATTATTCCTAATAATATTCTCATAAATCAGTGTCTTCTTTAGTCATCATCAGAGAGGCTTCTTCCTGTGGAAGATAGGAACAGATGCAAAGACACACAGACAGACATAATGTGAAGTAAGAGTCTTGGAACACACAGATCAATCAAATACCTCTCCTCAGAGTTCGGGAAACCCCACAGAAGACGAGGCAGAAAATGTGTAAGAACCATAGGGGATGGAGGAAACCAGGAGAACAAGGCTTTCTGAATCAACTAAGCAAGGCTCTTATAAACTTATAGACTGAAGCAGTAAGCCCAGAGTCTATACAGGTCTGCATCAGGTCCTCTGATATATTATATATTGGAACTCAGGAGTTTCACAAAAATACTAAGCCAAAAGCGATTTTATATATTTAGTATTTTTGTGAGACTCCTAAGTCCAGAAACAAATGGGCCTCTGATTCTCATGCCTGCTCTTGGAGCTCTTTTCCTTCTGTCGGGTTGCCTTGTTCGCCCTCAATCCAATGACTATTACTTTATACTATTATGTTTTATTTTTGCCATTGTTGGTTTGTTATCTCTTAGAAGCTTATTCTTTTCTAATGAGAGACAGAAAGGAAGTAGTTTAAGAGAGAAGTGGATATGTGGAGGAACTGGCAAAAATAGAGGAAGGGGAAAATAATTAGGATGCATTATATAAGAAAAGAATCTATTTTCAAGGAAAGGAAAAATTCAAAAGAAGCCGATTCACATCTGAAAGTAGATGAGAATTTAGTTACATCAATATTGTTCTGTTTTTAGATTATATCTTGAGTTACACAAATTGTGCCTGCTTCCAACTTTGTTTAAGGTAAAGAATGGGAAACCACCTGCCTTTACAAGGGTACTGGTCTAGTCATTCAAATCATTCTCACTAAATACCTTGAAAATCCACCCAGAAGATCTAATTTTTAGAGCCCTCTGAGGATGTCTTACTTAGGGTTTTATTTAATGAAGAAGCACCATGACCTCAGTAACATTTACTTGGGGCTGGCTTAGACTTCTGAGGTTTAGTTTACTGTAATGGTGGGAAGAATGATGGCAGGCAGGCTAGCATGGTGCTGGAGAGGCTTAGCGTTGTGTATCTTGATCCAAAGTCAGCAGGAAAAGATCTGAGACCCACTAGGCTTGGCTTGAGCTTTTGAGACTTCAAGGCCCAACGACTTGAGGCATACCTCCTCCAACAAAGCCCTACCTACTAATACAAGGCCACACTTGCCATAGACCTATGGGGGCCACTTATTCAAACCACCCCAGAGGCCTATGATGTTGACCTTTTTTCTTACATGCATAGGCCTTCTCTTCAACCTAGTATAAGAGCAGGTTGTATCTTGTTTTATCATATGCTTTGAACATGTTTTCATAAAGACATTAGGGGTTAGCCAGCCTCTATGGCACTCCTGGAAAGCCAGCTTTCTAACTTTCATTGATTGAAGCCAACCACCAGATGGGACTTGCTGTTGAGTAAAAAGCACTTTGTTTCTATCCTCAAACAAATGTGCAAAATATGTTTCAAAAATAGTATAAAATTGCTGAGAGAAGTGAACTTATTAAAAAGGTAATTGAGATGCATCAAAGTTTCAAGAAAATGAATGCAAATGACCAGTAAATATTGGGAAACTTTAAAACCATAACAGAAATGAAAATTAAAACGATATTAAAATAGCACCTCATCCCTGTCAGAATATCTATGACCAGCAAGAAAATAAGGAACAAAAAATAGTTGTAAGGTTGTAGAAAAAGAAAAATGCATACACACAGCGAGTGAGGGTGCAAGCTGATGCAGCCACTGTGGTCTTAAAAAAAAACTAAACACTACCATAAAGTATAGCTATTACCAATCCTGGGTGCATATCCAGTGGCATGTCAGAAAGTTACCTATACATATATGATATTGTAGCACTGTTCACAATACTCGAGATACAGAATCAATCTAAATGTCTATCATCAAAAGAATGGATGAAGATTATATGAAAAAATATACAATATAGAGTTATTCAACCAAAAGAATGAAAGTATACATTTTCTGGAAGAGGAACTGGAGACCATTATATTAAGAGAAATAAAGTTGATTTAAAAACTCACAAATACCTTATGTTTACTTTCTTCTTTGACTCTCATCAAATATATATGAAAATAAAAGGAACACTGTGAGAGATATGAAAAATGGGATCTAAATAAAACAAGAGGGAGAAAAAGAGAGGATGCTGTGAGAAAAAGACATATACCCCCCACCTTTCCTATGTGGGGTAGTGTGTGTGTGTGTGTGTGTGTGTGTGTGTGTGTGTGTGTGTACAGAACATGAAAGTAAGAATGGGAGCATTTGAGGGGAGGAAGGGGATCGTAGGAATAGACACAAGAAGAGGAGGTAATAAGATGTTATATAAGGAAGGTGCAGGGTATATATATACAAAAGATAGATGATAGATAGATAGATAGATAGATAGATAGATAGATAGATAGATAGATAGATAGGTAGATAGATGGTAAATAGATACATGTGTCACCATGGAAGCAATTATTTTGTATAAGTAAATTATGATTATTAAAATTATTAAAATGATGAAAATCTAATGAAATCTGTCACATATATTTTATAATGTGTTATAAGATGAAATGTGTAAACTGTGTTTTGCTATTAAATCTGTTACAATAAAATACCATGACTCTAGGTTACCACTTATGAAAGAACTACATGGTAACCTCATCAGGAAGCTCTTGGAACCTTTCTAGACACTTAAGTTGTCTGGTTTAATGTTAAATATAATCAAAACCACCTATTAAGATCACAAATGCCTTTATGAAATTTACTGGACATAATGATCCAAGTTTTTCTAAATATTTATAAAAGTAAAACGTAAAACTGATAAAAATACAGACTGATATGATATCATCACAGATATTTATTTTGTTATTATGAAGAATAAAATAAATATGTTTTGTGATAAAAGTAAGAGCCACTAACAGTCAGTATAAGCATATCATTCTGATTTGATAAAATTGAGTTCAATGTTACTGGGAATAACACTAAAATTTTATCAGAAAAATTTACCACAGGTGTCTTGAAATAATAGAGATTTCTTTCTTTAGGAATATAACTAACTTTAATCTAATTAAATTATAGTACACTGTAACCTGTGAATCATAGTGCTTTAGTTACACAAAAGTCTGTTTTTCTGGCCAAGGAAGTACACAAATAGCCGGCATGGATAAAGCTGGACCATAGCTACTTTTAAATCAATGAGGAAAAGAATTTAACCACTATTTTTTCACCAGGTTTCTTCAGCCTGGACTCTGGGGTCTCTGTAATTCTTAAGTCATCTAAATATGGAAGAAGCAGTTCATAAAAAAATGTGCCTTGCTATGTGATGATTAGTATTCTACTGTTTTACCTGTAACAGAGGAAGCCAAAGCAGAGAAAAGCAGAATAGACTAGAGCCTCTGTGTCAGCCTTCAGCATTCAAGTAGCTCTGCTCTATACAGAAAGTGTTGAGGGTGTGGGATGGTACTGTTGCCAAGGAACAGCAAGGAAGTTAAGGGTGACCATCAAGATCAGATTTTGGAAGGCCACTGTGTGGAAGATGAAGATATAGTGTTGCCTGTTAAGAAACCTCAGGAATCAAGGGGAAAATGCTGCATCTTTCCTGCTTCTCAAATCAGCATGGAGTCCCTGTTGCCCTCCAGTATACAGCTGTGGTAACTTTACCTAGATATAACACAACGTTCAAAAAGCAAGCCAAGACTTGGTAAAGGGTCAGCTGTACCCTATTTAGAAACAATCAGAAGTTTGGATTTGAGACATGAAGTTACCTCAGTTGTGGATGAAAAGATGAAATGCCCTTGTCTTACAAGACCCACTTTACCTATCCTGGTCTTTCCCTGGCACAAATTATGACACAGTGCAAGAGCTTGGGTAATCTATGAAGAAAAGAGGTTAAGGTTCTGGTTCTAGATCAAAGGTACATATCTAATAACGTTCTTGCTCCTGGAAGAATCACAATTTCATGAATTATCTGACACATATAGCTAACACATTCTTCATAGCAGATCCAATCCACAAGCATATCAATGATCCATTCATCCATTAATTGAATAAATGGAACAATACATTCATAAAGGCAGATCTCTCAGACTTTCAAAACATTCTAATGGTCAGACTTCCTAACATCTCATAGTAGGTATCAAATGACATTTGGGGAACAAAATTTGTTCCTCCCTAATACCTAGAAATTTCTGTCAAGAAGCAGCACACTCCAAGCCTGTCAAACTTGACTTTTCTCATTAATCACTCACCTACTTTCATCTCCACTGGTATTTGCTTTTTGTTAATTGAATAATTAGATATAATTAATAATCGCATACATTACCATAATCCCTACATTATAGGTATCAGGAGAATACGATTTAATTAGAGTTTAATGTGTAGGATTCTTCTTCAGATGCCCAAGTAAAGTAGCTTGTGTTTCTGTTATCTGAGAAAGCAAGGACTGCATATTTTAGGACCAGTAGCTATGTTTCTCCTTTTTAAAATTTGGATATTTCCTTTATTTGCATTTTGAATGTTATCCCCTTTTACAGTTTCCCCTCCAGAAACCCCTTATTCCATCCCCCTCCCCCTGCTTCTATGAGGGTGATCCCCCACCCACCCACCCACTCCTACCAGCCTCCCCACCCTGGCACTCCCCTACACTGGGGCATCAAACCTTCACAGGACTAAGGGCCTCTCCTCCCATTGATGCCCAACAAGGCCATCCTCTAAAACATATGTGGCTGGAGCAATGGGTCTTTCCATGTGTACTCTTTGGTTGGTGTTTAGTCCTTGGGAACTCTGGGGAGTTGGTTGGTTGATATTATTGTTCTTCCTATGGGTTTACAAACCCCTTCAGCTTCCTCAGTCCTTTCTCTAACTCCTCCATTGGGAATCCGATTCTCAGTCCAATTGTTGGCTGGGAGCATCCAACTCTGTATTTGTCAGGCTCTGGCAAAGCCTTTCAAGAGACAGCTATATCTGGTTTCTGTAAGTAAGCACTTCTTGGCATCCACAATGCTGTCTCGCTTTGGTGCTGTATGTGGAATGGATCCTTCGGTGGGGCAGTCTCTGGATAGACTTTTCTTCAGTTTCTGCTTCACACTTTGTCTCCGTATTTTCTTCTGTGGGTATTTTGTGCCCCCTTCTAAGAATGACTTAAGCCTCCACACTTTAGTCTTTCTTCTTCTTGAGCTTCATGTGGTCTATAAATTGTATCTTGGGTATTCAAATTCTGAGCTTTTGGACTAATATCCACTTATCAAAGTGAGTGCATACAATGTGCACCCTTTTGTGATTAGGTTACCTCACTCGGGATGATATTTTCAAGATTCATTCATTTGCCTAAGAATAGCTGAGTAGTACTCCATTGTGTAAATGTACCACATTTTCTGTATCCATTTCTCAGTTGAGGGACGTCTGTGTACTTTCCAGCTTCTGGCTATTATAAGATTGCTATGAACATAGTGGGACATGTGTCCTTGTTATATGTTGGAGGATCTTTTGGCTATATGCTAGGGAGTGGTATAGTTGCGTCCTAAGGTAGTAATATGTCCAGTTTTCTGAGGAACCACCAGACAGATTTCCGGAGTGGTTGTACCAGCTTGCAATCCCACCAACAATGGAGGAGTGTTCCTCTTTCTCCACATCCTCACCAGCATCTGCTGTGACCTGAGTTTTTGATCTTAGTCATTCTGACTGGTGTGAAGTGGAATCTCAGGGTTGTTTTGATTTACATTTTCCTGATGATTAAAGATGTTGAACATTTCGTTAGTTGCTTCTCAGTCAAACTCAGCTGAGAATTCTTTGTTTTGCTCTGTACCCATTTTTTCAAGGGTTATTTGATTTTCCAGAGTCTAAGTTGAGTTCTTTGTATATATTGGATACTAGCCCTCTATTGGATGTGGGATTAGTAAAGATTTTTTACCAATCTGCTGGTTGCCATATTGTCCTATTGACAGTGTCCTTACAGAAGTTTTGCAATTTTATGAGGTCCCATTTGTTGATTGTTGATCTTGGAGCATAAGCCATTGGTATTCTGTTCAGGAAAATTTCCCCTGTGTCCATATGTTTGAGGCTCTTCCCTACCTTCTCTTCTATTAGTTTCATAGAAGTGTATCTAGTTTTATGTGAATGTCCTTGATCCACTTGGACTTGAATTTTGTACAAGTAAATAAGAATGAGTTCATTTGCATTCTTCTACATGCTGACCTCCAGTTGAACCAGCACCATTTGTTGAAAATGCTTTTTTTCCATTGGATGATTTAAGCTCTTTTGTCAAAGATCAAGTGACTATAGGTGTGTAGGTTCATTTCTGGGTTTTCAATTCTATTCCCTTGATCTACCTGCCTATCTCTATTGCAATATTATACAATTATTTATCACTATTGCTCTGTAATACAGCTTGAGGTTAGGGATGATGATTCCCCCAGAAGTTCTTTTATTGTTGAGGATCGTTTTCAATATCCTGGGTTTTTTGTTTTTCAAAATGAATTTGCAAATTGCTCTTTCTAACATTATGAAGAATTGAGTTGAAATTTTGATGGAGGTTGCATTGAATCTGTAGATTGCTTTTGGCAAGATGACCATTTTTACAATATTAATCTTGCCAATCCATAAGCATGGGAAATCTTTCCATCTTCTGAAATCTTTGATTTCTTACTTCAGAGACTTGAAGTTCTTTTCATATTGATCTTTCACTTGCTTGGCTAGAGTCACATCAAGATATTTTATATTATTTGTGACTATTGTGAAGGGTGTCATTTCCCTAATTTCTTTCTCGGCCTGTTTATCCTTTGAGTAGAAGAAGGCTATTGAATTGTTTGAATTAATTTTATATCCCGCCACTTTGTTGAAGTTGTTTATCAGGTTTAGGAGTTCTTGGGTGAAATTTTTGCAGTCACTTAAGTATACAATCATATCATCTGCAAATGGTGATATTTTAACTTCTTCCTTTCCAATTTTTATCTCTTTGACTTTTTTTGGCTCTGGCTAGGACTTTGAATAGTATATTGGATAAGTAGGAAAAGAGTGGACAGCCTTGTCTAGACCCTGATTTTAGTGGGATTGCTTCAGGTTTCTCTCCATTTAGTTTGACGTTGGCTACTGTTTTGCTGTATGTTGCTTTTACTATATTTAAGTATGGGCCTTGAATTCCTGGTGGATGAATGAGGGGCAAACACACCAGTCAACTTAAACAGCATCCAATGCTTTGGAGCTGCTACTGGCTTCAGATGTTTCTTGGGACCATGAGCCATGACTGTGCTGGGAATGGGAAGTGCAATAGCTATGTTTCTAAAGCCTGGAAAAGCAGATAAGAAACTTCCTTGTTTCTAGATATTTGTTGATTTAAGAGCAATTTGCTAACACTGTCCTAGTGTTTGAACAGGAAAACTTTCTGAAGGGTATGCTGATCACACATGGACTTAAAATATCTCAAGTAGAACTATTTTTTAAACCTATGCCATGAAGGTAAAATAGAGTATGCACATTCCCATAGGAGGAAGTAAAAGAGACAATTCATGACAATTCCAGATGCTTTCCCAGATTCCCGGATGGCACTCAGGATCCCAGATAGGAACCTAGCATAATTGTCAACAGAGATGCTTCATGCAGCAACTGATGGAAACAGATGCAGAGATACACAGCTAAACATTAGGTGGAACAGGTGGACTCTTGAAGACCAGAGGAAGAAGGATTGTAGATGTCAGGTAGTTCAAGGACACCATATGAAAATCCACAGAACCAACTAACTTGGTTCCATAGGAGCTCACAGAGTCCACCAACCAGGGAGCCTGCACAGGACTGACCTAGGTCCTCTACATATATGTTACAGTTGTGTAGCTGGGCCTTCATGTGGGACTCCTAACCGTTGGACATGGGTTGTCTCTGAGTCTGTTGCCTGCCTTTGAGACCCTGTTTGTGGCAATGCAAGAAAACAACAAAACAGCTTTAGGACTCATGGAATGAGGCTCACCAGTTAGCACAACTACAATGGATTTACCTCAGATAAGCAGATCATCGAAGACTACATGTCCTGAGGACTTCCTGCTCTTGTAGAGCACCATTCTGCTTGTAACCTTAGCGGTCATCATGTCCTTTATAACCTATGAGTTGCATGAAAACTCTTAGGTGGTTTCCAGGCTCTCACTGGGCCGTGTCATTGGCACTTCCAGAAATAGTGATTTATCTTTTCCAAGCATTGCTGTTGGACCAGATTAATGATTCAACTACCCCCTTCAGAAAGAACTTAGAGATGTAGAATGTTAGTAATGTTCATCAACCTTAGGAAAAAAATGGAGATGTAGATTTTTAGTAAAGGTGGATTAAGATGTTTTTGTTAGTGGTCCTGATGCAAAATATTGTGGGGGAAAATTTAGGAAGGCACACTTCTGATTATTGAGTGAGAAATAGTTTTAAGGTCAGGGAACAAGAACAATGGCAGCCCGACTAGCTGGCATGCCTTTCTTGCTAAAGCCAGGCTAGTGATCAAAGCAATGGTTAATTTCTTATGCCCTCATTTTCCAGACATGACTTAATAGAAATTGTTTTTGCATAGATATGCACCCTGAGGATTTAAAGGGGAAATGAATGTTTTATATGAAAATTTAGATTTGGGGTTCTTTTAAGATTTTCATGATTACTTTCTAAGATAAATAGCAAAATAGATGATCCTTTTTCATAACCACAATTTGCAGCCTGACAGTAAGAAAAACTGGCTGGGAAAATTTACATTGGATCCTTATATTTTGTTAATCTATAACAAGTTGTTTAGTTATGAATGTATGTGGGTTTTGGAGAGTAATTTGGTTTTTAATCCATAATACATAAACCTCACATTTGACCAAGTGATGACATTGGGTTACATGTTTTTTTTTCTATGTATACTCATTGCAATTGTTCAAGTAAAGAAAAAAAGGAATGAAACCACATCGTAATTTTTTTACTCTTTGAAAGATTTTGTTGGAATATATAAGCTGTGGGAGAAAAACATTAAGTGATTGGAACTTTGCTTCATCCACCAAATATGTGTATGTGTATGTACATATGTATGTAAAATGACTGGACCTTCTTAGTGCTTGCTTCATCCACCAAGTGTGTGTGTGTGTGTTTGTGTGTGTGCATGTATATGTTTGTATTCGTGTGTGTGTGTGTGTGTGTGTGTGTGTTCTGCTTTTTTTCGCCCAACCAGAGAGCTTCTCACCTGCCCCAGAGAATCAAGTTTTGTCTCCTCAGAGAAATGTCTGCTGAGCTGTCAATGTCCCATGTCAGTTTATTTGTACTGTCAAAGCTGGTCTTTCCTCCTACTGTGTAGCCTTGTCTAGTCTCAACAAAAGATGAATCTAATTTTACTGCAACATGTTATAACAGGGCTGTTTGATATCCATGGGAGGAGGCCTCCTGTTTTCTAAAATGAACCCTAGGAGGAGTGAATGGGGGAGGGGGTGGTTGGGGAAGGAATTGGAGGAGAGGAGGGAAAGAAAACACAATTATAATGTAATAATTAGATGATAGACAGACAGACAGATAGATAAAGTCAGCTTATTTTCAAAGTTAAAAAGGGGTATGTATATGTGATGACTGCCATTATCACAATCTGAAATCAGGAAACTGATTGCTTTTTGAAAAAGCCGAGCCTTTAATATTCCATTAAGCATGATCTTCTTCAATTGCACCTTACTAAATCTTTTCCTATAATGTTCTTTTAGGTCAGAAGAAATTTTGCCAAGAATGACTCATGATTTCAGACTTAGACAATATTGGAGGTGGATAAATGACAGGAGGAGGCAGCAGGCATGAACTAGAGACGTGAAACTAGCTCTGTACAAAAGTGTTGGAATTCTTAATTGGAAATACGGGACCGCCAAGCACAAAAATTTCATGTTTCCAGAACATCTGAAAGGCACAGACTGCCTACTAGTATCCATTTTCATCCTCTCTCCCCTCTTTCTGGTGAGCAAGTTTGTTCTGTATCAGAGGAGAGTTTAGACGAATGTACCATCTCCAGCCATACAGCCCCTAGACCTCAAGGTCTGGCCCATCAGCGGAATGTGTAGCAGCTTTAACTGATTGTTTAATAAGGGGAGAGTAGAGTGGCAGGGAGGATTCTAGGAGGGACATGAAGAGCTGTGCATTCACAAGTGATAACTGTCTTGCATGAGACATCATGAGGTCACATGGGAAATAAAGACTCATTTTGAGGTAAACCAATAAATATTCTACTTATAACCATGAGAGAGAACAGATAACCTTGGCCTCAGGTTAAAAGGATTGGATTATTTCCAATAGTTGTGTTCAACCCCCAGGGGCTTACCTAGTTCCTCAAAGGATATAGAGATGCTATGGTCTCTGCAGCTAGGGACACTGAAGAGCCTCCTCCAAGGTTCAGAGGTGGTTGAGTGTGGGTCATCACAGAACATGTTACATATGGGAGTATAGCTCATACAGTAGTGGTATCACCAGTATCCAGGAAAATCCTTCAGTAGTCATCTGTGAGGGTCACGGTGAGTCTCAGTAGGCTTTAGTATGCCAGGTAAACAATTCACATCTTAATAATGGACAGTGTCCCCACATTATCACTTACCATATGATATATTGTTTATTGCTTTCTTTCAAGATTGAAGATGTCAGTAGAAACTGTTTTACAGAGGCTACGAGATAAGCCTCTGTGCATGCCTTACAAGATTATCTAGATTGTATCAAATGAAATGGGATGATCCAATTTAACAATGCACACCACAGTCCATGGACTGAACATGAAGGAGAAAGGGCACAAGCATTGATCTCTCTTTACTTTCTTTACTAGAGAAATAATGTGACCAGCTGCCTTAAGCTCCTATCACGCAGGATTGTACCATAGAACTGTGAGACCAAATGAACTTTCTTCCTTAAGTTCCTTTTCTCAAGTTTTTGTCACAGCAAATGATGAAGTGACAAGTACCCTTACATTTGGTTTTAGTAGTGGACTAAAACGAAAATGAAGATATTAACTAACTAAGGAACAATAGAAAATCGGGAGTTCTCCACTGTCTCCCTGAAGCTTGGCTATTCAGACCTACTGATGTCCTTCGTGGAAGAAATGTAAGAGATACTAACTGCTATAGAGAACAGGAGGATGAGTGGGCTACCATCCACCATGCTGAGCAAGGTAGTGGATACACGGCTGCAGAGAGGATTGGTAACAAGATTGAGTTGGGGTTGGAAATGACAGGGAAGAAAGGGATAACAGTGTTCTCTTCTACCACTTACTCCCCCTTTTCTTTATTGAAATATATACATGTAATATTAATATATATTATATTCCATATTATACCATCTGTACTATATCATCTATATTATTGTATCATCTATATTACTAGATGGTAGACTGGTTGCCTAGATCTTCATATGAAAAAATATGATATTTCTTTTACTGGGTCTAGCTTATTTCATTTATATAATGATCTCCAGGTAAATGCAAATGATATAGTTTCATTCTTTTTCATGGCTAAATAAAACTATATTGCATGTATGTAATCAGATTTTTTATAAAAATGTTTTATTGAAAAGGATATTTTCATACAATATATTCTGATCATGGCTTCACTTCCCTATTCTCCTTCCAGATCCTCACTACCTCACAATCTCTTGATCCATTCATTTGTTGTTAGGCCCCTTGGCTAGTACCATGTCTTGACTACTGTGACTTATTGTATAGTAAATGCAGATATCTCTTGGTATGATGACTTGGATAGCTTCGGGTAAACCTAAGAGTGGTACAGAGCATATGAGTTGTGGTGTGTAGATCTTTATCAGGCTCTGATGGATTAGGATAGAGGAGGCATAGCTTCACCCAGTGTAGATGCAACTGCACTCTTGGAGACCCTGGGAAGTGGTCCCTCTGGTATTTTATTTGCATGGCAAGCCCTTTATTAATAAATTGGCAGAGAGTAGATCAAGAGAAGAAAGAAAAGTTACACATGGTTCATGACTATGGAGTCAGAAAAAAGTACTGAGTTATTTGACATACCAAGCAGCAGTATGAATTGTACATTGAAGAAAAAGTTGAGTCGACAGGTTTTATGAAGGAGCACCTGACATATGTCTACAAGAATTCTGAGGTGGCTATGTCCATTATACACAGTGACATCACCAGAGTGCTCTGGAGAAGTCACGATGCTGGATGATCCCCGTCCTCAGAGAACCTTAGTCTATATGAATTTCTTTATTAAACTTTATTTAACTTTAATTTATTTATTTTATTTAACTTTACTCCAGTTTTCCTCTCTGCTCAACAATGTCACAAATAACCAGCAGGTGGTTGGCTATGGAACTGGAAGGCTGTGTATTTGAGAGATCTTGTTTGTCTTTGTCATAATGCCTTTTGAGCATGCTTTTGCCTGGTGCTGGACTTCAGATAAAAAGGCATTCTCATCCTAAGTGTTGTATTTTGAATACTGTCTCCTGTTGAACAAGGTGACATGATGGGATACGTTTTTAAAGCTTAAAAATGAATTAATTACATGTATATGGGGGACAAACATGCAGCATATTCCTTGGAAATGATTGCTTTGCACCACCAGATGCAGAAGCTGGGAAGTGAACTTGTGTCCTTAGAGAGTTCCTGAGATCCACCTATCTCTGCCTTCCATGGCTAGAGTTCCACACGCACATATTCATGCTTATCTTTCTGTGAATGCTTGGGATTCACATACAGGTTCTTGTGCTCACATGGCAGTTACTCTTACCCACAGACTACCAATAAAGTTATTAAAGTAATTACAAAACTATGTACTCAAGAGTTTAAGAAATCAAGGGAAGAGGAGAAATCAAGACATAACATGGCAGCCAACTCTCGGGAGGAAAATTGATGTGCAGCATACTATTAAAGAATGTTGGCACCAGAGCCAGACTTGGATTAAAACACCAAGTCCTCATCTTATGATGGCTGAGCTCAAGATTCTGTCCTCCTCACTTTTATCCTCAGCTTTACACTGAATGCAACAGAGATTTTGTGTTGCTGTTTGATGAGACCAAATACCTAAGCCAGGTGAGCTCCTATCTACTAAATAAATACTGGGTGCTGTCTTTTTTGTTTGCCTACAGGATAACAGATTTAGTTGCGTATCTAAAGCAGTAATTACCCTAAACTTTCAGAAACACACTAAATATTTAAAGCAACTCAGTCCTAATGCCCTACAAATCCTTTTTTTGCATGAATACATGGTGTGTCCTTGCATGTGTGCATGCCTACTTCTACACAGGTAGGTACATTTGTGCATTGAGTATGCATGCATATGCAAGTGCATATATGTGTGTAGAGGCCAGAAGTTGATGTTAGATGTCTTTCTCAATTCCTCTGCTCTTGACTGAAGAAGGGTTTCTCACTGAACCCAGTGTTCAGAAATTGGCGGATATGCCCTGCCAGATTTTCATGGTTATGCTTTGCTTCTGTCTATGGAATGCTGGGATTGCAGGCATGCTCATACTACCATGCCTGTCTAGCATTGTTTATGAGTGGTAGGGATCTGAACTCTTGTCTAACAACTTAAGCAGCTAGTGATTTATATACTGAATCATCCACTTTGTCCTGTCCTAGACATTGTAACCTAGTATTTTGAAATCCACACAACATCATTAAAATAGATCCTTGTACTTGGAAAGAGCATAGAAATCCTTTGTGAGACACATAGGGCAATGTTAGTACCAGAAAGATGGCAGAAGAGTCATTCCTTGAGGGTAGTCATCTCATGTAGATGTGACTATTACTGCAGCTGATATTGGCAGGCGTTGTGCTATAATGAGCTGAGAGGGGCCTCTCAGGAATCAAAGAGGTGATGAAAGGCTCCCAGCACAAATGTTTGAAAGTGGCAGCTTGGAGTCCAAAGTCTTTGAAGCTTCAGAGCCAACCAGCAAATGAAAAGGAGGGGTTAAGCATTTACATTCTCCAGTGGAGCATTGCTGCAGCCCCACATTGCTGCCAGCTGTTCTATTGCTCTCCTGGGCCTGCTCACAACAACCCACCACCCCCCAGATCTTTCAAATGCAGAAACAATAATGCTGCCGCTTTTCTACAGCTCTTCTTCCAGAGAGACAAATTCCTGCTTCAAGATGACAGCACGCTAACCTGTCTAGGGGGGGATATGCCAGCTATCAGTGCTTGTTAAGGAGGAGCTAGGGAGTTCTGCCCAGCTGTTCTGTGCTACTAGAGGATGGAGGGATATATCACTGAGCAGCACATGTAGATTTTTTGTGTGACTGCAGCTAGAAGAGTAGGATTTATCACTGTGGAGCATACGTAGACTTTCCTGCCCCTATTAAAATGCCTCTCACTGGGCACATAAGCATTGTTACTCACTAAAGATTACAGGTCCACACAGAGGAAACAAACTCTACACACTGGAGGCCATTTCTGTGCAGTCACCAACAAAGGTAGCAGAAGCTCTGAGAAGCACAGAGGACAGACAGGATATTTAGCCACCGTTGTAAGATAAAATTGGACGTTTACTTAATAGTGTGCTTCTATTTCTGGATCATGGATGCTATGTCCATTTCTTCCTCTTCACTGAGAATCCCACAAGGACATTGCTGAGGTACAGGACACAGACATGTGGATGACACTTTCCTACTGCCCAGCTCTGCCTACAGCACTGAAGAAGCAGAATAAACCAGTAATGTGTGCCTTTAGCAGTGGATTGGGTAAGATGCCTGAATTGGAGGTGTTTGACTTCTGTATTAGTCAGGATTCTCTAGAGTCACAGAACTTATGATTATAGTATAGTAAGGGAATATATAGTATTCTCTTTATACTCTATATAGTAAGGGAATTTGTTATGATGACTTACAGTCTGTAGTCCAATGCCCCAACAGTATCAGCTGTGAAGGGAAGTCCAAGGATACAGTAGTTGCTCAGTCCTACAAGACAAGCAGGTGAAGAAGAGCAAATCTTCCTTCTTCAATGTCCCTATGTAGGTCTCCAGCAGAAGGTGTGGCCCAGATTAAAAGTGTGTACCACCATGACTGGATCTGGGCCTTGCTTTGTCCTAAATGATCTTAAACTCTGAGATATCCTTACCTTAGTCTCTTGGGATTCACAGCCACTATGCATCAAGCTCTCCATGCCAAGATCCACATCAGAAACTTGTATCTTTCAGCCTCAAGATCTGGATCATAGGTGAGGTTTCCAATTCTGGATTGTAGTTCATTCCAGATATAGTCAAGGTGACAGGCAGGAATAGCCATTATAGCTACTTAGGTTGAAAATAGAACACCAGGACTCTTTTGCTTAGAGTTGAAACCCTCCTACAAATGTGGTTTTCTTTCATTGTTGAGTTTCTTTGCTTTATTGGATTTTTTAAATTTACATTTCAAATGTTATCCCCTTTCCTGGTTTCCCATCCATAAACCCCCTATCCCATCCACCCACCCCTTTCCACCTCCCCACCCTGACATCACCTTATACTGGGGGTCAAGCCTTGGCATAACCAAGGGCTTCTTCTCCCATTGGTGCCCAACAAGGCCGTTACTGCTACATAGGCAGCTGGAACCATGGGTCTGTCCATGTGTACTCTCTGGATGGTGGTTTAGTCCCTGGGAGCTCTGGTTGGTTGTAATTGTTGTTCTTATGGGGTTGCAAACCCCTTCAGCTCCTTCAATCCTTTCTCTAACTCCTCCAATGGGGACCACATTCTCAGTTCAATGGTTGGCTGTGAGCCTCCGCCTCTGTATTTGTCAGGCTCTTGCAGAGCCTCTCAGGAGACAGATATATCAGTCTCCTGTCAGCATGCACTTCTTGGTATCAGCAATATTGTCTGGGTTTGGTGGCTGTATGTATACGGGCTGGCTGCCTAGGTGGGGCAATCTCTGGATGGCCTTTCCTTCAGTCTCAGCTCCAAACTTTGTCTCTGTATTTCCTACTATTAATATTTTTGTTCCCTATTGTTGAGTTTCTTCCCTAGTGTTGCCTCCACTGGTTGTTGCAGCTCCTCTTAGATCACTGGAGGGCTTAGATCATTTGGAGTCATTGAAAAAGCAATGGTGCTGGGACATGGCTAAGACAAACTATCAGACTATCTGAATGCTGAGGAAAGCCACAACAGGAAGAAACCTGGAGGTATGAACTGTTGCAGAGTCCATGGAGGAATGCATGGAGGATTGTTCCTCACAGATTGCTCAGCTTGCTTATACAACTCAGAATGCTTCAGTTACAGTGATCTGGGTCCTTCTACATCAATCATTAATCAAAAAAATGTCTCCCAGGCTAATCTCAATTGAGTATTCTTCTCTAATGGCTCTAACTTGTGTCAAATTGACAAACAAAATGAAACAACAACAAAACAACTAGGATAGTTGGATAGTGCAGATAACTAAACTATTCCTTTGAGCTGCTTATCCTGTACCCTGGGCTTTGGGTTTTCTATATTCTACATGCCTTACTGTGGTCTGATTATGTGAACATTGTCAAAATTATTGTCCTATTCTCAAAGATGTTAAAGCAGGTAAACATAAAGGAAGGTAAGAAATCATCCCACATCAAAGAATGAAAGAATATAACTAAAGCAGACTCACAATTCATGCTTGAATTCTACATAGTCAGGAGACAACTATGGGCATTGCCACAAAAATCAACAAATGTGGCTGGAGAACAGCACTGATATTCAATTTCCCAGTTTGATGGTTGTGTTGTGGCTATGTAAAAAAATGTGTGTGCTATTAGTCCTAGGAGATATGCTGAAAACCAGGGTAAGAGTCAGCAAAATGGCTCTGCAATAAGTAAGGACATTTGCTTAAGTCTGAAAACCCAAGTTCAGGCACCATACATGAAGTGAAGAGAGGATCAACTTCCAAAAGTTGTCCTCTGTCCTACACACACACACACACACACACACACACACACACACACACACAGTGACACAAGAGTACCACCGTACTTCCCACCCATCAACTCATGCACATGTACAAAATAAGTAAAACAAATGTAAGTAAAGGACTTTGGCTAAAAAATATAATGACTCCAACTTTCAGAAAAATAAAACAGTATGAATTAATAATACATAAAATCATAATGATTCAAAATGTAAGCAATTACTAAATGGGATAAAGGTCATAGAGGTAAATAGAGCAAAATAAGCATCTAGAAGATAAATTGTACATAAATATTATTTCTGATCAACACAACTGAAGTGATTTAATGTAATGTCTACACATATGTGTATTGCAACCAACATGTCAACATAATTTAAAGCTTATAGAAAAGTTCCAAACTGAGGACAACTATATCCTATATGTCCTTTATCCTGTCCAACAATGATTTGCAATTTACCTTATCATTTTCTGTGTGCTCATCTAATGTTATATTATATCATTTCATTTGTCATTTATATCTTAACAAAACTTCAAAAACTGTTGAAAGAACAATTGTCACACAGACTGTTCTGACTGCTAAAAAAAGTGAAAATAAAAACAATGAAAACCAAACCAGGTGTGGGTCAAAGCACATAGGAGGCTGAGGCAGAAGGATCATGGATTTAAGGTAAACCCAGGAAACAAATCATGTCTAAGCTCAGCCTGGACAAATTTCTCTATTTAGACCCTGTTGAGAGGAAAAAGAAGGGAGAAGAAACAGAGAGAGGAAGGGAGGGAGGGAGGGAGGGAGGGAGGGAGGGGGAGAGGGAGCAGGGCAAGAGAGGAGAAAGGAGAGAGGGGAGAGGAGAGGAGAGGAGAGGGGAGAGGAGAGAGAGAGAGAGAGAGAGAGAGAGAGAGAGAGAGAGCAAGCGTGAGCTAGAAGGAGGTCTTTAGCCATGTTGATGATGTCACAAATTCAGCTGAATGAACAATGTTAAGCGCATGGAAGGTTTGGGCGTCATATCTCAGCAAAGCTAAAAGAGCACTTACAGGAGAAAAGAAAATGTAGGCTGGTAGAGAGACAAGGCTTCGTCTTAACTAGACTATCACTATAGCCATGTGCTCCTGAAGAATGGGCTTAAATAAACTTTTCTTATACTTTCTTATTTTTATTGGATATTTTATTTACTTACATTTCAAATGTTATCCCCTTTCCCAGTGTCTTCTCTAGAAACTCCCTATTCCATTCCCCCTCCTCCTGCTTCTATGATGGTGCTCCCCCACCCATCCTTCCACTCCCACTCCCACTAGCCTCCCCACCCTGGCATTCCGCTACATTGGGGCAATGAGCCTTTATAGGACCAAGCTTCTCCTCCCATTAATGCCCATCAAAGCCGTCCTCAGCTACATATGTGGCTGGAGACAAGGGTCCCTCCATGTGTACTCATTGGTTGGTGGTTTAGTCCCTGGGAACTCTGGGGGGGGTTGGTTGGTTGATAATTGTTGTTCTTCCTATGGGGTTGAAAACCCCTTCAGCTCCTTCAGTCCTTTCTCTAACTCCTCCATTGGGGTCTCTGTGCTCAGTCCTGAATTTTCTACCTGATCTTAATCACAGAGCCTATGGGAGATCAACAAAAGTAAAGCCAGAGATCTACGCTATTCAAAAAGACCTTAACTCTTAAAGAAAAAAAAAGAACAAAATAACTAATTATCAACAAAAAGATAGCTTGGGAGTGGCTTATGTATGTGTCCCAAATCTTGCTATGTGGGCAGTGAATGTCCATCAACCAGTCCCCAGCTTCCTGTTTTTTTTTTTTTTAAATCGGTGATTCATACATACCATGCCACTGGTGTCAGAGCAACTGAGGGTAAGAACATTATTCTCAGTCTAGTCCAGAGACACTTTCATAATAGCCTATGGTTTCTGTTGTCATTTCCGGCCCAGGCAAATTCATATCCTAGAGAAGCAGATTTGCAAAATCCCTCAGAAAATAGGGTATACTAAATAGGATTTTATAAAATGGAATTGAAATCAATCACTTGAATGCTAAGCCATGAAATTACAGAGGACTCAGCTTATTTTTATCACACCTTGGGAGTTGAAATTTTTGGCATATTAATCAGTCTCCAAAAATGGCATTACATCAAAATTGTAATGGCTTTTGATGAGACTCTCTCTGTTATCACAGCTTAATCTCAGCATTGGCAAATGCAGCCTTGGCATTGACAGCTTGCTACAGAGTCATGTCTGTACAATGTGCCATCCATGAGCTTTCCCAAAGCAACTCCACACACCTTGAATAGGAAAAATTCTCTTTCTGAGAATGTTTCTGGAGCAATTATCAGGGAACTCTTGACACTGACTTCTCAGGGGTAGAATTGAAGGCACAGCTTATGAGAAGGCATCTACTGTTGCTAGGACTCCAAGATTCCTGTGATCTCCATCAGAGACAGGGGAACACATATCTTTTGTCCCATGGATGCTCTTCTGTGCAAGGCCGACAAAGTGGCTGGCACAGATTTCCCTCAGTGCCTGCTACTCACCAGTTCTACACTATGCTCAATCACTGTCTGGGATGATCATATGTGTCCCCAAGAAAAGCAAGAGAGCAGTCAGAGTTCTCAAGTGTTCATGAAGGGCCCAAAAGCCACACTCCTTTCAAATTTAAGTCCAGGCCCAAGAAATGCTGAGTTCTATAGTTTGAACCTGTGTCCCTAAGTTCATGTGCTTGATTCCCAATCTCCGTTTTTAATGGTGTTTGGAAGGAAGGAAGAAAATTTCCTAGATTCCCTGTAGAACAGTGACACTACATACTATTAAATCAATAAAAGCTCAACCAGTACCACCTCTCCAAATACAAAGGAAAGGCAGTGGAAAGGAATTGAAAATGACAGAAAGGGTCACCCACACCTGAAGGGAGATGGAGGTGGGAGAAGGCTCATTCTTCTATCACAATGCCTATGAATCAAGTGTAACAGAAGTAATTGGGCCTAGCATAATCTTCATGGTAACTGAATGAATTTCCTGATCCCATGGTGTGGTGGGACAGGTCCTAATTCCCAGAAGGGGCCCATGTTATCATGTTTGCCCTGCCTTCTTGAATATCATACTGGACCTGAGTGTATTCCCCGCCCTCGAGATGACAGCCAGTACCCACACACTGTGCATTCCCAAGTTAGGTAAAGGATGATAGAGTACTGCCCATACCCAAATAGCTCTCAAAAAGCAAGAGTGGGGCTGCTCCCTACCCAACTCAGGTTTGGACCTACTCCACTCCACAGAAACAAAGGCCATGGCATGGTTAAGCCAGTAAGACTTCTGCTTCCCCATCAAAGAACTGGCCTCTCAGAAATCATGTGACTGATGATCTGCTAACCTAGCTGATAGGCTTAAAAGGTTCCTGCTCCCACATCAACAATTCCTCCCTTGTCTTTTTCCTTCATCCCCACTGACTTGAGCTATATAATATAGCCCCTCTATTTCAGTGAAGGAGTTGTCCTCCCACAGACTCCAGGGTCATGCAAGCTATACCCACTGCTGCCTGAAACCCTGCTCCCTGAATCCTGACACCACCAGTGTGCAAGGGCCAGTTGGTTGCTGGAGACCCACAACACACACCCCTAGAAATGCAGTCACTGATGGGTTCATGCAGAGCAAAGACATCATGGGTGTTGGGTTTGATGGATTATCTTTTAACACATGCAGATTATAATTGTAACAGATTGGGATTATAGGAAGCAGACATCGAGGCTGGGATCTAAGGACAGGATGCCTATTTGGGAAGGACATTAGCATAGGCCAATGGTGGGATAGAGAGGAGACAGAGTAGAAAAGCAGGCTACACAGGATGTGAGGGCAGGTGAGATGACACCACAGGTGAGAAGCCTGAACAAAGCACCTGACCTCCACTCAGGGTCAGATATGGGTTACTTATATATTTGTCCTTCCCTCTGCCATCTTTTTTCTTCATTCTCCACCTCCATCTCTCTTCTTCCATTTCGTCCTCCCCTGCTTCTCTCCATATTCCATCAATCTTCTCCCATGCTACCATGTTCCATGCTTCTTTCCCCATCCCTTTATTTCTCTATCTCTTCCTCCTCAGATTTTCCCCACTCCACATCTCATACCTGCTCACCCATCTCCAGGATCTTTTTCTATCACAACCTCCTTCCGCCCTTTGATCAAATACCCATTTTAAGTGAGAATCTGGGCTTGAGCCATCTCCATTTGAAACCCCTTTCTCATATACTCTCATCTCAGAACCTGCCAACATCTAGCAGCTCATACTCCCACCCTACATCTTTGTCTTATCTACCTGTTTTCCCCTTCACTGAAATGAGATTTTTCAGGAAGAAGCACTTTTGTTTCTCCTGCCGTTTTACCTCCATAAAAATGTTTAGAACATTATAGCTTCTGAGGATGCATTATTGAATGAATTAATCATTTTATGGAGCTGAAAGAAAATAGCCTACATGGCTGGGGTAGCTTATTCATGCCTCCGAGACAGGGGATTGCCTGGTCTCAACAAACCAACCCAGAGGAGAAAACAGAATCCCTAAAGGAAATAGAGTGTCGACAGAATGGAATGTAACTCCTGCCCACCAATTGCAAATACACAGAACAGTGTGAATGTATCCGCTCTGTTTCAATGCTTTGTTCTCACTTCTCTGACTGGATGAGCTGCTATACACCAGGCTGTGTACTGAAAGTCCTGATTCATGCACTGTGATAAAATACCTGAGGTAAACAGCTTATAAGGAAGAAAAGTTATTTTGACTCACAGTTCTAGAATTTTTGGTCCATAGTCAGTGAATGCACTACTTGGAACCTGTTTAGGAGGACCTCATGGTGGGGATTTCATGTGAAAAGTTCTCCTCTCATAGTAGCCTAGAAGTACAGAGAATGTGCCAGGTGCCAGACATACTTTTCAAAATCTTGCTCCCCAATGGACTAACTCCCCACCTTCTAATAGCCCTCCAGACAAGTAGCAAGCTTTTACTTTATTTATTTGTATCGAGATGGGGGTGCACTCCATGGAGCACTGATGGAGACCAGAGGACAAGGTGCAAGACTTGGTTCTTCTAACAATGTTGATCTGAGATCAAACTCTGGTTGCCAGGCTCTGTGCCAAGGGCTTTCCCCCACTAAGTGATCTCATCAGCTCAATACAAGAGCCTTTGGGGAGACATTCTAGATCCAAACTTTGTACTGAAAATTACCTCCTAGTGTAGGGAATGTAGAATGCCTTCCCTGGAGGGCAAATGCCATGGTTCCCATAAGGTTGTTGGCAAACATCTGTCAGTCCTGCTTGTGGAATGATTCTTGAAATGAACACTGAACTCCCTGCAGACCCTGCATTAGAACGTGTAACCCAGTCTTTGTTTACCACAGTGTTTAAAGATTTCTAATTTCTCAAGTCTCTAAATAGCATATCCATTGACTGCAGTAAATGGAGAGTGTGTGTTGTATTATTTTAGGTCTTTCTGCTAACCACATGTATTTAGCAATTAGAGATATCAGTGCTGCCAACTGACTTGGAAGACAAATACTAGTGGCTGGATTATGCTGTGCTTGTGGTTGTTTTATTAAACAGAAACCCAGATCACAGTGGCTTCATTCCAATTCTCTCATCCCAGAGTGGTCCAATTAACTAGAAGACATGGGGAAACTATTTTTTCTCCTTTTCTTTAAATACATTCTGTTCCATAATTCCAGTAGATTGGTGATCTCCTTTTAAATAATACAGTAACTATGGGTTCTTCCCAGAAATGTCTTTGTGAGTGACTATCCATACCCCTACAATGATCATGGTCCCTTACAGTCCTCAGCCTTCCTCCTGCAGAATTGTGACCCTCCTACGGCTGGCTTAGAGCCAGACCTCCTTTGCTGATTGTTGGTCAGAATTGGAGGGTAAATGATTCAGTCTCTGGATTCTCAGCTAGCAGCCTATTTCAAGGACTGGTGGGTTGTTTGGGATTGTAGCTGAGCTCCAGTGGTCCAAAGCCTTAGCGGAGCCCCGTCACTTTTAGTCCCTGCACCTTTTGAGATCTCCTCCCTGACACATTATCCAGACCTGTCTTGGTCCTTTAGACACTGTCCAATTCTTGGTAAATAGAGCCTTTTTAACCTGTAGCTCACATTAACCTAGCCAAATAAGAAGCACCCAATGGAGCTGAAGTGGAGTGGAGTTGGGGAAGAACAGGCAGGAAGGGGAGTGTTTCTACAGGGCAGAAGCAAATCCTGCCAGAAATAGACAGGAAAGCTATCTTTCTCACATTGTCCCCAGACTCTCCAGGCAGCATAGGAACCTGCTCTGCCACTCTCCATGAGTTTGCTCATGTTGACTGGCAGACAAATGCCAGTCTTAGTGGGAGCCATAAATCATGCCCCTCTGCAGACACTCAACAATCTCCTGGAGATGATATTACCAATGGATAAGCCTTGTATGAAACAAACTGATGGTGAGGGTAAACCATTCCTGCTGTGTGTCTGTCCACTACACTCTCTGTCTCTCTGTCTCTCTCTCTGTCTCTCTCCCTTTCTCTCCCTCTCTCTCTCTCTCTCTCTCTCTCTCTCTCTCTCTCTCACACACACACACACACACACACACACACACACACAATTACAGGCAGTGTCTGTATAAGCTCAGGGCCAGTTTTTGCTACTCTAAATAAAATTTTGTCTTCTTGTTTTAAATTGTTCATTTTTAATTCCAAGAGAGACTGAGCAAGGTTCCTTTTTGGTGAACACATTGACAAAATTCACTTATATTTCAATCAACATTTCCTTTTTCATCCAGGTTGGTACACATTGTCCTTTTTTACAATGAGAGCTGTTCTTAAAATCCGTGGCTCAGTAAAGCACATTAGCTTCTGGTCATTTAGGCTACAAACACTTTCTTCAGCTCATAGTTTGTTTTTATCTGGTGATATTTTCCTGGAGTTCATTGATTCTTTTTCTTTTCAGACAAATACAGAATAGTACCATTTCCCATCAATCTAGATATATATTCTAATAGGTTTTCCACTCGCAATGGTTAATAACTTCACATTTTCACCTCAGAATATTGTGTTTCCCTTTCACTTCTTCCAGTCTTGGGCTCATTTAGAATCTTCCAGAGTGCTGAGCAAATGGGTCAATCAGGGTTCAGAATTTCCCCTAATAGTAAAATGTTTCTAACCAGTAATTTCTCTTTAACTCTCTGGTTTGAAAAGCCACCTATCACAGGTACAAAAATGTGAGTAACTTTTATGTATTTTGGAGACTTGTCTGCCCCCATGAAAATCCTCGCAGTAAAAATCCAGATATTGGACTTTCATAGCTCGTCTTAGGCTTACTGTGGCTGTTTTCTCCTTATTATTATCCTTTCTATAAAGTTCACTGTCAATTCCCACATATAATATCAGTGTTTGAAAAGGATATTTAGAGTCAATGGTCAGCTCTGCAGTCATGCCTTATTACAGCTGATGAGGTGACAGTTTGACTTATTCACATACATTTTCACTTCAGATAATCAAACGTTATGGTATTATTGTAAAATTTTCATATTTTTAATAAATTCTCAAGCTTACATAAATCTTATATTATTTTTTTAAAAAATCAAGGCCAGTGCAATATTTCTGCATGCCTTCCTTAGTTAAAATACAGGTAACTCACTTTGAACTGTAAGACTCTTTGAGCAATGTCTGATACTCTACTGCAACCCAGTTGACATCGTTAGCCCTACCCTTTTGCTCTGGTGTCCATATAGGCATCCTAGCTTGGGTGGTCAGTTACACCAGTCTGGTACTTTACCTTCGGTGTAAAATTTAGATAAAACTTTGACAAAAACCAAAGACATAAATACATTCTAATCTCGTGAAGACTCAGTTTACCAAGCAGTTTTTTGATTAGCTATACACTTGATTCTTAATCAAGTATTTGTAAATGTTCCCAAGAGCAGATCGATAACTTCAGAGTATTCTGTTGCTTTAAATGGAAATTAATTATTTATTTGTTAAACAATGACCTTAGAAATTTTAATATCATACATACATCATTATCTATGTCTAGTTGAGATCCTCCATGGCTATACTGGCGGGTGATCAACTTTTGAAAGTTTGTCCTCACAATCAATTGTGATATTCTTTTATGTGGAAGCAACCTGAAAACCTTAATAAGAGTCTTCCCTCTCCAACAACAAGGTAATACCGTGACTGACAATTTCTTCTAGAGGTTGCTTCTCCTTTTCTAACTTCTAGTTTAAAGTCAGCCGAGGCTCAAATGCAAAAAATTATTAGGCTTTTTTTGGAGGTCTGTGAGTTGAATGAACAACCGAGTGTTATCCATCTGTAAAATCCAGGAGGCACTACAATGTCTTCTTCTGCATCTGCACCCCCTCCCCTTTCCTCACAGCACTCTCCAGTAATTTTGCTTTGCCTCACTCTTCATACCTGGCTAACTGAGGAGATGAAATACTCTCACTAATGTGGTTTTTGAGAACCTTGTACCAGGACCTTGACACCTCTTGCCTGATTGAATTAATCAAATCTTAGAAAACTGTGGAATATATTTGAGAGACAAATCAGTAAATATGGAAATCAACAGTAACATAAACTTTAAGAATCTGGAGTTTCTCATTAAAAACAAAACATTTAATTGGGGCTAGATTACAGTTTCAGAGGTTTAGTCCATTATCATCCTGGCAGGAAGCATGGCAGCATGCAGGCAGGCATGGTGATGGAGGAGCTGAGAGTTCTACATCCTGATCCACAGGGAGCAGAAGGAATCTGTGTGTCACACTGGGAGTAGCTTGAGCATAGGAGACCTCAAAGCCTTCCTCCACAGTGCCACACTTTCTCCAGCAAGGCCACACCTCTTAATAGTACCATTCTCTATTGGTCAAGCATTGAAATATATGATTCAATGGGGGCCAAACCTATTCAAATTACCACAGTGGGCTAGGCTTTTCTCCATCAAGCAATAATCAAGAGAATTTCACACAAACATAGGCACAGGTCAGTCTAGTCAAGGCAATTCCTCAACTGAGACTACCTCTTCCCAAGTGACTATTGATTGCATTCAGTTGACAATAAAATCTCGTCAGGACACCTACTGAGCATCACAGCTAAGTGCTGTGGGACTTTGAATCCTTGGGCATGACATGGGCATTATTACCATCTTGAAATCATAGCAGGTGTGACTACCTGAATGAACTTCACCTGGGATTCTAACCATTCTTTTACTTACTCTGGTCTTCCCCAGTCCCCAACTGCATAAAATCCTTCCCAAGCTATGAGTCTCAGGAGGAGGTAGAGTATAGAGAGATGAAAGATTAACCACAGGAGGTCTTTATGAAGCATTATGGAGGTCATCACCTATGCGATGGACAGGACTTTTCGGTGATGCAGATTTGTGGTCACACATGCTCCTGTAAGTAAGTATATATGTTCTTATATATAAACCAAATATACTCATTGGTCCCACTTGCTATAAAAAAAGAAAATGGACTTGACAGGAATCAAGGCCCAAAAGACTAATGGGAATTGGGGTAGCATACACTTTCCAATTCCAGAGATTCATTAATTGTAGAGGATTAAGCTTCCTTGCTGACTGGTGAGATTTAGGACATAGACGTTATCTTCATAGGCAGAGGTCAAGGTTTAATTTTAATAGAAAAGTTACAATTGCCTCTAAGGTATTTCATTGCATTCCAGTCTGCAAAATCTATAGCAATCAGGAAGAAAAACAAATTTAAAAACTACCTGAGTTTACAACAGAGAATTTGAGACACATGGCCTCAGAAGAACCTCTAAGTTCCCTTCAGAACCAAGTAAGTTATACAAATACATTAAATAAGTAAGTTACTCAAAGCCAGAAGTATATGCTCCTAATTGTGGTATTACCACCTTAGTCAGAGATAGAGAATGCTTGTGCCTTAGCACATGACAATAGAACATTCAGAGTATTTCACTTAAGGATGCCCATTCTGAGCAGAAGACAAAAATACACATAGAACAACAGTATGTGATTCAAAGCATACAATCTCCAAAGTAGGAAAGGTTCTACAGATAGATATGAAAGGGAGCTAAGTCAGAAAGGAGTATAGAATTCTGTGGTCTCTGCTTAAGGAAGGGAAGTCCATGCCTTACCACAAATACAAGAGAAATCAAAAAAATATAACATCTGGATTTCATTTTTGGGTCATTCCACAGCTTCTTGATTCTTCTGTTTTTATGCTACTATGAGAGAGAAGCTTTTGACAGAAGTGAGAAGAAAGGGAAGTATGTCCTGCACCCATAGGTTCTGTTGAAGTTTCTCTGCTTTCCCACCATTTTCTCAGGGAAAAAGTGATGTCTTTACAACATTTCTTCTGATGAACATCTATAGAAATGAGTGTTCTATATATCTTAGCCAGTTTTCTCCAGGATGGACTCCAATGTAAGATCAGCCTGTATGCTAATTGAGAGTTAATGTTCAATATTTCCTGGGATATGTCATAGTAAGTTATTTTTAAGGCAATATCATTATATCCATCTATAAGAAATCATTGCTCCCAAATCCCATGGGTGAGCTGAACTCCCAGAAATGCTGACAATCCTGAGACCTCAGGACAGATCGCCACTTCTGCCCACATTCCCAGCTGAAGAGGAAACTGTATAGTGCCTCTTGATACAGGAATATAGGAGCAGTAAGGGGCAGGAACTGGCTGGTTTCTGGCTGTGCCCAGAACTGAAATGAATTGGTCACATCGCTCTCTGCACCCAAATCCCATGGGGGAAGAGAGCCGGACCCTCAGAAGTGCAGGCACTCCTGAGAACCCAGAGTTGACAAACACTTTCTGCCCATATTCCTGAACAAAGAGGAAACTGCCTAGTGCCATTTGTGCCCCCTGGGCACAGGGACCTAGGGGCAGTCAGGGGCAGGGCCCTTCAGGTTTCTGCCTGTGCCAAAAGCTGAAAGCCAATCACTGAGAGTGCCTATATGCCTGACAGCAGAGGTAAGACCAAATTTTCTGCTCCAAGCCATCTGCCTGGTGGCATCAGGACACACAAAGGCAGAAATCCTGTCCAGGACACTTCTGGTTTCTGGATGTGCCCGAAACTGAAGTGAACCAATCCCACAGCTCCCTGCACCCAAATCACTTGAGGGAGAGAGCTGGACCCCTAAAAGTGCAGACACTCCTGAGAACCCAAAGTAGACAAACACTTTCTGCACACATTCCTGACCCAAGAGGTAATAGCCTACTGCCATCTGCCCCCCCGAAACCTTCCTGGGCACAGGGACCTAGGAGCAGTCAGGGGCAGGACCTTTCAGGTTTCTAACTGCCTTGAGAGCTAAAAGACAATTAGGAGCACCTAGACAACTCAGAGCAGAGTTCCCTGTTTCAAGATCCAGCTGAAAGAAAACAGGTCTCCATGAGTAGAGTGCTGACAGACAGACCTATAGGAGGGACAAGCCACTTTCAGAGACAGCAAGACAAGCCAATACCAGAGACAACCTGTTGGCTAGAGGCAAGCACAGGAACCTAGGCAACAGAAACCAAGACTACTTGACATCACCAGAGTTCAGTTCTCCCACCAAAGCAAATATTGGATATCCAAACACAGAGGAAAAACAAGATTTAGATATAAAAACACCATTTATGATGATGACGGAGGATTTTAAGAAGGACGTAAATAACTCCCTTAAAGAAATATAGGACAACACAAGTAAACAAGTAGAAGCCCTTAATGAGGAAACACAAAAATCCCTTAAAGAATTCCTTAGAGAATTATAGGAAAACTAATCCAAACAGGTGTAGGAATTGAACAAAACCATCCAGGATTTAAAAATGGAAATAGAAACAATAAAGAAAGCACAAAGGGAGACAACCCTGGAAATAGAAAACCTAGGGAAGAGATGAGGAGTCATAGATGCAAACATCACCAACAGAATACAAGATATAGAAGAGAGAATCTCAGGGGCAGAAGATACCATAGAAAACATCAACACAACTGTCAAAGATACCGTAAAATGCAAAAAGTTCTTTGCACAAAACATCCAGGAAATCCAGGACCTAAGGATAATAGGTAGAGAAGTAAGTGAAGACTCCCAACTTAAAGGGCAAGTAAATATCTTCAACAAAATTATAGAAGAAAACTTCCCTAACTTAAAGAAAGAGATGTCCATAAACATGCAAGAAGCCTACAGAATTCCAAATAGATTGCACCAGAAAAAAAATTCCTCCTGTCACATAGTAGTCAAAACACAAATTGCACAAAACAAAGAATTTTAAAAGCAGTAAGAGAAAAAGCTCAAGTAACATATAAAGGAAGACCTATCAGAATTATACCAGACTTCTCACTAGAGACTATGAAAGCCAGAAGATCCTGGGCAGATGTCAAAAAGACCCTAAGAGAACACAAATGCCAGCCCAGACTACTATATCCAGCAAAACTCTCAATTAATATAGATGGAGAAACCAAGATATTCTATGACAAAACCAAATTTACAAAATATCTTTCTAAAAATCCAGCCCTACAAAGGATAATACATGGAAAATGCCAAAACAAGGAGGGAAACTACATTCTAGAAAAAGTAAGAAGTAATCTCCTTGCAACAACACCAAAAGAAACACATTAACAGAATTCCAACTCTAACAACAAAAATAACAGGAAGCAACAATCATTAGTCTTTATTATCTCTTAACCTCAATGGATTCAATTCCCCAATAAAAAGACATAGACTAACAGACTGGATACCTAAAGAGGACCCAGGATTTTGCTTCATACAGGAGTCACACATCAGAGACAAAGACAGACACTATTTCAGAGTAAAAGACTGGAAAACAACATTCCGTGCAAATGGTCCGAAGAAACAACCTGGAGTAGCCATTCTAATATCGAATAAAATCTACTTTCAACCAAAAGTTATCAAAAAAGATAAGGAAGGACACTTCATATTCATCAAAGGAAAAATCCACCAAGATGAACTCTTAATCCTATATCTATGCTCAAAATACAAGGGCACCTGCACTCATAAAAGGAATCTTAATAAAGCTCAGAACACTCATTGCACCTCATACAATAATAGTAGGAGATTTCAACACCTCACTCTCATCAATGGACAGATCATGGAAACAGAAATTAAACAGAAACAGAGAAATTAACAGAAGTTATGAACCAAATGGACTTAACAGATAGTTGTAGAACATTCCACCCGAAAACAAAAGAATATACCTTCTTCTCAGCACCTCATGGTACCTTCTCCAAAATTGACATATAATCAGTCACAAAACAGGCCTCAATGGATACAAGAAGATTGAAATAATCCCTTGCATCCCATCAGATTACCACAGACTAAGGCTGGTCTTCAAAAACAACAATAACTACAGAAAGCCCACATATGCAGGGAAGTTGAACAACCATCAACTCAATGATAACTTGTTCAAGAAAGAAATAAAGAAAAGAAAAAAATTGAAGACTTTTTAGAATTTAATGAAAATGAAGGTACAATATATCCAAATTTATAGGACACAATGAAAGCAGTGCTAAGAAGAAAAATATAGCTCTGAGTGCCTCCAAAAAGAAACTGGAAAGAGCATACATTAGCATCTTGACAGCACACCTAAAAGCTCTAGAACAAAAAGAAGCAAATACGCCCAAGAGGAATAGAAGGCAAGAAATAATCGAACTCAGGGCTGAAATCAACCAAGTAGAAACAAAAAGGACTATACAAAGAATCAACAGAACCAGGAGCTGGTTCTTTAAGAAAATCAACAAGATAGATAAATTCTTAGTCAGACTAACCAGAGGGCACAGACAGTGTATCCAAATTAACAAAATCTGAAATGAAAATGGAGACATGACAACAGAATCTGAGGAAATTCAAAATATCATCAGATTCTACTGCAAAAGACTATATTCAACAAAACTGGAAAAACTGGAGGAAATGGACAATGTTCTAAACAAATACCAGGTACTAAAGTTAAACCAGGATCAGATAAGCCATCTAACCAACCCATTAACTCCTAAAGAGATAGAAGCAGTTATTAAAAGTCTCCTAACCAAAAAGAGCCCAGGTTCGGCTGGGTTCAGTGCAGAATTCTATCAGACCCTCATAGAAGAGTTCATACCAATACTGTCCAAACTATTCCACAAAATTGAAACAGACAGAGCATTACCCAATTCCTTCTATGAAGCCACAATAACTCTTATACCTAAACCACACACACACACAAAAAAAACAACAATGAAAGGAAACTTCAGACCAATTTCCTTTATGAATATCAATGCAAAAATACTCAATAAAATTCTTGCAAAATGAATCCAAGAACACATCAAAATGATCATGCATCATGGCTTCGTCCCAGGTATGCAGGTATGGTTCAATATACAGAAAACCATCAACATAATCCACTATGTAAACAAACTCAAAGAAAAAAAAACCACATGATTATTTATCAGATGCTGAGAAAGCATTTGACAAAATTCATCACCCCTTTATGATAAAAGCCCTGGAAAGAACAGGAACTCAAGGCCCATACCTAAACATAGTAAAAGCCATATACAGCAAACCAGTAGCTAACATTAAACTAAATGGAGAGAAATATGAAGCAATCCCACTAAAATCAGGGACTAGAGAAGGCTGCCCACTCTCTCCCTACTTATTCAATATAGTACTTGAAGTCCTAGATAGAGCAATCAGACAACAAAAGGAGGTCAAAGGGACACAAATTGGAAAGGAAGAAGTCAAAATATCACTATTTCTAGATAATATGATAGTATACTTACGCACACTTGATCTTTGACAAAGAAGCAAAAAATATACAATGGAAAAAAGAAAGCATCGTCAATAAATGGTGCTGGTCTTACTGGCTGTCTGTATGTAGAAATATGAAAATAAACCATATTTCTCACCTTACACAAAGCACAGGTCCAAGTGGATTAAGGACCTCAACCTAAAACCAGATTTACTGAATCTAATATAAGAGAAGTGGGAAAGAACCTTGAACTCTATGTCACAGGGGGAAATTCCTAAACAAAACTCTAATAGCTCACGCTCTAAGATCAAAAATTGATAAATAGAACCTCATGAAACTGGAAATCTTCTGTAAGGGAAAGGACATAGTCAGTAGGACAAATCAGCATCATCCTACAGACTGGGAAACAATCTCCACTCAGCCCACATCCAATAGAGGGCTAATATCCAACATATATAAAGAACTCAAGAAACTAACCACCCAAAAACCAAACAACACAATCAAAAAGAGGGGGTGGGGTATAGAATTAAACTGAGAATTTACAACAGAGGAATCTCAAATGGCTGAGAAGCACCTAAAAGTGCTTCAAATGTCAAAGTCCTTAGTGATCAGAGAAATGCAAATCAAACCAACCCTGAGATTCCACTTTACACCAACCAGAGTGGCTAAGATCAAACCTTCAGGTAATAGCAAATTTTGGCAAGGATGTGGAGACAGAGGCACATTCCCGCATTACTGGTGGGATTGCAAACTGATACAACCACTCTGGAAATCAATATGGAGGTTGCTCAGAATATTAGAAATAGAAGACCCAGCAATATCACTCTTAGGAATATACCCAAAAGATCCCCCACTATGTTTGCAGTGCCCTTGTTTGTGATAGCTGGAAGCTGGAAACAACCCAGATATCCCATGACAGAAGAATGGATACAGAAAATGTGGCTTCATTTACACAGATATATAAATAAATACAGAATACCCAAGATATAGCTGAAGGGCCCATGTGAGGATGCCTCAATGCCACTTAGGAGAAAGAAGAAAGCAATCAAAAGGGGGTATGAGGGGAACCTGCGTGGGAAACTGGACAAGAAGGGAAGAGGAAAACATGATCTGGTACTGAGTGAGGGAAAACGACTGAAACCCTGAGGGCTAGCAAAAAGAATGGAAACAGGGAACCTCAAGAGGTAGGAGGTGGCGGAACTCTCCAGAAGGTACTAAAGACCTGGTAGGTGAGAGAGTCTCTGGACTCAAAGGGAGAGACCTTAGATGAAATGCCCTACAGTAGGGAGAGGAAACTTGTAGAGCCTACCTACAGCAGAAAGAGAGGGCATCAAGTAAGGGATAGGGTTGCCATCCCACAGTCAAAACTCTGACCCATAATTGTTCCTGACTGAAAGAACTGTAGGCACAGAAATGGAGAAGAGACTGAGGGAAAGGCAGTCAAGTTACTGAACAAACTTGGAAGACATCTCAAGAGGAGGCTCCTAGGCCTGACACTATTACTGAGGCTATGGAGTGCTCACAAAAAGGGACCTATCATGACTGCCCTCGTAAAGATCCAACAAGCGGCTGAAAGAGTCAGATGCAGATATTTGCACCCAACCAATGGACAGAAGCTGCTGACCCCTGTGGTTGAATAAGGGAAAAGCTGTAAGAAGCTAAGGAGGAGGATGACCTTGTGGGAGGAGCAGCAGTACCAATTAACCTGGACCCCTAGAGATCTCTCAGAAACTGGATCACCAGCCAGGCAGCATACAAAAGTTGATATGAGGCCCCCAAAACATATACAGCAGATTACTGCCAGGTCTGGGTTCAGCAAGAGAAGATGTACCTAACCCTTAAGAGACTGGAGGCCAAAGGAAGTTTAGAGGTCTGGTGGAGTGGGGGTTGAGGGGACATCCTCATGGAGACAGGGTAGTGGGGAGTAGGTATGGGATGGGGGCAGAGTGTGTACCGGGAGGGGGATAAAACTTGGTGCGTAAAAATAAAGATAAAATGAAATTAAAACAAAACAAGACAAAACAAAACCCAAATGTCCCCTCTAGAATCTTTAAACTTCCCTCTGAATCTTCACAAGCCACCTCCACTGTCCACATTGCCCTCAATATTCTTATCTTCAAAGCTCCTGCAGAACAGCTCACCAAGCATTGGACACAGAATGGCTTTTCTTGCACAAAGTTCCAAAGTCACTCCACAACATTCTCAAAACAACACGCTCGGGTCTATCCTAGGCTGCATGACGAAAGCTCGGGTCTATCCTAGGCTGCATGACGGAAGCTTTGGGTCCTGGCCTGTTGCACTGTTGGGAAATGGAACCTTCAGAATGTGGATTTCAGTGGGATGGAGTGAAGTCACTCAGGACGTTATTAACAAGGGTGTAGACACACTGTTCTCTTCCTGTCTGACTTGACTTCCTGGCCCTTATCATCGCACACAGTACAGTTCACTAGCACGCCTATGGCAAATCAGGTCATCAGTAGAGTAAAGTAACACTCTATGTACACAATCAGCTCAGCAAGAATCAAACTGCCCTTCTTCTCTTTCTCTTGCACTTCTCAGAGGCATTCTCCTCAACATTGGAAGACCCAGCTTCCTAACTTCAGGTTTCAGGGTTTCTGGGCAGTACTGTTTGTTCTAAAGCAGTAAGTCCTGTTCTTTAATTGCCTTCGGACCCTGGAGAAGATGCCTGTTTGACAGAGCTTTGGGCCTTCTCCTCCAGTTTCTAATTTTATAACTTTAAGAGGCATTCAACATGTAAGGAAGAAATTAATTGATGGTGGTTGACACATCTTTGCATGCCTGTGAAACTTCCTAAGAGAGTCTTCTCAATCTTCCTTAGTGCCCTCCCCAAACTGAGCAAAAAGCACAGTACCCTTCTGGGTGCCCAGAAACTAGTACTGTAACTTTTTTATTACTAGCTTCTGAAACTAGTAATAAAAAAGGAAACACATGACTTCTCCTAGATATGGTGGAGAAGAAGGTTTATTGTAGATGAAAGAGAGAACATAGCCAGAGAGCAGGCAAGGACATCTTGAAGAGTCTAGAGTGAACTCTTGAGCTGGGTCCTGTAAAGAAAGGAGTAGGAAAAAGAAGAGAGAACCAAACCGAGAAGCCAGGAGGGTAAAGGGTAGACCAAAAATGGGTCAGGTAAGCAAAATGGCTGGATTATATTGGGAAAGGCATCTGGGGGAAGATCAGTTCAATTTACATCTCTGGGATGAAGAAGTTTAGGGTAGAAGATGGGGTATGCCAGCCATACCCTGTAACAGGTAGGATCTGAGGGATGCTGGGAGAACCTGGTGGCCAGGTCCACTTTGGCATGTTAAATAGGCACTACAACTGTTTG
Source organism: Rattus norvegicus (assembly GCF_021556685.1). NCBI lineage: Eukaryota > Metazoa > Chordata > Mammalia > Rodentia > Muridae > Rattus > Rattus norvegicus. The sequence goes on from NC_141536.1 coordinate 138,271,442, forward strand.
TTCTGGATTTGAAATCTAACAAGGAAGACCTGAGGGGATGAAGATTACTAAAATCTCTCTCCTGTGAGGCCACACAAAGGCACTGAGGCAGCTAGCCTGGAAATAGAAGGAAGAGACTTGATAGAATATCGTACACCTTGTACTTTGATGGGATTGAGGCTTCTATGATTGTGGGAACACCTCTGACTTCTGAGTGGTGAGGCTCTCATTTAGTTCCTCAGGCTGTGCTCCTCAGAGGCCTTTGGTGGTACCTCACTCTCAAGTCTGTTTGGGCAGATGGTAGGAACTTTTAGGGGAGCTGCCATTTTATGGCCTTGTTCTTACACACACACACACACACACACACACACACACACACACACACACACACACACACAGAGTTATATTCAGGTTTCAAGGACTAGATGGCTGTCTCCAGTGCCAAGGGAGTATCTGCATCTGCCCTGATGTTCACAGTTTGCCCCAGATCAGAGCACAACCCCAACCCTTAGTTGGCTTTGACTCATTATTATTTAACTTCCCCCCACGTTTTAATACTGGTTAGCAACTGGATCTCCACAGCCTCTGTTCTAGAATTATTGATGGGTATTGCTTTAGATACAGGAAATACATGAGGCCAAGTGGTTTTATAAATCTCTACAGTCATACTGCCTGTGGTACTATGGCCCAGACTTTTAACAACAAAGAGTCACTTTTAAAAATTGACATAAATTGACCCAGAGGTGAAGGAACTCTTCGACCCTACTGTGCTAGCCAGCTCTCTGTCATTTTCAATAAAATACCTGAGATAATTGATTCTGAAAGATTATTTTTGCTCACAACATGGGCAGATCTGGTCTGTGATTGGTTGACAATTTGCTATGAGCTTGTGCTGAGAGAGAATGTCATGGCAGGGACAAACGGTGGAACAAAATCCCTCACATCCTCACAACTCATGGGGCTGAAAGAGAGGGGCGTGGGTGTGGGACCATGATCCCAACTGATGAAGTAAAGACTTCCGCTGTGACCCATGTTGTGGGGCAATGTTCACTGAACTTATCCATATCAAAGGTCATGCCCTAGTTCTCAGAAATCCCACCACTTCTGAATAGCACCTCCCTAATAACTAGGCCTGTAGAAGATGGACACTCAAGATACAAACTGTAGTATCTGAGTTAAAAGAACAGAGGTCAATAAACTCAATAAAGTTGAAAAAAGATATGAGTTAATTGTGTGAAGGAATCCCAGGACATTCTCCACTTCAGTATAGGATTTTCTTTGTGCCTTCTTCAATTAAACAATATTTAGCATATGTGGTAATAGAAAAGCAACACTGTTATCTTTGGTAGCTTGGTCTTATATTTATAAAGAAATATCACATTCAAGCATCTTCTAGCATCTGAACATTTCCAAAGTTCTCAAATTCAAAACAGTTACAGAGTGGAGCCATGTTGTGAGGCAATGTTCACTGACCTTCTGCATATCCAAGGTCGTGCAGCAGCCAGCAGAGCAGTAATGTAAATCCTGAGCAAGAATCGTGATTCTCCATCCCCTGGACATGAGGATCCTTTATCCTGTCACATTCCTGAAGCCACTGCCTCTGGGAGCCTTTCTCTGTCCTTCGCCGCTGTAGAAACAAGGCCTCACAGAAACAATGGTTCACTCACATACAAATCTCACTTGGTCATTAACTCCAAATCTTCAACACAGAATCCAGGAATCTGCTCCTACCAATTGCTCCTCTTCTGGTGAACCAATAACACGGAACGATGCTGTAATTATGAGGATGACAGTGAAAATCAGAGGAGAACATGAGAGTGAAAGGGAAGTCCATGTCCTGGAATCAGTACAGGACATTCACAGACACCAAATTCTCAGCACAAAGCAACCTCCCTGCTCCTGCAGCTCTTATAATCTGCAAGGCCTCTCTCTCTTTGCCAACCCTTAGCAGTAGGAGTACTTTGTAGCTGTAACTCTGGGACTGGGCTCAATGGCTTTGTACTTTTATTGGTGGTCAGTTTCTGCAGTGATCTCTATCTGTTACAAAGAGAACTTTCCCTGGTGAGGGGAGGACTCCACTGCTCTGGGAGTAAAGGGATAAATGTTCATAGACTGTTGCTACAAGTTATGCTGATTTAGTAAAGCAAGGGGTTAGATTCTCCCTCATTAACCAACTCAACTAACATGGAGTCGTTTACTCGGTTTCCAGTCCTAGGAGACGTCTTCCTCTTGTTGAGGGGTCTTAATTCCAATTAGAGAGCTGGTAGATACGGCCAGTGAATGCATGCTACTACTTCACTGTGATGATTATTCTGCTATGTCGGTTGCTGTCATGTTTCATAGATGTCATAACAGGCTAGGGACTGTTGGTTTCCTCCCTACTTTGGAAGTTTGCATGTAAATTCTGATACCAGGGTAGCTAGGGTTCAGACACTGTTTGTCCAAGAATTAAGGCCAAAATTGACAAGTGGGAATCCATGAAACTCAGAAGCTTCTGCACAGCTGAAGAAATAATCAACTGGATGAATAGGAAGCGCATAAAAGCAAGAGAATCTTTCCTAGCTACACATCTGACAGGCTTTTTTTTTCTCTCTATCTTTATTAAATTGGGTATTTCTTATTTACATCTCAATTGTTATTCCCTTTCTCTGCTCCAGGCCAACCCCTCCCTAACCCCTACCGCTCCCCTCCTATATGGATGTTCCCCACCACATCCTACCCCCATTACTGCCCTCCCCCCTACAATCACATTCACTGGGGGTTCAGTCTTGGCAGGACCAAGGGCTTCCCCTTCCACTGGTGCTCTTACTAGGCTATTCATTGCTACCTATGAGGTTGGAGCCCAGGATCAGTCCATGTATAGTCTTTGGGTAGTGGCTTAGTCCCTGGAAGCTCTGGTTGGTTGGCATTGTTGTTCATATGGGGTCTCGAGCCCCTTCAGCTCTTTCAGTCCTTTCTATGAATCCTTCAACGGCAGTCCCGTTCTCAGTTCAGTGGCTGCTGGCATTCGCCTATGCAGTTTATAAAAAGAACTCAAAAAGCCAAAGTGAGGTTTGGGTCAGCGCGAGCTGCTGCAGCAGAGAGTCTAGGCTGCCCACTTGCATGAGGCTGCACCTCTCCCACCAGCTCTGACTCATCTCCAACCCTGACTCCACCCACCACCTCTGCTCTGGCCCAGGCCTGGTTCAACTCTGGTGAGCCCCAGATGCAAATCCGCCATCACAGAGTCCTGGGGAACCTACAGCCGCCACCAGTCATGCTCCCCCACCCCTCGCCCCTGAGCAAGATGGAAAACGAGGTGAGTTATCCTTTGGAAATGTGCTCAGTCGGTGCTGATGAAATTAAAAGGCTGGGAAAGAGGTTTAAGAAGTTTGATTTGGGCAAGTCTGGTTCTTTGAGCATGGAGGAGTTCATGTCCCTGCGTGAATTACAACAGAAAACTTTAGTACAGGGGCTATATAGATATATTCAATACAGACCGGAATGGAGACGTAGACTTCAAAGAATTCATTGAAGAAGTCTCAGTTCAGTGTCAAAGGCCATAGGGAACAGAAGTTGAGGTTTGCTTTTCCTATCTATGACACGGATTAAGACGGCTATCTTTCCAATGGAGAACTCTTCCAGGTGTTGAAGATGATGGTGGGCAACAATCTGAAGGAAACGCGGTTACAGCAGATTGTACACAAAGCTGTAATAAATGCAGATAAGGATGGAGATGGAGGAACATCCTTTGAGGGAGTCTGTGCTGTTGTAGGTGGCCTAGACGTCCACAAAAAGATCGCCGTGAGTGTGTGACTCTTTGAAGAATACCACCCAACACTTTGATTTTCTTCTCCATCTCTGAAGACCTGCTCAAGACGTCCAGCAATGCTCTCTGTGTGTTTAAATGGAAATATTATTCTCTGGGAAGCCACATTTTCCAACATGAGCTTCATGTAACCAGCTAAGCGTTATTGAACTCCTACCCTCTCAATGCCTCAGTGTAGCACTTTAAAGTTTGAGGGACAGCAGCAGGAAAAGGGCATATCAGTGTGGTGGAGAAAGGGAAGGGACTGGTTATTTTTCTTCATCTTTTATAACAATAAATTATCTATGTATTCACATGTAAATATTTATAGATGTATGTAGCTTTCTATATGTTTAGTAGGTTGGCTTAATTTGATTTACTTGATTCAGAAACAAAATGTTAGAGTACAAAAGCGCTGAGCAGCACGTAAACCATCCTTACTTTTGTTTCACACAGTTTTATATGTAGATAGAAAATTGTACAATTTGAGCCAGGTATTGGGTCAACTAGTTTCCTTTCACTGTGCTTTCTCCTTTGAGAGATTGACAAAGCATTTGTTAATGCCCTATTATTTACCTTAATCACACTTTTGTAAAGAGTCTGTAACTTTATTTATACCTCTGAATATCTTTCCTGGGGCTGTCTTATTGCCAAGCAGCACTTAATCCATCTCTGTTGGAGATCTAGTTCTTTGTGTTGCCAAAAGTGGGTTCTTGTGTCCATAGAACCACATATACTATGACTGCTATAGGCTGATACTTTTTAAGTAGTCGCTGTTATTTTCATTAAGTGTCCCTGAGAAAACGTAATTAGCAGTTGTGATTTTATGAAGGTCAGAAGTTTTCTGAGGCAGTCATGACTTTTTAAAAAGCATTATTTAGTGAAGAAAACCTAAAGCAATCGTATTTTAATGGCTTGAAATACCCATGTTTCATTGTACACAGGAAGTACTTATTCATTAAATTGTATGGGTTTATTTTCCTTCTGCATTTCAAAAGACATACAGCTAACCTAAAAATTCAACCAATACTTAATGAGCACATATTTATGTAAGATACCTTTTGTGGTTAAAATGGGGGAATATCTTGCTAATATATATGCCATAGGAGAGCAGATTTTGTTCACATTTATATTTTTAAAATTTATTTGCCCGGAGGCTAGATAGCACATGATGGATTTATGCTGTTTTGCCCAAACAACTAGTGATGGATAATGATTTAATAAATTTGTGTGACATAAAAGTACGTCGTGTTCTACCACTTGACATTATCCCTCCCTTTCTCTGCAAAGGTACTATTGACTGGAGTAAGACATTCTGGATAGTTTTATATGGCCGTCTTCCCTACAAAGTTTCTCTATATAAATTGGTCTTATGATCATGAATGGTAAAGGGTGGGAGGAATCAATGTGAGGGAATATTAAATTGAATGCACCTGCCTGCCATCGCTGTCCCTTCAACTGAGTGCTGCATATCATGGCCTTTGTCTGTGAGAGAAAAATCCCGTGCTTGGTGTCTTTGCATGACATGGAGTTTTGCATGTAGATCAATTTAAAATGTACCTCTTGTTTACATAATTTACATAATTTAAAAAGATGATGTTGCTAAACTATGGAAATATTAATACTCAAAACGAAAATCTCCACTCCATGTGACTACTTTCTCCCTCGTGAACAGTACCTGACTTGTTATCCCAGCCAGTGGTGTGATCTGTCCCAGTGTCAACCGCCATGTGCTCTGCTTCAAGAGGGAACTAGTCTTTTGTGAATTTTTTGGTATATAATTATTTGTTACAAATATTTTAGCAAATGCTTTCTACACCTCTTGCTTGTGCGTATCTTGGCTGCTGTTGTGGAAAAAAATAGTGCAAACTATTTCCTTGCTGGCAAATGAGGTGTTTTCTTTTTTAGTTTGTGTGAGGGAAGTGGGAAGGGCATGGTTTATGTTGAATGTTTAAGTTTTCTTCTACATGATACATGTCATGTTGTGAAATCTTTAGCGAACTTTATACTGTATGAGTAAGAAAATAAAATATTTAAAACTTAGGGGAAAAAAGTGAAAAAAAATAGAGGAGTCATTAAAAAATGGGCCTGGTAATAGAGAGTTCTCAAAAGAAAAAAAGAAAACATTTGTAAGGTATATCTCAGAAATGTTCTTTGATCCTCAGAACACAATTCATAGGGGCTTGAATCTGTGTCTCCCTGGTTAACACCCTAACTGCAACTCCATTGTTTCTGACAATGCTGATATGTCTACACTCAGAGTTATTTGCTTATGGCATGAGATTCAAAAAAGAAATATATTGTTGAGAACATACACAAAGAAACCTGGTGTTGCTGGAAAGAGGTGGTAACAAGGTAAATGGAAGACACCACGGTGAAGACCTCACTCGGCAGATAAGCACCCCAGGGCAGCAGTCATCAGAAGCTGTCACACATCCTTCCCTAACTCCTGGGAAATGAAATCTCCCATAGGGATGAGAGTTCTCAGAGAGCCCCATTCACATTGATGTTTACTCCCATTACAGATGTAAGTTTTGTGCCAAGGGAGAGCTGGTTCCCATACTCACACTCTCTGTTCCTATAGAAATTGAAGATCAAATGATCTTTTGCCCTTCTGTTCCATGAGAGGTTTCTGCCTTCCTTGTTCTCTGCCCCCCTCAAAAGTCATTGGTTTAATACATTTGGATTTTGGTGGTGTGATGCCTCTTCTCTGTTTTCTGGAATGAACTACAATCTAAAACTGGAGGAAACACCCGTGACCCAGATCTTGAAGCTGGAAGGCACAAGTTTTTGGTCTAGATCTTGAGGCAGGATGCATTTTCAGGGTCAACACAAATCGTGAACCCAGATCTTGAGTCACACTTTTAATCTCCACCACAACTACTACTAGGGGTCTACATGAGAACACCAGAAGAAGGAAGGTGTTTTCTTTTTCTGCTTGGACTTCATTGACAGCACATCTTTTAGAGCCTAGATTTTCAGGATTCCAGTTTAAACAGAAGACCAGCTAAAAAACCCAACATTGTGGGACTAAACATCTACTAGATTCTTAGAGCTGCCTCTCATAGCTGACCATTGTTTGTTAGTCAGACTGCAGCCTGTAAGTCTAACACACACACACACACACACACACACACACACACACACCCTATCCACTATATAAACAAACTCAAAACAACCCCCAAAATTCTACCAGAGAACTCTTAGAGCTGATAAACAATTTCAGCAAAGTGGCTGGATATAAAATTAACTCAAACAAATCAGTAGTCTTCTTTTACCCAAAGGATAAATGGGCTTAGAAAGAACATCCTTCTGTTTCTCTTTAAGAGCTGAGTGGCCTGCTGTAAAGTTCATTTAAAAGCTGAAACATAGCCATTTTCAGGCCAAGCCTGACATCTACTGGTTGATATTTTCCTGTTAAAATACCTATCTTTCACCATAGATAGGAAGAAAGTTTATTTGAAGTTAAATCTGAGTGACCATGCTAGGGAATGTGGATTCAGAATTCTCCAAAAGACTAAGGTTCCCCCATTGGTATATAATATTCATGGTCACAGAAGAATATTCAGAGACAATGCAGTTATCAGATACAGTAGGGAGACTATACTATAGATTTTATTGCTGTCTTACAGCAAGCAGAGCTTAGGTTTGGAGGAAGCTTGTAGCTTCCTCAAACACTGTAAATATTTGGCCCAAAAGTCAGAAAGATGTGTAGGTACATAAAGACTAGGCTAAGAGATGTTCATGGAAATGATTCTTGATGGCCAAAGACCGTATTCACTTCCAACAATAAAACTCTACTTCTTAAGAATCATCATGCTTCAAACAGTTACTCAGTACTAAACCTTCAAAACAGACTTGACATTTCCAGAAACCCTAGTTTCACAACTGAAAAGGAAGCCATATTAAAAAGCCAGGGATACAGCAGCCATTCAAGTTGAGACAGCATAAGAAAGGAGTTACATTAATGCAATAAAAAAAAAAAAAACTAATCATATACCAGTGGATTCTGTCTCTTGAAATTTTGGTACTCTCTCTCTTCATTTCAATGCAGAATATCTGACCCTGCTTAGTTTTGTCATTTTTACAAACTCAAAAAGATACATATTATTCTCTAGTATTTTGACTAAAAGTAAATGAAGCCTGGGCCTGTAGAAAACCTGGGTTTGGCCAGATCATCATCACAAATGAGAGCTGGCTGAACTGAAGCCATCCTATGAAAATGGGAGGAGTAATTATATCCCTAATGGAGTCTGCTTCTAAAAGTCCCTCCTAAACACTGACACTTGCAGGTTTCCCCAGTGAGCACCTCAAGGCCTGTCTAGCTTTTAGTCCTTACTTGTTCTATTTCTTTGAAGGAAGTACCATCCCCTGTTCTGCGATGTATTCCTATATTCCTGCGCACCCTGAACTTCCTGTCACAGGCTATGAAGTCTCTGGACCTAGTCCCACCACATGCCTTACTTCTGGATGCCACTGCAGAAGGCCTGGCTTTCTCCCACCTTCCTCAACTCCCTCTTGATGGCAGCTGCTTTTCTGTCTGTCCTTCACACTTGGATAAAGTTATTCAGGAGCTTCGTTCAAATCTGCTCTTAAATTCTTTCTGGCAAGAATCTAAAAACCCAAGAAGAGGAGTCCTAACACTCCCAGCAAGCCCCTCATAGCGTGAGCCTAAATAGAGCTCTTCCCCCTTAAAGCTGCCTCTTGTCAGGGCATTGGTCTCAGTGAAATGAACAGTAACTGATAGAGAGGACCCCATGGGACTAAGAAGTGGAAAAGGCCACTTTGGGTTGTGCCAGCTCTGAGTGGTCACTACTTTTCTGATCTCACCTGCTGTCATTGTGAGGAATGACAGACAGCTGTCCATATAATGTACTGTCTAGGGCTAATTTGTGTCCTGTACAGAGAGCTGTTTGGTGGTGATCTGAAGGACTGGATGGTTGGAGATTCGGACTTTTATGATTATTTGGGCTTCGGCATTGACCATCATTTACACTTCCACAGAGTGAGTTTTTTCCTGCCGTTTTATTTGCACAAGCTCAGAGGGCAGGTTTTCTGTTTATGTGACTTTATTCATTTGGGGGCTTTGTTTATACAGCTTTGCCTTCTTGATCAATTCATTTTCCTTCTTGCCCTAACATCTACCCATCTTTGTTTCTTTCATTGTTTCTTTGTTTTTTCCTTCCTTCCCTCACTCACTCACTGTCTCCCCTCCCTTCTTTCTCTCTTCTTTCTCTCTTCTTTCTTTCTTCCTATCTTCCTTTCTACCTTTCTACCTTTCTATCTTTATTTCTACCTTCTCTGTCTTTCTTTCCTTTGGTTTTCTTGTCATCACTGGCCATCCTGGAACTTGTTCTGTAGTCCTAGTGATCCTCAAACACAGATATTCAACTAATTGTCCTTCTGCCTATGCCCTGTAGGGTGATCTGTTCTGCTATGTGGTCCAGAACCCCTGGGAGAGTGCATTGTTTTATGTAGGCCTCACAGGCCCCTGGAAAAAACTTCATGCATTGCTGGTGATTACCAATGAAACTGAGAAGAAACAACACACTTGAGAGAAGCTTCTGTGCACAATCAGAATGTCAGCCCAGATGCTTGTTTCCAATGTACCTGTGAGCTAATGAGACAGTGGTCCTGCTAGCAAAGGAAAAAGCAGGAGGACCTGACCTATTGTATGTATCTAAGAGATGTGTGGCTGAACAAGCTAGAAGCAGCAACAGAACTGAGAAGCAGTGAGGGTCCATCTGGAGTCCAGAAATGAATATAGAATGGACACGGAAAGCTCAACCCCACAGCTCTGCTGCTGGCCTCCATAACATCCATACTACTGCACAGTCAAAATGAGAGAGATCCAGGAGCTCTCACAAAGCTACCAGCTCTAGTCTCTGATTGTTCACATTGCATTTACACATGAGTCATGTTTGGTATTGGACATCTGATTGGAAATAAACACACATGAGGGGGTGGAGGGAGAGACATCAAGAGACAGAGAAAGGGCAGTCCAGACACCGCCCTGACCTGAAGGGACCTGGTCAAAAGCTCCCTACACCCAAATCCCGTGGGAGGGAGAGCTAAACCTTCAGAGGGGCAGACATGCCTGGGAAGCCAGAAGAGACTATACTCGGTCCACATTTCTGACTCCAGAGGAAAACACCTAACTCCATCTGGGACCCCGGTGCATGGGGGCCCCAGGAAAAGGCAGCACAGGCCCTCCTGGTGGCCACCCTCACGGAGAGCTCAAAAGCAGCCCCCCAGGAGAAACTTCAGCTGCAGAACCACAGATAAGACCAACTTTTCTGCTCTAAGTGACCTGCCTGGTAGACTCAGGAAACACGCCCACAGGAACAGCTGAAGACCAGTGGACAGGAAAGACTACACGCCCGAAAGCAGAATACTCTGTTCCCATAACTGTCTGAAAGAAAATAGGAAAATAGGTCTACAACACTCCTGACACACAGGCCTGTAGGACAGTCTAGCCACTGTCAGAAATAGCAGAACAAGGTAACACCAGAAACAACCTGATGGAGAGAGGAAAGCACAGGAACCCAAGCAACAGAAACCAAGACCACATGGCATCATCGGACCCCAATTCTCCCACCAAAACAAACACTGAATATCCAAAAACACCTGAAAAGCAAGATCTAGATTTAAAATCACATTTGATCATGATGATGGAGGACTTCAAGAAAGACATAAAGAACTCCGTTAGAGAAATGCAGGAAAACATAAATAAGCAAGTAGAAGCGCATAGAGAGGAATAACAAAAATCCCTGAAAGAATTCCAGGGAAAAAAATCAAACAGTTGAAGGAATTAAAAATGGAAATAGAAGCAATAAAGAAAGCACAAAGGGAGACAGCACTGGATATAGAAATCCAAAGAGAAAAGGAGCCGTAGATACAAGCATCCCCAACAGAATACAAGAGATAGAAGAGAGAATTTCAGGAGCAGAAGATTCGATAGAAATCATCGACACAATGGTCAAAGATAATATAAAACGGAAAAATAATAATATAAAACAGAAAAAGCTACTGGTCCAAAACATACAGGAAATCCAGGACTCAATGAGAAGATCAAACCTAAGGATAATAGGTATAGAAGAGAGTGAAGACTCCCAGCTCAAAGGAACAGTAAATATCCTCAACAAAATCATAGAAGAAAACTTCCCTAACCTAAAAGAGAAGCCCATAAACATACAAGAAGCCTACAGAAGTCTGAATAGATAGGACCAGAAAAGAAACTCCTCCCATCACATAATAGTCAAAACACCAAATGCACAAAATAAAGAAAGAATATTAAAAGCAGTAAGGGAAAAATGTCAAGTAATATATAAAGGCAGACCTATCAGAATCACACCAGACTTCTCACCAGAGACTATGAAAAACCAGAAGATCCTGGACAGATGTCATACAGACCCTAAGAGAACACAAATGCCAGCCCAGGTTACTGTATCCTGCAAAACTCAATTAACATAGATGGAGAAACCAAGATATTCCATGACAAAACTAAATTTACACAATATCTTTCTATAAATCCAGCCCTACAAAGGATAATAAATGGTAAAGCCCAACATAAGGAGGCAAGCTACACCATAGAAAAACCAAAAATCAATCATCTTGGCAACAAAAAAAAGAGAAGAAAAGCACACAAACATAATCTCACATCCAAATATGAATATGACAGGAAGCAACAATCACTATTCCTTAATGTCTCTCAACATCAATGAACTCAATTCCCCAATTAAAAAAAAACATATTAACAAACTGGAAATGCAATGAGGACCCTGAATTCTGATGCCTACAGGAAACAGACCTCGGAGACAAAGACACTACCTCAGAGTGAAAGGCTGGAAAACAACTTTCCAAGCAAATGGTCAGAAGAAGCAAGCTGGAGTAGCCATTCTAATATCGAATAAAATCGATTGTCAACTAAAAGTCATCAAAAAGATAAGGAAGGACACTTCATATTCATCAAAGGAAAAATCCACCAAGATGAACTCTCAATCCTAATTATCTATGCTCCAAATACAAGGGCACCTACATACGTAAAAGAAACATTACTAAAGCTCAAAACACACATTGCACCTTACACAATAATAGTAGGAGATTTCAACACCCCACTCGCATCAATGGGCAGATCACAGAAACAGAAATTAAACAGAGACATAGACAGACTAAGAGAAGTCATAAACCAAATGGACTTAACAGATACTTATAGAACATTCTATCCTAAAAGAAAAGGATATACCTTCTTCTCACCACCTCATGATGCTTTCTCCAAAACTGACCATATAGTAGTCATAAAACAGGCCTCAATAGATACAGAAAGATAGAAATAATCCCATGCATCCTATCAGACCACCATGTGCTAAAGCTGGTCTTCAACAACAGTAAGGGAAGAATGCCCACATATACAAGGAAGTTGAACAATGCTCTACTCAATGATAACCTACTCAATGAAGGAATAAAGAAAGAAATTAAAGACGTCTTAGAATTTAATGAAAATGAAGATAAAACATACCCAAACTTATGGGAGACAATGAAAGCTGTGCTAAGAGGAAAACTCTTAGCTCTGAGTGCCTGAAGAAAGAAACAGGAGAGAGCATATTTCAGCAGCTTAACAGCACCCCTAAAAGCTCTAGAACAAAAAGAAGCAAATACACTCAGGAGGAGTAGAAGGCAGGAATAATCAAACTCAGAGCTGAAATCAATCAAGTAGAAACAAAAACGACCATACAAAGAATCAACAGAACCAAAAGTTGATTCTTTGAGAAAATCAACAAGATAGATAAACCCTTAGCCAGACTAAAGAGGGGACACAGAGAGTGTGTCCAAATGAACAAAATCAAAAATGAAAAGGGAGACATAACTACAGATTCATAGGAAATTCAAAAAATCATCAGATCTTACTATAAAAGCCTATATTGAACAAAACTTGAAAATTTGCAGGAAATGGACAATTTCCTAGACAGATACCAGGTATCGAAGTTAAATTAGGAACAGATAAACCATTTAAACAACCCCATAACTTCTAAAGAAATAGAAGAAGTCATTAAAGGTCTCCCAACCAAAAAGAGCCCTGGTCCAGATGGGTTCAGTGCAGAATTCTATCAGACCTTCATAAAAGACCTCATACAAATACAATCCAAACTATTCCACAAAATTGAAACAAATGGAGCGCTACCGAATTCCTTCTATGAAGCCACAATTACCCTTATTCCTAAACCACACAAACACCCAACAAAGAAAGAGAACTTCAGACCAATTTCCCTTATGAATATTGACGCAAAGATGCTCAATAAAATTCTTGCAAACTGAATCCAAGAGCACATCAAAACAATCATCCAGCATGATCAAGTAGGCTTCATCGCAGGCATACAGGGATGGTTTAATATATGGAAAACCATCAACATAATCCATTATATAAACAGACTGAAAGAACAAAACCACATGATCATTTCATTAGATGCTGAGAAAGCATTTGCCAAAATACAACACCCCTTCATGATAAAAGTCCTGGGAAGAATAGGAATTCAAGGCCCATACCTGAACATAGTAAAAGCCATATACAGCAAACCAGTTGCTAACATTAAACTAAATGGAGAGAAACTCGAAGCAATCCCACTAAAATCAGGGACTAAACAAGGCTGCCCACTCTCTCCCTACTTATTCAATATAGTTCTTGAAGTTCTAGCCAAAGCAATCAGACAACAAAAGGAGATTAAAGAGATACAGATTCGAAAAGAAGAAGCCAAAATATCACTATTTGCAGATGATATGATAGTATATTTAAGTGATCCCAAAAGTTCCACCAGAGAACTACTAAACCTGATAAACAATTTCAGCAAAGTGGCTGGATATAAAATTAACTCAAATAAATCAGTAGCCTTCCTCTACACAAAAGAGAAACAAGCCGAGAAAGAAATTAGGGAAACGATACCCTTCACAATGGTCCCAAATAATATAAAATACCTCTGTGTGACTTTAACCAAGCAAGTGAAAGATCTGTATGATAAGAACTTCAAGCCTCTTAAGAAAGAAATTTAAGAAGACCTCAGAAGATGAAAAGATCTCCCATCCTCCTGGATTGGCAGGATTAATATAGTAAAAATGGCTATCTTACCAAAAGCAATCTACAGAATCAGTGCTATTCCCATCAAAATACCAATCCAATTCTTCAGAGAGTTAGACAAAACAATTTGCAAATTCATCTGGAACAACAAAAAACCCAGGTTAGCTAAAACTATCCTCAACAATAAAAGGACTTCAGGGGGAATCACTATCCCTGAACTGAAGCAGTATTACAGAGCAATAGTGATAAAAACTGCATGTTATTGGTACAGAGACAGACAGATAGACCAGTGGAATAGAATCGAAGACCAGAAACGAACCCACACAACTATGGTCCCTTGATTTTTGACAAGGGAGCCAAAACCATCCAATGCAAAAAAAGATAGCATTTTCAGCAAATAGTGCTGGTACAACTGGAGGTCAGCATGTAGAAGAATGCAGATCGATCCATGCTTATCACCCTGTACAAAGCTTAAGTCCAAGTGGATCAAGGATCTCCACATCAAACAAGATACACTAATAGAAGAAAAAGTAGGGAAGCATCTGGAACACATGGGCACTTGAAAAAACTTCCTGAACAAAACACCAATGACTTATGCTCTAAGATCAAGAATCGACAAATGGGATCTCATAAAACTGCAAAGCTTCTGTAAGCCAAAGGACACTGTTGTTAGGACAAAACAGCAACCAACAGTTTGGGAAAGATCTTTACCAATCCTATAACTGATAGTGGGCTTATATCCAAAATATACAAAGAACTCAAGAAGTTAGACTGCAGGGAGATAAATAACCCTATTAAAAAATGGGGTTCAGAGCTAAACAAAGAATTCACAGCTGAGGAATGCCGAATGGCTGAGAAACACCTAAAGAAATGTTTAACATCTTTAGTCATAAGGGAAATGCAAATCAAAACAACCCTGAGATTTCACCTCACACCAGTGAGAATGGCTAAGATCAAAAACTCAGGTGACAGCAAATGCTGGTGAGGATGTGGAGAAAGAGGAACACTCCACCATTGTTGGTGGGATTGCAGACTGGTAAAACCATTCTGGAAATCAGTCTGGAGGTTCCTCAGAAAAATTGGACATTGAACTATCTGAGAACCCATCTATACCTCTCTTGGGCATATACCCAAAAGATGCCCCAACATATAACAAAGATACATGCTCCACTGTGTTCATAGCAGCCTTATTTATGATAGCCAGAAGCTGGAAAGAACCCAGATGCCCTTCAACAGAGGAATGGATTCAGAAAATGTGGTACGTCTACACAGTGGACTATTACTCAGCTATCAAAAACAATGACGTATTAAAATTCATAGGCAAATGGAGGGAACTGGAAAATATCATCCTGAGTGAGGTAACCCAATTACAGAAAAATACACATAGTATGCACTCATTGATAAGTGGATATTAGCTCAAATGTTCGAATTACCCTAGATGCACAGAACACCTGAAACTCAAGAAGAATGACCAAAATGCAAATGCTTCACTACCTCTTTAAAAGGGGAACAAGAATACCCTTGGGAGGGAATAGGAAGGCAAAGTTTAGAACACAGGCAGAAGGAACACCAATTCAGAGCCTGCCCCACATGTGGCCCATACATATACAGCCACCAAATAGGTAAGATGGATGAAGCAAAGAAGTGCAGGCCGACAGTAACCAGATATAGATCTCTCCTGAGAGACACAGCCAGAATACAGCAAATATATAGGCGAATGCCAGCAGCAAACCACTGAACTGAGAACAGGAGCCCCATTGAAGGAATCTTAAAAAGGTCTGAAAGAGCTTGAAGGGGCTTGAGACCCCATATGAGCAACAATGCCAACCAACCAGAGCTTCCAGGACTAAGCCACTAACCAAAGACTATACATGGACTCACCCTGAGCTCCAACATTATAGGTAGCAATGAATAGCCTAGTAAGAGCACCAGTGGAAGGGGAAGCCCTTGGTCCTGCCAAGACTGAACCCCCAGTGAACGCGATTGTTTGGGGGAGGGCGATAATGTGGGGAGGATTGGGAGGGGTACACCCATAGAGAAGGGGAGGGGGAGGGGCTAGGGGGATGTTGGCCCGGAAACTTGGAAAGGGAATAACAATCAAAATGTAAATAAGAAATACCCAAGTTAATAAAAAATTAAAAAAAAAAGAGACAGAGACAGAGACAGGAGGAGACAGAAAAACAAAGACATACTGCTACTCTACTTACTGTCCTTCAAGTAAAATTGATACTGGTGCAGTTTGCTTAAAGTGTAGAGAAATAACATTACAAACAAGGTAAATTCATGTTTTGTATGAATCCCACTTTTGGAAATGCATAGGTGTCCCTCCAAATCCGTTTTACCTTGTCTCCACTCCCATCTGAAACATTAAGCACTTGCTCTTCTGGTACCTAGGAGTCATGGAAAGCCTGTATGGGTCTGGTTCTCCACTGGGTTGGCCCAGAACATCCAGCCATGTGCAAGTCCAGGCTCACCTACTGATTGCCTTTTGAGAAGAACCAAGATGAGGACTGAGGTGCTTGCCACTTGAGTCCAGAGAAGGTGTGGCCACAAGTATTGCAGTGGGCAGCAAAATGTTGCTGGCAAAACAGATGAGATCGCCTCATCTGACACTGTGGGGTGTACTCTGGGTGGCATATAGTGACTTTCCACATTCCCTCCAAGTAGACAGACCTGGGGTCACTCCTATGTGGTTAAAGAGGAACTGGATCATTCTACCTCCTGACCCCAAACACTGGTGCAAATTATTTTGTGTATATTGAGCAATTTTACCACAAAGCTGGGACCTGACAAGCACATGTCCTTGCTTCCTCTGCTACCCATGCTGTTGCTGCGGAGGAGAAGGAGGAGGGAGAGGAAGAGGAGGAAGAAACGGAGGAAGAGGAGGAGGAGGAGGAGGGAGAGAATTGAGATGAGAGGAGAGAGGAAGAGGAAGAGGAGGAGGATCCCTCATTGTTATGTCCATTGCAGGGTATGAAAGGCCAGGTGCTTCTGGAGCCAATCACTGAACATTCCAAAGCCCAGTGCTGTGGAAAATGCAGAAAAACACCAGAAACTTTAAAGGGGAAGAAGGCTTGCAGCCTGTCTCACCTGCAGAGACTTGGGAAAAGACTGTCTCTTTGAGCACAGACACCTGTGTAGAAGCAAGGCACAGAGATGATGCTTCTTGGCTCAGGCCATCAGTCACTGTTGGTCATTTAGAGGGGTGATGCACAACTGGACTTTTAAAAATTCCTTCAGAAAATCCTTTTTATTCAGATCATCTTGATGGAAGATACTTCTCTGACCAGGAGGTAAGCCAGACTCACAGGTGGTTGGACCTCAGTAAAAGAAGAAATAAAAAAACTTTTCCTGATCCTAGGAGCATCTTTTACTTATACTGACCAGTGCTGTGGGAGAACACTGTCCACAGCAGCTTGGAGAACTTCCTCACTGGGGACAGTTTCTCTCAGTCCAAGCAGGAGCCACATAATCACGATAAGGTGCTTCTCGAGTTCTGTCCATTTGTCGCATCCACTGCAGTGCATAAGGAGCAAGCAGAGTCAGCAGGTTCTACTGCCCCCATTACCTAAGCAGGGAAACCTCTTCCCCAATAAGAAGACTCAAGAAAGACTGCCATCTGCTAGTCAGCTATGCAGAACAGTGACAGTCACTTTGGAGGCTCTTTATGATGGCACCACCCACAGCAGTGACATCAGCCAATACCTGCAGAACTGAACCATTTTCAAAGGACCCAGATTTGGAAAGCCAAGTGGTTGCTGATTTTACACATTCTGTGTCTGGGTGAGGATCAGCCACCTGGGATCTGACAGAGAGCTGGGTACCATGCTGTGCCTGCAGAAGTGTTACCGAGAGTGTCACAGGCAGCAACCTGGACTAAACCTCTACATCTGCAGTACAAAGGCGATTATTATCTTTTCAAAATAAATGTTATCGTCCACTTAGGCTGCCAAATGTCATCATTATTTCTTGATCCATCATCTCATTTATTTTTGTAGCCCAGGTGACCAGAACCTAGGTAATTCACAGTAAACCACCACCTCCACTGCCTGCAGTAGATCTCTGACTTCTTGCTGCACACTTACATCCTTACATACATCAACATGTTCCATCATTTCAGCCTCTTGTTCCTCTATCCAATATTTTCCTCCCTTTGTGGCTTCCTTTCCTCCCCATATTCCCCTCCCATTTTACCCATCTTGACATAAATTGCAGGATCTCTTGGCCCTTTCTTTCTTAGAAGCAGGCTGGTTTTGTGAAACATAGACTGGCCAGTAGTAATTCTCCATCTTTTTCTAGATCCTGAGTGCTGTGGCGACAGGTTTACACATCCTGCATTTTTAGACCTATCCTAATGCTCCTCTGCCTAGACTGGTGGGTATGCTGAGCAGGCTTTCATGGATTCCAACCCTTACCGTACACACAGGTGTTGACTCATTCACAGTCACTGTGACTGGCAGGTTTTTTTTGTACCTTATTTTTCATTTGTTTTTATGCACCTGTTGCATTGCTTGCCTTAAAGAGTTGATGACTTAAAGATCTTTCTAGGACCTCAGACTTTTGACACTAGGGTACTTTCTTCCAGGGTCTGGCTCATGCCCAGTTTATGTGCCTTTCTCTGGAACAAATGGCAGGGGCCCCACTGCATAATCCTCCAGTATGTAAATAAAGGCTGACACTTTAATTCATGGCTACTCCCTGAAGTCTGGTTAAGAGGGTGAAGTCTAGGGGTTGTGGGGTACAATGTTGGTTTGCAAGAAGACAGTGTTATAAGGGTCTTGAGAGGAATGAAGTATGTTCATCTAGGGAAACTATGGTGTTCATTTGATGGACATATAATTGTAGGCCCTAGACATAAATTTCAGGCAGGAAAAATCAAACGCTGCAGGCAGAGAGAAGTGGGCCACTGATGTTGGGGCCCTGGATACTTTCCCCAACACAGAAGTACAACATGGTGGTCCCTGGCTATTGTTTCTTCCTAGAGAGTGCCATTTGGTGCACCCCATGTGCTCTCGTCCTGGTGTCCACTCTGCAGTCCCAACCTTGGGCATTGCTTTGCCTTGAGGATCAGTGTGTGGCTGCTTATGCATCAAACTTGCTTAGTAATAAAAATGGGCTGGATCCTTGGGGCACTGAACTCACAGAGGTCAATTGTTTGTATGGCCTCCTGGTTACTGAGCTAACAAAGTAGTTAGTAGTTGTTCCTGGAGGCTACTTGACCTGTCCTGGGGACAGCAGATGCCCTAAATTCCATGGGTATTGTTCCTACCAAGGAAGGGTAGTATCTGCACAAGCCAGTAGGAACTTAATCTGTCCTGAGGTCCACTATGCATCCAACCTTTAGGATATTAAGCAGCTGTGTGCGTGTGCATGTACATGCGTGCATGCATGCGTGCATGTGTGTATGTGTTCACATGCACATGTGAATGCTTTTGTGGGTGCTTTCCTTCTTTTACCTTTCTGTTGTACAATTATTTCCTATGTTTATTTGGCTGTAGTTAACTTTCTTGGGTTGTCCTGTGAGTTTCCTCCTGCTGTGAACATCAGGGCTCTGGCCTCTGTCTCCTGGCCACCTCCCTCGCGCCATGGCCCCGAAGCAGCAATCTGCGATCCTGCCTCAGCTCAAGAAACCCAGACCCGTTGCTGCCCTGAAGCTGGAGGACAAGTCGGCCTCTCCCAGCCTGCTGAAGGGAGAAAAAGAACAGCAAGAAGAAATGGAACATATTAATGACGTACAAAATGAAATAGACAGACTTAATGAACAAGCCAGTGAGGAAATTTTGAGAGTAAAGCAAAAATATAACAAACTCCGCCAACCATTTTTTCAGAAGAGGTCAGAATTGATTGCCAAAATCCCAAATTTTTGGGTAACAACATTTGTCAACCATCCACAAGTGTCTGCACTGCTTGGGGAGGAAGTCGAGGAGGCCCTGCTTTATTTGACCAGAGTTGAAGTGACAGAATTTGAAGACATTAAATCAGGTTACAGAATAGATTTTTATTTTGATGAAAATCCCTACTTTGAAAATAAAGTTCTCTCCAAAGAATTTCATCTGAATGAGAGCGGTGACCCATCTTCAAAGTCCACCGAAATCAAATGGAAATCTGGAAAGGATTTGACAAAACGCTCAAGTCAAATGCAGAATAAGGCCAGCAGGAAGAGGCAGCCTGAAGAGTCAGAGAGCTTCTCTGCCTGGTTTACTGACCGTTCTGTCGATGGATGATGAAGAAGGAGAGGCAGAGGATGATGATGATGACGACGATGAAGAGGAGGAAGGGTTGGAAGATATTGATGAAGAAGACGACGAGGATGAAGGGGAGGAAGGAGAGGAGGATGAAGGTGAGGATGGCTAGCACAGAAGACCGATGGATCCGACCTTCTTTTTCATTTTCTTTTTATTCTTTAAATTTCCCCAGTCCCTGGGAGCGAGTTGCAGTCCTTTCCTCCCTGTCCCTCTGTGCTCAGCTGCCCTGATTTTGAGGTTTCAACATCATGGTTCTCAATTAATTTAGGGGAAAATATCTTGAGCAAAATACAACAGGAAAAGAATCTTCATGTTTCTGTTCTAAATTCATTTTTATCCTTGTCTCAAACTGTGGATTCAATGCCACCACACTCTGTGGGAAGAAAGAAAAGCCCTCCAGTTCCCTTGGCTCTGCTGGAGGCTGGAGGGGGCCAGGCCCCTGTGTAGTCCTGCATAGAATTCTAGCTTTTTCTTTTCTCTGTATATTGGTCTCAGAGATTACACTGTGTCTCTATGTGAATACAAACGTTAGCATTTACCAACATGTATCTGTCTACTTTCTCTTGTTTAATAAAAAGGAAAAAAAGAAAAAAGGGGGGTATAGACAGTGAGCAAGTGTGGGATCGAGGTGTCGGGGGGGGTGGGTAGGTGGGCCTCTGACAAAATGGCTTCTCCTTTGGCATGTTTCATTGTGACGTTTAACAGACAGCCTTGCCATTTAAGGTGACACTTAAAATAAAATTCTCTCCTGATGAAGACTTGAGCCCTGCCACTCAATAGGAGTAGCAGCAGAAGCTGTAGGGTTTTATTTGGAGTTAACATTCTCTGTTCTAACTTTTATCTTTAATTTTTTCTTTTCCTTTTTTTCCTCTCTTTTTTTTTATTCTTTTTCTGTTTTCACTGGAAGGAAAAAGATGCTTATTTTAAATGTTGCCGTATACAAGTTGCTTTGTTACAATAAAATCAATGTTACACAATGGACCTGATGCTTTTCTGTCAGAACAGATGCTCCACAGACCTTCCAAGTTTGACCTGCATAATGACATCATGTCAAACTTTGTCTCCCTAACTTCCTATT
Source organism: Rattus norvegicus (assembly GCF_021556685.1). NCBI lineage: Eukaryota > Metazoa > Chordata > Mammalia > Rodentia > Muridae > Rattus > Rattus norvegicus. Next base: position 138,292,600 of record NC_141536.1, read on the forward strand.
TTTTGATACGTACTTTGCAGGATGACCTCAGGGCTGTGCAGATTGAGTTAGAGGGATTTGAATCATGTCAATGTCTCCATAACTGAGTGGGCACGGCTTACTGCTGTGGACTTATACCCTTGATTTTTATCTCACATTTGGCATTTTTAAAAAAAAAAATAAGGGTCTTTAGTTGCCTGGATCTCATGGCAGCCCCTGCTCCCACTGTCACTGACCTGATGCTCTAATGCCATCTACAAAGGACAACTGCTGGTGTGAACTGGCAGTGTGAACTGACCGAGAAGGTGGGCTGTCTGTCAGGATGAGCGGTCGGTGAGGTGGGCTGTCACGGGTATGTAGCAGAAGCTCTCAGATGTGACTCTGACCTGGGTGGGTGAAGAGCTGTCTGCCCAGCGCCATTGTGCAGAGAACAATGTTTCGAGAAGCAACCTGATGCATAAGCTTTTTAATGCTGTAAAATAGAGCTAAAATGAAATGCCACTTTTTCAGAGATGATTAATGGACAGCCTGGCCAAATTCAAAGCTTTCTGATGTATAAAACTTTATAAATGGAACTACTCCATCAATAGGCAAAGTATAACCAAAATCTGTCTAGATGGATAGTGTGCAATTTCTGCGCAGGACTCTGTTTAGTAAATACATCACGGTATATGTTAGGAATCTTGCTCCAATAAAGGAACATAAAGATAAAAAAAAACTTTCTTGGGTTGTACTTTTCCTTCTGGTATCTTTGGTATGGCTAGATTTGTGGATAGATATTTTTTAAATTTGGTTTTGTCATGAAGTATCTTCTCCATTTATGGTGATTCAGAGGTTTGCCTGCTGTCATAGTCTAGAATGACATCTTAGACTCTTAGACTCTTAGAGTCTGCCAGGTATGTATACAGGACCTTCTGGCTTTTAAAATGTGTGTTAAGAAGTCTGTTGCAGATTTAAGAGATCTGTTTTCAAACATTACTTTGCCTTTTTCCCTGCAACTTTCACTATTTTTCTTATTTATTTTTTATATGTTTTATGTTTTGAGTGTTATGTTATGGGATGTCATTCCTTTCTGGTCCAAACTATTTGGTGTCCTATAAGCTTTTTATACATTTACATGTATCTCTTTAGGGGAGAGAAATTTTCTTCTATAATTTGGTTGAAAATATTTTCCTTTGAGCTGGGAAGCTTCTCCTTCTATCCCTTCTATTCTCAAGTTTGGTCTTTTCATAGTGTCCAAAAGTGGTTTTTGTGAGGGACATTTATGTTTAACATTTTTGCTTCATTTGTGGTTTTTGTGAGGGACATTTATGTTTAACATTTTTGCTTCATCTGTGTTGGAATAGCCAGTGTTTGCCGTACTAGGATACCTGGCCTCTGGTGGTGTCACACTGCCATGGCTGTCTTGTCCTTACACTGGTCCATAGTTTTCTAGGTTAACAGTTATTATCAGTTTAAATTCTGATTTCTGAGTTTGTCTTTGTTAGATGGATGGGCTTTATTTATTTATTTTCTTTTTGCCTATTTTCCCCCCTTGAATTCTGTTTCTTTTCTGGTCTTCTGCCTGAGTGGCCTGCAGTTCTCATGACCAGTTAGACGTCAAGTTCAGTAGGGTATCTCTACTGGAATTTTGTGTTTGGGGGTTACCTCTGAGATTTGGGGAAACAACAGTGCCCCTGAGGTCCTTAGAACTGGCATGGCCTCAGGAAAAGCAGAGATTATCTGCTGAAGTTGTAGACTTGAATATGTAACTCTGAAAATGGGTGTAGTTTAGGGTGGTTGGGTGAGTTTAAGGGGAGTTAGGGTGCAGGGGATGGTGTCTTACCTGTGACCCCTCATGACAACACTGCTTCCAGGAAAGCTGCCAGAGTTATAGGCAAGAATATGCAGCCTGTGGAATAGGGTGTTATTTGGGGCTTTTGGAGCAGTTTTAAGAGGGAGATGGTGGGCAGGGGATGGGGACTTACCTAGGGTCCCTGGTGCTTGCATGTTCTCTGGGAAAGCAGCCAAAACTTGGCATCTCTTATGAAGAAACATTTAATTGGGGTTGGCAGTTCAGAGATGAAGTTCATTATCATCATGATGGGAATCAGGATGCCATGCAGGCAGATGTAGTAATGGAGAAATAGCTAAAAGTTCTACATCTGGATTGACAGGCAGAAGTAAGTGACAGGGATATTGGACCTGGCTGTAGCATTTGGAAACACAAGGCTCACGCTCAGTATCCCACTTCTTCGAGCAGGGCCACATCTCTTTTAACATAGCCACATCTCCTAATAGTGCTACTCCCTGTGAAGCTATCAGGACCATTTCCACTCAAACTACCACATTCCACTTCCTTTCTCTAAAAGGCCTATAGTCATAGCATAATGCAAAATGCATTTACTCTAATTTCGAAAGTCCACATAATCACAGCACCCGCACTGTTTTACACTCCAAAGTTGAGTCTTTTTTTTTAGTTTGATGCATTTTAATAGCAAACTTACAGGAACAGAACAGCACAGAAGACAGACAGCATTAACAACATGTACTTGCACGTAGGACAACTCCGTTAGAAAAGTCTAGTGAATGGATGGAACCTACTGTATGATAAAACGCTACAAACAGCATTTAGTCTTCGTCAATAAGAAATTTACTTAAAAAAAATCTAAGTGCTGGCATTGTCAGAAAATTTTAACAGGTTTATTTATAATTGTTATAAAGTTGAAATGATGAAATGTATTCACTGAAACATTTTGCTTGCATTAATGCTTTACATCTTGCATTGATCTTTAAAACTTCACACACAAATGAACGTGGAGAAACTGCCAATACCTGATTCTGTCCCCTATGTTTCCACTTGCAATCATAAACTTAGGTGCCTTTGAGACCAAGGAAAAAATATCTAACATTCAGAACTACTGATAACAGGAAGAAGTGGAAAAAAAATTTTTGAGAATGAAATGTTTACTATCATAGTGGACCCTTAAGCACGTTCTGATCATATGCGGCGTGCTAGCTGGATATCTTTTGGCATAATTGTTCCAGGTTTGGCATGGATAGCACACAGGTTGGTACCTTCAAAAGGCCAACCAGATAGGCCTCACTTGCCTCCTGCAAAGCACCAATAGCTGCACCCTGGAAGAGCAGATCTGTTTTGAGGTCCTGAGCAATTTATCACACTAGACACTGAAAGGGGAGCTCTCAAATCAGAAGTTCAATGGACTGATTCTGAGTCTGATTTCACGGAGTGCCACAGAACCAGGCCTGTAAATATGAGGTTTCTTCACCCCTCCAGTAGAGGGCGCACTCTTGAGAGCAGCTTTTGTAGCCAATTGATTCCTGGGTGCTTTAACACAGGTGGATTTGCAGGAAATCTGCTTTGTAGGAGTCATGGTATGGGCACCTCCTTACTTACCCCCCTTCTCCTTCGGTTAAGCTCAGCAAGCAAGAGGCTGGGCTGGCCTTAGAGAGTGGCAGCACGGCAAAGGCTGTGAACACGATTCTTAAAGTCTTTTCTGAGACCTGTGCAATCTCTTAACTGTATTCTCCTTCAAAATCAAGATGAAGAAGCCAGTCACATAATCCAATAAATAATGACACAGGGTAAACATCACCATTCTCAAGGTGTTTGAGTAGAGCATAGCGAGAAAATACTGGATCAAGGCAAGACTGAAAACACTGCATCTCCACATCTGATGTCAGAACACTCATCAGCTCTTTTCAGCCGTGTTGACTGTAACATCCTTCTTCATTACAGAACATCATATGACAGGCCAATAAGAACCACATGGCACAGTCAATGGTAGGCTGTTTTTAAATGTCTTCTACCAAAACATACATGCCAAAGTTAATGCATAACTCTTCATTTGAGCCTTGGGTATGTTTTTGCAACAATGGCAGAAAGCAGAGATGTTCCTAGCCAAAATATCATAAGAACTATCTCTAGGCCATATACTAATATAATTCTCCTCTATATCCTCTGGAGATGAACTCTCATAGTTCACATAACCCTCTGGTCCACTTTCTTTCATGTTCCTAGTAGTGTGAACCATTAAGCCCTGCTTAAATTGTTCAATTGCACTTCTTTTACAAAGTCCCGAAGCTTTCCATATTCTTCCAAACAAAAGCATGGTCTGGCCTATCACAGCTATCCCCTGGGCTCTGGTACCAATTTCTGTCTTACTTTAGATTTTATTGCAGTGAAGTGGAACTATAACTATGGCAACTCTTACAATGGAAAACATTCAGTTGGGGCTGGTTTATAGATCAGGTGCCATTATCATCGTGGCATGAATAATGGTAGCAGAGTGGAGTTCTACATCTGGATTGTCAGGCAGCTGGAAGAGAAGGGGACAGTGGGCCTGGGTTTAGCATTTGAAACCTCAAGGCTCACCCCCAGTGACAAACATCCTCTAACAGTTCCAAATCTACTCAAAAAGGCAACAACATTTAGCTGTGTCACTCCCTATGAGTCTATTGTTGCCAATTTCATTCAAACCACCACAGTGCTATCTCAAAAAAGAGTATTTTTCCTCATCCTCCTCCTCTTCCTCCTACTCTTTCTCTTCTTCCTCTTCCCCCACCATCAGTCTTAGTGGTACCAGCCAAAGATTAGGGATGCACTCCTGCATTCCTGTACACTCTGGATTTCCTCACACATTATCTTTAGCTCTGGAACGCACTTCTACCATATGACTTCTTGGTAATGTCCATTGCAATAGGGATGGCTTTCTTCTATCCTCTTCCTTCACTCTTGAAGGCAGCTCCTAATATTTCCAGCTAGTCTGTCATCCTTTTCTCACAATACTTGGATAAAATTGTTCATGAGTGTCTTTCAAGAGATTTGCTAAATTATTTTATTCATTTGACTAAAGACTCAAACATAAAACCCTGATATGTTCTCGGGAAACCAAAAGAGGCTGAGCCCAACTAAGCCTTGATTTATGTATTCTTAATTCATACAAAAAATCCTTGACCTATTGCCATCATTTATGAACCAACTCTGTCAGGTAAATGTCTCCACATGTGAAAAGATCCCCCACCTTTCACATGTCATTTTTATAAACACACTCATTGTTATTATAGTACTAAAACTAAATACCTGCCTCCAGAAAGAAACAGGAGAGAGCATATATCAGCAGATTGACAGCCGACCTAAAAGCTCTAGAACAAAAAGAAGCAAATACACCCAGGAGGAGTAGAAGGCAGGAAATAATCAAACTCAGAGCTGAAATCAACCAAGTAGAAACAAAAAGGACCATAGAAAGAATCAACAGACCCAAAAGTTGGTTCTTTGAGAAAATCAACAAGATAGATAAACCCTTAGCTAGACTAACGAGAGGACACAGAGAGTGTGTCCAAATTAACAAAATCAGAAATGAAAAGGGAGACATAACTACAGATTCAGAGGAAATTCAAAAAATCATCAGATCTTACTATAAAAGCCTATATTCAACAAAACTTAAAAATCTGCAGGAAATGGACAATTTCCTAGACAGATACCAAGTACCGAAGTTAAATCAGGAACAGATAAACCAGTTAAACAACCGCATAACTCCTAAGGAAATAGAAGCAGTCATTAAAGGTCTCCCAACCAAAAAGAGCCCAGGTCCAGACGGGTTCAGTGCAGAATTCTATCAGACCTTCATAGAAGACCTCATACCAATATTATCCAAACTATTCCACAAAATTGAAACAGGTGGATCACTACTGAATTCCTTCTATGAAGCCACAATTACTCTTATACCTAAACCACACAAACACCCAACAAAGAAAGAGAACTTCAGACCAATTTCCCTTATGAATATCGACGCAAAAATACTCAATAAAATTCTGGCAAACCGAATCCAAGAGCACATCAAAACAATCATCCACCATGATCAAGTAGGCTTTATCCCAGGCATGCAGGGATGGTTTGATACATGGAAAACCATCAACGTGTTCCATTCTATAAACAAACTGAAAGAACAAAACCACATGATCATTTCAATAGTTGCTGAGAAAGCATTTGCCAAAATTCAACACCCCTTCATGATAAAAGTCCTGGAAAGAATAGGAATTCAAGGCCCATACCTAAACATAGTAAAAGCCATATACAGCAAACCAGTTGCTAACATTAAACTAAATGGAGAGAAACTTGAAGCAATCCAACTAAAATCAGGGACTAAACAAGGCTGCCCACTCTCTCCCTACTTATTCAATATAGTTCTTGAAGTTCTAGCCAGAGCAATCAGACAACAAAAGGAGGTCAATGGGATACAGATCAGAAAAGAAGAAGTCAAAATATCACTATTTGCAGATGATATGATAGTATATATCCCAAAAGTATGATACGATAGGATCCCAAAAGTTCCACCAGAGAACTACTAAAGCTGATAAACAAATTCAGCAAAGTGGCTGGGTATAAAAGTAACTCAAATAAATCAGTAGCCTTCCTCTACACAAAACAGAAACAGGCTGAGAAAGAAATTAGGGAAACGACACCCTTCATAATAGACCCAAATAATATAAAGTACCTCGGTATGACTTTAACCAAGCAAGTAAAAGATTTGTACAATAAGAACTTCAAGACCCTGAAGAAAGAAATTGAAGAAGACCTCAGAAGATGGAAAGATCTCCCATGCTTATGGATTGGCAGGATTAATATAGTAAAAATGGCCATTTTACCAAAAGCGATCTACAGATTCAATGCAATCCCCATCAAAATACCAATCCAATTCTTCAAAGAGTTAGACAGAACAATTTGCAAATTCATCTGGAATAACAAAAAACTATCCTCAGCAATAAAAGGACTTCTGGGGGAAATCACTATCCCTGAACTCAAGCAGTATTACAGAGCAATAGTGATAAAAACTGCATGGTATTGGTACAGAGACAGACAGATAGACCAACGGAACAGAATTGAAGACCCAGAAATGAACCCACACACCTATGGGCACTTGATTTTTGACAAAGGAGCCAAAACCATCCAATGGAAAAAAGATAGCATTTTCAGCAAATGGTGCTGGTTCAACTGGAGGTCAACATGTAGAAGAATGCAGATCGATCCATGCTTATCACCCTGTACAAAGCTTAAGTCCAAGTGGATCAAGGACCTCCACATCAAACCAGATACACTCAAACTAATAGAAGAAAAACTAGGGAAGCATCTGGAACACGTGGGCACTGGAAAAAATTTCCTGAACAAAACACCAATGGCTTATGCTCTAAGATCAAGAATCGACAAATGGGATCTCATAAAACTGCAAAGCTTCTGTAAGGCAAAGGACACTGTGGTTAGGACAAAATGGCAACCAACAGATTGGGAAAAGATCTTTACCAATCCTACAACAGATAGAGACCTTATATCCAAAATATACAAAGAACTCAAGAAGTTAGACCGCAGGGAGACAAATAACCCTATTAAAAAATGGGGTTCAGAGCTAAACAAAGAATTCACAGCTGAGGAATGCCGAATGGCTGAGAAACACCTAAAGAAATGTTCAACATCTTTAGTCATAAGGGAAATGCAAATCAAAACAACCCTGAGACTTCACCTCACACCAGTGAGAATGGCTAAGATCAAAAACTCAGGTGACAGCAGATGCTGGTGAGGATGCGGAGAAAGAGGAACACTCCTCCATTGTTGGTGGGATTGCAGACTGGTACAACCATTCTGGAAATCAGTCTGGAGGTTCCTCAGAAAATTGGACATTGAACTGCCTCAGGATCCAGCTATACCTCTCTTGGGCATATACCCAAAAGATGCCCCAACATATAAAAAAGACACGTGCTCCACTATGTCCAGAGCAGCCTTATTTATAATAGCCAGAAGCTGGAAAGAACCCAGATGCCCTTCAACAGAGGAATGGATACAGAAAATGTGGTACATCTACACAATGGAATATTACTCAGCTATCAAAAACAATGACTTTATGAAATTCGTAGGCAAATGGTTGGAACTGGAAAATATCATCCTGAGTGAGGTAACCCAATCACAGAAAAACACACATGGTATGTACTCATTGATAAGTGACTATTTGCCCAAATGCTTGAATTACCCTAGATGCCTAGAACAAATGAAACTCAAGAAGGATGATCAAAATGTGAATGCTTCACTCCTTCTTTAAAAGGGGAACAAAAATACCCTTGGCAGGGAATAGAGAGGCAAAGATTAAAACAGACACAGAAGGAACACCGATTCAGAGCCTGCCCCACATGTGGCCCATACATATACAGCTACCAAATAGGTAAGATGGATGAAGCAAAGAAGTGCAGGCTGACAGGAGCTGGATGTAGATCTCTCCTGAGAGACACAGCCAGAATTCAGCAAATACAGAGGCGAATGCCAGCAGCAAACCACTGAACTGAGAATAGGACCCCCGTTGAAGGAATCAGAGAAAGAACTGGAAGAGCTTGAAGGGGCTTGAGACCCCATATGTACAACAATGCCAAGCAACCAGAGCTTCCAGGGACTAAGCCACTACCTAAAGACTATACATGGAATGACCCTGGACTCTGACCTCATAGGTAGCAATGAATATCCTAGTAAGAGCAGCAGTGGAAGGGGAAGCCCTGGGTCCTGCTAAGACTGAACCCCCAGTGAACTAGATTGTTGGGGGAGGGCGGCAATGGGGGGAGGATGGGGAGGGGAACACCCATAAAGAAAGGGAGGGGGAGGGATTAGGGGGATGTTTGCCCGGAAACTGGGAAAGGGAATAACACTCGAAATGTATATAAGAAATACTCAAGTTAATAAAAAAAAACCAAAACTATATACCTTTTACATTTTATGTTTCTTTGTGTGTGCGTGCGTGTGAGCGTGTATGCGTGCATGTGCGTGTGTGTGTGTGTGTGTGTGTGTGTGTGTGTGTGTGTGTGTGTGTGTGTGTGTGTGTGTATGAGTTTTAAGTACACCAAGTGCTTACAGGAGCACCAGGCGGCCAGGCCAGAAGAGCAAATCTCGTCCCTGAAACTAGTGCTACAGGTAGTTGCCAGCTACCATGTGTGCGCTGAGGACCAAACCAGAATTTTCTTAAGACCAGGAAGTGCTCTGAACCACGGCACCATCTCTCTAGCCCCACTGTTTTATTGATGACAGTAGAACTTGAACTTCTATTTTTGGTACCACATGTTAACTATACAAAGTGAGAGTGTTAAGTATGATGAATGCATGCAAGTATATACTAAAATGGGACTATAACAACCCTTCTATTTCTTTCTCATAACCCTGTCTACACCCATAGAAGGTCCCTGCCATTTTTAAAATTTAAATTATTTTCTTTCTTTCCATTCCAAATGTTGCCTACTTCCTGGTCCCCCTGTGAAGAGTTTTGTTTTTTTTTAACCCCAGCTGACTTCCCCTTTGTTCCTGAGAGGGTGCTCCCTACCCACCTACCCATTCCCACCCTATATCCATAGCATTCCCCATTCCCTGGGGAATCAAGTCGCTATGGGATTAGGCACATCTTCTCACACCGAGGCCAGACAAGACAGTCCCCTGCTTCATATGTCCCAGGGGACACAGACCAACCCCATGTATCTTTGCTTGGTTGTTAGTCTCAGGGAGCTCTGAGGGGTGGGTTCAGGTTAGCTGATACTGTTGTTCTTCCTGTAAAGTTGCCATCACTGTCAGCTCCTTCAGTCCTTCCCCTAACTCTTCCATAGGGGTCCCTGACCTCAGTCCAATGGTTGGCTGTAAGTACTTGCATCTGTCTCCGTCAGTTGCTGATAGAGCCTCTCAGAGGACAGCCAGGCTAGGCTCTTGTCTACAACCAGAAAATGGCATCAGTAAGACTGTCAGGGTTTGGTTCCTGTGCATGGCCAAGATCCCACATTGGCCAGTGACTGGAAGGCCTTTATATCGGGCTCTGCTCCATTTTATCCCTGAATTTTGTCAAGACAGGAACAATTCTGGGTCAAAATTCTGAAGATGGGTTGCTGACACTTCTTTCCACTGGGGGCCCTCTCTATCTACTGGAGGTGGTCTCTTCAGATTCCATATCCTCACTGTGGGGAATGTTGGCAATGAAAGTAGTGCTAAGAGGAAAACTCATAGCTCTGAGTGCATCCAAAAAGAAGCTAAAGAGAGCATGCACTAGCAGCTTGGCAGCTCACCTAAAAGCTCTAGAACAAACAGAAGCAAATACACCCAAGAGGCGTAGAAGGCAGGAAATAATCAAACTCAGGGCTGAAATCAACCAAGTAGAAACAAAAACAAACTAACAAACAAAACTTATACAAAGAATCAACAAAATCAGGAGCTGGTTCTTTGAGAAAATCAACAAGATAGATTAACTAGTATCCAGACTAAACAGAGGGCACAAAGAAAGCATCTAAATTAACTAAATCAGAAGTGAAAAGGGAGAAATAACAATAGAGTCTGAGGAAATTTTAAAAAAACATCAAATCCTACTACTACAAAAGCCTATATTTAACAAAACTGGAAAATCTGGAGGAAATGGACAATTTCCTAGACAGATACCAAATACCAAAGCTAAATCAGGATTAGATAAACCATCTGAACAGTTTCATAACTCCTAAAGAAATAGAAGCAGTTATTTAAAGTCTTCCAACCAAAAAGAGCCCAGGGTTCAGTGCAGAATTCTATCAGACCTTTATACAAGACCTACAACCAACACTGTCCAAACTACTCCACAAAATAGAAACAGAGGATCACTGCCCGATTCCTTCTATAAAGACACAATTATGCTTAAACCTAAACTACACAAAGACCCAACAAAGAAAGAGAACTTCAGACCAATCCCCCTTATGAATATCGACACAAAAATACTCAGGAAGTTCTACCAAACTGAATTCAAGAACACATCAAAATGATCATCTGTCATGATCAAGTAGGCTTCATTCCAGGGATGCAGGGATGGTTCAATATATGGAAATTCATCTACATAATCCACTATGTAAACAAAATCAAAGACAAAAACACATGATCATCTCATTAGATACTTAAAAATCATTTGACAAAACTCAACACCCCTTCATGTTAAAAGTCTTGGAAAGATGAGGAATTCAAGGCCCATAACTAAACATAGTAAAAGAAATATACAGCAAAACAGTAGCCAACATCAAACTAAATGGAGAGAAACTTGAAGCAATCCCACTAAAATTAGGGAGTAGACAAGGCTGCCCACTCTCTCCCTACTTATTCAATATAATACTTAAAGTCATAGCCAGAGCAATCAGAGCAAAAAGGATGCCAAAAGGATACAAATTGGAAAGGAAGAAGTCAAAATATCACTATTTGCAGATGATATGATAGTATACTTAAGTGATCCCAAACGTTCGCCAGAGAACCTAAGCCTGATAAACAACTTCAACAAAGTGGCTGTATATAAAATTATCTCAAACAAATCAGTAGCCTTCCTCTACTCAAAGGATAAACAGGCTGAGAAAAAATTAGGTAAATGACACCATTCACAATAGTCACAAATAACATGAAATACTTCGGTGTGACTCTAACCAAGCAAGTAAAAGATCTGTATGACAAGAACTTCAAGTTTCTGAAGAAAGAAACTGAAGATATCAGAAGATGGAAAGACCTCCCATGTTCATGGATTGGCAGGATTAATATTGTAAAAATGGCCATCTTGCCAAAAGCAATCTACAGATTCAATGCAATTACTATCAAAATTCCAACTCAGTTCTTCATAGAATTAGAAAGAACAATTTGCAAATTCATTTGGAATAACAAAAAACATAGGATAGTGAAAACTATACTCAACAATAAAAGAACTTCTGGAGAAATCACCATCCCTGAACTCAAGCAGTGTTACAGAGCGATAGTAACAAAAACTTTATGATATTGGTACAGAGACAGGGAGGTAGATCAATGGAATAGAACTGAAGATCCAGAAATAAATCCACACACCTATGGTCTCTTGATCTTTCACAAAGGAGCTAAAACAATCTAGTGGAAAAAAGATAGCATTTTCAACAAATGGGCTAGTTCAACTGGCAGTCAGCATATAGAAGAATGCAAATTGATCCATTTTTATCACCTCGTACAAAGCTCAAGTCCAAGTGGATCAACGATCTTCCCATAAAAACAAATACACTCAAACTGGTAAAAGAAAAAGTGGAGAAGAACTTCGAACCTATGGGCACTGGGGTAAACTTCCTAAACAGAAATCCAATGGCTTATGCTCTAAGATCAAGAATCCACAAATGGGACTTTATAAAATTGCAAAGCTTCTGTAAGGCTAAGAACACTGACATAGGACAAAACAGCAACCAATAGTTTACCAATCCTACATCTAGTAGAGGGCTAATATCCAATATATACAAAGAACTCAAGAAAGTTAAAAAAAAATGGGATACAGAGCTAAGTAAAGACCTCTCAAGTGAGGAATTTCGAATGGCTGAGAAGTACCTAAAAAATGTTCAACATCCTTAGTTGAGGGAAATGCAAATCAAAACAACCCTGAGATTACACCTCACACCAGTCAGAATGGCTAAGATCAAAAACTCAGGTGACAACAGATGTTGGTGAGGATGTGGAGAAAGAGAATCACTCCTCCTTTGATGATGGGATTGCAGACTGGTACAACCACTGTGGAAATCAGTCTGGAGGTTCCTCAGAAACGTGAGGACCCAGCTATACCACTCCTGGGCCAAAAGATGCTCCAGCATACAAAAAAGATACATGCTCCACTATGTTCATAGCAGCCTTATTTATAATAGATAGAAGCTGGAAAGAACCCAGGTGTCCCTCAACAGGGGAATGGATACAGAAAATGTGGTACATTTAAACAACGAAATACTGCTCAGCCATTAAAAACAATGACTTTGGGGGATCTGCTGCTGAGCAGGCAGGAGCACACCCCACCCCCACCCTTGGGTGCAGCATGAGTGCAGGTGCCAGTGGAGGGTGAGAGCCTGGCCCTCCCTCCCCAGGCCATGGAGGCCATGGCAGGCAGGACATGCTCAAAGAGGGGCCACTGGGGGCCAGGGCCCTGGGGAAGGTGAGTGCCCTCTTAGAGCAGAAGGAGCAACAGGAGAGGCTGCTGTAGGCAGCGGCCTTGCAGGACATTCAGGAGGTACAGAAACTGGTAGAGAGTGGGATGGATGTGGACTCCCAAAATGAGATCAAAGGCTGGGCCTGTTTACGCTGGGCATGTAAATGTAACCATGGGCAGATGGTATCCTACCTGTTATATTCAGGAGCTGACAGAGATTCTTACAACAAAAGGAGAAATGCCAGTACAATTCACATCAAGTAGAGAAATCAGGAAGATTGTGGGAGTAGAAGATGATGATGAGGACGAGATCCCCAAGCTGAAGGAGTCAGAACTGCCCTTTGATCTTAACTATCTGACCAACCCAGCCTTCCCTCTTATCTACACCCCTGCAGCAGAGACTCCACCCAGCTGTAGAGTGGAGGTCCCTCTCCACCTCCAGTGCCCGACCCCTGCAGATGGCTCACCTCACCTCCATTGCCTCCCCCACAGAACCCCTCTGCCAGGGGCCTTTCCTAGGGAGTCACACCTCTTTGGCACTGGTCCAGAATGTTGCTATCTCTGGCCCCTCTGCCATACTTAGAACACCAGAAAGATCAAAACCTGGTATTGTCTGTCAGCCACCAGTGGGGCAGAAATGTTCACTGTTCTCTGTCCCATCCAACCCACCGGTGTCTCTAGAACCTCAAAATGCTGTACCATATGCAGGACCAGTGCCAGCATCCCAGCCACGTTTCTTCACCAGAGCACTTCCATTAAATATGCAAGAGCTGGTTCTCAAGGTGAGGTACAGAACCCATCTCTTCATGAAAATGAGTTCATTGAAAGTGAACTTGATCGATAGAAACTCACTTACCTGGAATTGTTCAGAGTGAGTTGCTGTGAGCTGAGTGTTAATCCAGACCAAGTGGAAAAGATGATACAGTTACCCAATACTCTGTTAAGAAAGAACAAAGATGTTGCATGAATCCAGGACTTCCAGGAGCTGGAACTGGCTCTGATGATAAGTGAGAATAATTTTCTGTTTAGAAACGCTGCATCCTCCCTGACTGAGAGACCTTGATACAACCCAAGAGCTTCAAACCTGACAAACTAATGCAGCAGGGACTTTATCACTGAGTATCATGACAGTATGTGTCACCTCTGGGACAAAGGACAAGCCATTGATCAAAAAGCCTTGGAGGTCCGCCAGGGTCCCTGGAGCCACTGCGCAGTGTTCACTAACATCCTGCCTGGGCAGGCGGGAACCCCGTCCCCCAGCAATGGTGCGGCTCTTCCAAGCCTCTTGGTGGACAATAACCCTATTGCTGAATCTTTGAGCAGCTGGAAAATTGTCTTGAGAGGCAGAAGCTGAAGGTACGAAAGCCAGTGTTTTACGTGCGGAATCTAGAGAGTTTTCAAAGAAATTGAGACCTCGGACATATTTCTAGCCACTCCTGTTGACGGTGCACCTGAAGGGCCTGGTGCGTTTCTCTTGGTGTTGCATGCTTATGACACTCATGAAATTTTGAATTGACTAGTGAGGAAGACTGGGGAAAGAAAGCAAGCACAGGTACTGGACAAAGGGATTTCAGTGAAACTTGCGGCTGTGAGGTCTCATGTAGCATATTTATAAATGTTACTCAGGTTTAAAGTATTTAAAATATAGTTACCTAATTGTAAATAAGCTGTTAACCAAAAGAGCCTTCTACAGTTTCCTTTTATGACCACTAATGACTGCAGCTGTCTCGGACAGTCATCTTTGCATCTCCCCTCCACAGTCACTAGGGGGCTCTCTAATGCTTTCCAAAGAAGCCACCACCTTGCTCAGAGGCAGCTCCTGTCGCCCCTATTTAATTGCACCATTCAAGAAGAGAACAAGTTCTGCTGGTCCATCCACCACTCTCACCCCCACCAGGAATGAAAAGCAGCTTTTGAGCCTGATTTGTTGCTGTTTTAAAGGTTATTGTGGGAAACCAAACTAAAGGAGTTATCTTTATTTTTGTATCAAAGATAAAGGTTATTTTGGGAATGATTAGGGTTTTTGCATAACTCTGAAGTCTGTTACTTTTGTAAACAAAGTGTTCAATCTTAGGAATATCCAGTTACAACCACAGTCAGTTGTGAGGACCTGATTAGACTCTAGAGTGTGGTGTACGGATCTTCTCCAAGAGTTCATTCAAGAGTCTTCGCTCCTCAGCATCATTAAAGTTGAAGCCTCTGTTGACGTAACTTTAGATAGGACCTGGCCCACCCAGGAGGGCAGGAGAGCAGGATTGGAGCAGTGGTTGTCCAGGATCCCTGCTGTCTTTAACTTTTTCCCCATAGAGCCTATAGTTTCCAAAGAAACTTAACTTCCTGTGTATTAACTTAATTTTATTAGAACACTGCAGTAGACTGGAAAGATGCAGATGGACTAGATGAGAACTTTGTGCTGAGGTAATGGCCTCCCACTGTCGCCTGAGTGCTTAAATCAGCTTGAGTGTACTTCAAAGCCAGTGTTGTGCTGTCACTGTGGAGTGACTGCATGGTATGACCACTGACACAGCTGGTAACTTCTCCTGCAGAGTGTCTGCATAGCAGAGTGGCCATTGCTCTTCACCCCTTTTCCCAAGTACTTTACTGAAGAAACTTCCCTTGTGTTTCAACCAATCAGACACTACTTCTTAGAAATACTAACCATTTCCCCCCGTCTCATTTGCTTTGAAAAACTTCAGTAATTCAGTTAAGTGTGATTCTATCTTAGAAGAAATAAACTCAGTTTTAATTCATGTCTAAATTCCTGGGGTTCAGACTCCTTCAGCCACCCTAGTTGATTGGCTGGGAGGTGGGCTGCACAAGAGCAATGGAGAGCTTCAGAGTGACCAAAGGTCATGTCCCACATGGCTCTGCCCAGTGTCCTGTCCTTTGCCACAGTTCTCTGGGGTCAGTGTCTCTGCAGTGGGATGAAACTGCATGGTTGTTCTTAGGTGAGTTCCGAGTCTTAATCTATGCATTCAGAGAAATATTTTTATATGCTTTGTGTAATTGATAACAAGGGATTTTCTTTTAAACTTTGTAATTGAATGCACCTCTCCTCCTCCACTGCATATTTAAAGCATGTATTCACCCATGTAAACATTCACAGACGACATTACCTTGTGCGTTCTTGACTATTTAAACATAACAGGTATTATTAAAATTAAATGTTAACTGAAAAAAATGACAATGAAATTCATAGGCAAATAGATGGAACTAGAAAATATTATCCTGAGTGAAATAACCCAATCACAAAAAAAAAAAAAACACAGCGTGTATAGACTCACTGATAAGGGGATATTAGCACAAAAGCTCAGATTATCCAATGATAGAATCCACAGACCATGGAGCACAGGAAGGACAAACACAGTGTGGCTGCTTCAGTCCTTCTTAGAAGGGGTAACAAAAATATTCATAGAGGAAATACAGAGACAGAGTTTGGAACACAAACTAAAGGAAAGGCCATTCAGAGCCTGTTCCACGGGGGATCCAGCCCACATACACACAGCCACCAAACCCAGACAATATTGGGAATGCCAAGAAGTGCATGCTGACATGAGCCTGACATAGCTGTCTCCTGAGCATGACAAATACACAGGCAGATGCTTGCAGCCAACCTTTGAACTGAGAACGGGATGTACAATGAAGGAGATAGAGAAAGGATTGAAGGAGCTGAAAGAGTTTGCAACCCCATAAGAACATCAATACCAACCAATCAGAGCTCCCAGGGGATAAACCACCATCCAAAGAGTATACATGGCCAGACCCTTGGCTCCAGCTACATATGTAGCAGAGGATGGCTTTGTTGGGCATCAGTGGGAAGAGAAGCCCTTGTTTCTGCCAAGACTCCACCTCTCGTTGTAAGGGAATGACAGGGGAAGTGGGAAGGAATAGGCAGATGGGTGGGGAAACACCCTCATAGACGGGGGAAGGGGTATAGAATAGGGAGTTTATGGATGGGAAACTGGGAAAGGGGATAAAATTTGAAATGTAAAAAAAAAATCCAATAAAAAATTAAAAAAGAGCATAGGGTCATTTAAAAGGCCAGGCACATAAAATATTTCATAATTATATGGTCGTAAATTTGTTGCTTTAAGGCAAACTGTCCAACTTTGGTGTCAAAAACAAAATACATGCTTATTTTGTTGCTTCCCCTGTAAATCCAGCAGACGGCGCTCTGGTTTCAGTCTTTCAATTGTCTTTGCGTCTGCAACCCTTTTCATCTCTATGTCCAGGACTGATGTCCTGACTTCTCACCAGCTTTAGCTGCCCTGCTGTTCCTTCTTCCCTGCTCTCTTTGAAAATCTCAACTCCATCGTGAAGCTTGGCCTGAGTCATTTTATAATAGAATTCATCTGGATTTTTTTTTCAAGAGCCTTCAAGAGAGCTCTGAGGAATTCCTGTTTTTTATGATAGCCATTTGCATGAAGTTTGTAATCTTTCTTTATTTCCAGCAAACACAGGCATTTTTAGAAATACAGGCTTGCTTCGTTCTCGGTGTTCTTGCTGCTGAGTCTGGACTGCCTTGTGAAAACCGCCAACATGCTCACTAAGGTCTAGGAAACGCTTAGCAAACTCCACCATCGCGACCACACCACCTAGTCTGCTGTGTCCATCCCATGACCATATTTTCATTGCTTTAAAACTACTTTTACTTCTTGGACTTGGTATCAAATTAAAAATATTTCTGATGCTATTTTGGGACTCTTCTTTCGGGATTTCTTGTGAGGAAATGGCTGAGGTTTCCTTGATCATGGCAGATTCACATTTCTATGACTTACATGATTGTGAGACTCTGTGACTTCCAACATTCATAACTGATGGATCTAGCTAGATCCTATACCATTTTGTAGATGTGACCCTGATAAATGAAATTCTGAAGAAAATCTGCCATTTTGCTTTTGGATTCTCCATCAATTTGAATAGAAATTGGGGAGTAACAAAAATATATAGGACAAGTAAAATTCAGAATGTCAATAGAAAAAACTTCATACCGTGTGACCCTGAACACCTCTAGGGATAGTTATTTAGTATAAGAAACACCATGGCACAGCCATCTGATGTGATCATGAGGGTTATTTGTATAAAGGATCTATAGAAATAGGAAAAGGGAGATGTGGCTAGCATCCTCCCCATCTAAACCTCTGGTTTGGCCAACAAATTGAGGAAAATAACAGATAAGAGAAAGGTGATTAGGGAAATAGAATATGCTCTTTGAGTCCAAATTTTATTGGGAAAGGAGAGAAAATCTGTAATCCAACAGGCAGTAGGGGCCTTACCATTGGTCCTGTACTAGAACTTAGGGTCATCAGCACATATTCAGCACTTAAACTTCAGGAATCAGGGAAAGTTTTTAAATAAACAATAAAAGAGCCTGGTGCAACCTAGCTCATTGTGCTTTGGCACAAGAAAAAAAATCAAATGGAATCAGTCCAGTAGCTGTGGAAGGAGGAAAACTGAGTAATGTAACTTTTCATCCTTCCTTAAGAGAAAGAATACATGACTTGAGACAGTATGAGGGAAATAAATCCCTAAGAGATTGGCATATGAAAGCCAGTAGTAATACTTGGTTAACTCCAGCTGAAGTCCTCATAAGTGTCAGGGGCTAGAAGATCAAAAAAAGGAGGTATTGAGGGACCTCAGAATAAGACACAGTATGTTTGAAACCCAGTTCACCGGGACAGATAGAACAGCATTCATATGAGAAGTTTAACAAAAGTTTGATACAGCAAAAATCCACATCAGTAAAGAACTTTAACAATTCTGATGAACAATTTCAGGGGGCAAGAACTTTATATAGTAGAAAAGGTTTTGCAGATCTCAATGACTTACATCATCAAGGAAAAACTATCTGTAAAATATTGGAAGGCACTCTAGAGGAGCTAAGGGTATGGTAACGCAGAGGACGAGGTATGTCTGAGTGACTCAGAGATAAACCTGGAATGATTTCTGTCAAGCTAGAGTTCTTAAGAAAAACATTGCTGAAAAGCCAGATTATGAGCTAAAGGGCTTCTGGAATGCTTTAAAGCAGGAGGAGTTGGCAGATGGTGTCTGTGATAAAATAGTTCAGGTGAAGATGATCAAGCCAGAGGTAGGTAGGTGATTATTCCTGAAGACTAAGCAGAGTATATGTATTTTTAACAAAAGTTCATGCTATGGACCCACAAATAGTCAAATTTGTTGAATGGGGAAACTAAAGCCATAGTAACAGCTACAGTGCCAATCCTGCACTCACACCTACTGAGTTGATTGTGGACGTAGAAATGTATGAAGGCTCCAGGGAGGAGCTCTGAGATACAGAAACATAACAGCTCAAAGGAAATCACTGAGAGTTACAGGAGCTAATGAAGTTAGCAGCTTTTCTCCATGTTTTGTATCCACCTTGAACTATGGAGTTGATACTGACAAAACAGATGAAATCTTCCATACTGTATTTGATATTGCTTATGTTCAATTTTAGTATCTTCTTAACTGTGCACTTGTGGGGTCACCTGACACTTGTGTAGAAGAGATGAAACAGACAGCTTGAGTGCTTCAACTGGGTCATCTTTGTAATCCCACTATTTGTTATGGGACAGACATTGCTTTGTATTGTCCACCCTCTGGAAAATGTTTTGGTCCATGGATCACACAATGCTGAGGTTTGAGTGTTTTGCAGAGTTGACAAGACATTGGAGAGACACCCAGGAACAATACAGTCCTACCAGGATGCGTTAATTGACAGGAAAAAGTATCAAAGGGATGTTACTTGTGTGAAAAATGATACTCCCAGAAGGCCCATGGTAACTAAATGAAAATCCCATTGCAGGAATGGGCTACCTACCAGAGAGTTGATGGCTATGGAAACCCTAGAGGTCCCACAAATCATAAAGTCTATTGCTACACTTGTTGGTCATATGCCAGAATTAGAGACTAAGACTTTGCTGAAGACATTGCTTTGACCTGACCATCACCATATAGGATGCACTGGCTGGGATTAAGATGGATCTCCCACCCTGCTGGTCCATATCATTGTGTCAGAGGATAGCATGCAAGTTTGTGGTAGAGAACTGTCACCCACATTACTGCTTATCTATGGACCATGATTCCTAACATACCAGACAGAAATGAGGGGAATGTCCCTCTCAATTAGTAGTGACAAGGCTGTTACAGGTAAGACTAACAGCTTTCTGATTGAATTTAAGGCCCACTCCATAGGAGGGAGTTCATATCTGATACTGTAGGCCTGAACAAAAACCTCTGGATGGGGTGGTCACAATGGGGAGGCAACTTCTATCACTTTATTAGATGGATTATATGTACCTGTCAAATGTCCTTTTAAATAAGCTTGTTTTTATGACACAGATCATAGAAGCTATCAGCATCAACTCATAACCACCACTGCAGTTCTTGTGATCAAGTTGTGGTACTGTGGCCTAATTCTTAGACATAGCAGATATGTAAGATAAGTAAATCACCCCTAGTTCTTAGGCACAACAGGTATGTAAGTCACCCCTTCCAAGGCTCAGGGACCATTGCAGAAGAGTGGCAGGAATAATGTAAGAGCTGCAAGATGGGGTGGAATGCTGTGGAGCTTGAACCATTACACCCTACAGGAAATCTCCTTAGCCAGAAAGTAACCAACACAAAGTAACTTCAGAAAGTCCCTGAAGCTGATGAGATTCACTAGGGCATCCCTTTCAAGAGTAGAATAATTGCTGCTTAGAGTTACTTCAGAGTAGCATAGGCGCAGTGAAGACTCTCAGACAAAGCCAGCTACAAAGGAGACAATCCAGACTAGCTGCCTAGAAGAAGCAGAAAGCAGCCAATGTGCCTAGAAGATGTATAGACCAACTGAGTCACTTGAAAGGGCAAGCTCCAACCAACCGAGCTACCCCTAAAGAACGCCCTCCAACCTGTTTAGGAGTCTGTAGGTTATAAGGTTCCCAGGTTGTGTGAGATGTCACTTGTGTTTGGTGGACTTTGCTGATGCCTCTGTCTTTGAGTCATTTCTACTTCTGTAAATAACCTCTCACCCATAACTCTATAAGTAACCCCAATGAAACTCATGGTTTACCAAGTTCAACTTTGCTCCTCTTTGTACTTTGTTCTGTCCTATTCCCTGTCTTGTGTGAATAGCAATCTATGTTGTATCTCCAAATCTGTGCTCCTACAACAGACTTAAGTTCCATTACCATCCCACCTTGTGGAAAGGAAAAGAACCTAATACAGTGCATTTTAAAGGACTAAGCATGGAGTCACACATCTGTAATTCCAGTAATTAGAAAGAGGCAGAAGATCATATATTTGAGCCCAGTTTGTATTTTATACCAAATCCTATATCAATTTTTCCTATGTACGTTCACCCTTTGTCAATCACAGGAAAGAAAGAAAAGAAGAAAGAAAGAAAGAAAGAAAGAAAGAAAGAAAGAAAGAAAGAAAGAAAGAAAGAAAGAGGGGGGAGAGAGGGAGGGAGGAAGGAAGGAAACAATTAAAGAAAATTCTCTAGACAGAGGACTTTAGGAGATATATCAGGTAAGTTTCCAAGTCTACCACGCAAGAAAAAGGAACTGCAGCATTCTACAATATTTCCAGAACTGAATTATAAAACTAAGAGGTTGGTCAAATCAGTGCAGACAAGGACCAAACTACAGAACTCAACAGAAGACAGAAATTGAACAGAATGAATCCTAGAGTTTTTGTTTTTATTTTTTCTTAAGATTTAGTTTTGGTGTGTGAGTGTGTGTGTGTGTGTGTGTGTGTGTGTGTGTGTGCGGTGTGCGGGTATGTGTGCGGTGTGCGGGTATGTGTTTTCTGCATGTTGACACATGTGCTGCCTTGAGTACCCGTGCCTTCAAGGCTAGAAAAGGACTGTGCATCCATTAGACCTGACGTAGTTGGTTATAATCTGTATGCATGTGCTAGGTATTGACTCCTGATCTTCTGCAAGAACAGCCAACGTTCATACTTCCTGAGGCATTTCTCCAGAACCAAGCACCTGTGATTCTGCAGGGGCCACCTTAAGCATTTGTTAGATTACCAAAAAATACAGATGTATGAGAGACCAACTGAGGTTTAGAGACAGAACATTTGAAAAACTTTTAGAAAAACGTGTGGTGCTCACCGAGGGAGTGTGCATTGTCATTAACTAGGATCAACAGATTCAAAACCAGAAGCCAAAGGGGAGACTGATCACACAGGATGTTCCTCTTGTAAGAATGAACCATAGAGAAACTGCCCGGACCCAAAGGGACCCGGTCAACAGTTCTCTGCACTCAAATCCCCTGGGAAGAAGAGCTAAAACTTCAGAGAGGCAGACACACCTGGGAAGCCAGAAGAGACTACACTCAGCCCACATTTCTGACACCAGAGGAAAAAACCTAACACCATCTGGGACCCCAGTGCATGGGGGCTCAGGGAAAATTCTGCGCAGGCCCTCCTGGTTGCCGCCCTCGCAGAGAGCTCAAAAGCAGCTCCCCATGAGCAACTTCAGGCACGGACCACAGGTAAGACCAACTTTTCTGCTCCAAGTGACCTGGCTGGTACTCAGGACACAGGCCCACAGAAACACCTCAAGACCAGTAGACAAGAAAGACTACATGCTAGAAAGCAGAACACTCTGTTCACATAACTGGCTGAAAGAAAACAGGAAAACAGGTCTACAGCACTCCTGACACACAGGCCTATAGTACAGTCTAGCCACTGTCAGAAAGAGAAGAACAAGGTAACACCAGAAACAACCTGATGGTAAGAGGCAAGGGCAGGAACCCAAGCAACAGAAACCAAGACTATACGGCATCATCAGAGCCCAACTGTCCCACCAAAGCAAACACTGAATATCCAAACACACCAGAAAAGCAAGATCTAGATTTAAAATCTCATTTGATCATGATGCTGGAGGACTTCAAGAAAGACATGAAGAACTCCATTAGAGAAACGCAGGAAAACATAAATAAACAAGTAGAAGCCTATAGAGAGGAATCACAAAAATCCCTGAAAGAATTCCAGGAAAACACAATCAAACAGGCAAAGGTATTAAAAATGGAAATAGAAGCAATACAGAAAGCACAAAGGGAGACATCCCTGGATATAGAAAACCAAAGAAGAGACAAGGAGTCATAGATAACAAGCTTCACCAACAGAATACAACAGAATAGAAGAGAAAATCTCAGGAGCAGAAGATTCCATAGAAATCATCAACACAAAGGTCAAAGGTAATGTAAAGCAGAAAAAGCTACTGCTCCAAAACATACAGGAAATCAAGGACTAAATGACAAGGTGAAACCTAAGGATAATTGATATAGAAGAGAGTGAAGACTCCCAGCTCAAAGGACCAGTAAATGTCTTCAACAAAATCATAGAAGAAAACTTCCCTAACCTAAAGAAACATGCCAATAACCATACAAGAAGCCGACAGAACTCTAAATAGACAGGACCAGAAAAGAAAATCCTCCCATCACATAATAGTGAAAACACCAAATGCACAAAACAAAGAAAGAATATTAAAAGCAGTAAGGGAAAAAGGTCAAGTAACATGTAAAGGCAGACCTATCAGAATCACACCAGACTTTCACCAGAGACTATGAAAGCCAGAAGATCCTGGACAGATGTCATACAGACCCTAAGAGAACACAAATGCCAGCCCAGGTTACTGTATCCAGCAAAACTCTCAATTAAGATAGACAGAGAAACCAAGATATTCCATGACAAAACCAAATTTACCCAATACCTTTCTACAATTCCAGAGCTACAAAGGATAATAAATGGTGAAGCCCAACATAAGGAGGCAAGCTACACCCTAGAAAAAGCAAGAAACTAATCATCTTGGCAAAAAAAAAAAAAAAACAAAGAGAAGACAAGCACACAAACATAATCTTACATCCAAATATGAATATGACAGGAAGCAATAATCACTATTCCTTAATAACTCTCAACATCAATGGACTCAACTCACCAATAAAAAGACAAAGATTAACAAACTGGATACGCAATGAGGACCCTGCATTCTGCTGCCTACAGGAAATACACCTCAGAGACAAAGACAGACACTACCTCAGAGTGAAAGGCTGGAAAACAACTTTCCAAGCAAATGGTCGGAAGAAGCAGCTGGAGTACCCATTCTAATATCGAATAAAATCGATTGTCAACTAAAAGTCATCAAAAAAGATAAGGAAGGACACTTCATATTCATCATAGGAAAACTGCACTAAGATGAACTCTCAATCCTAATTATCTATGCTCCAAATACAAGGACACCTACATACATGGAAGAAACCTTACTAATGCTCAAAGCACACATTGCACCTCACACAATAATAGTAGTAGTTTTCAATACCCCACTCTCATCAATGGACATATGATGGAAACAGGAATTAAACAGAGACATAGACAAACTAAGAGAAGTCATGAACCCAATGGACTTAACAGATATTTATAGAACATTCTATCCTAAAACAAAAGGATATACCTTCTTCTCCCCACCTCATGGTACTTTCTCTAAAATTGATCATATAATTGGTCATAAAACAGGCCTCAACGGATACAGAAAGATAGAAATAATCCCATGCGTCCTATCAGACCACCACGGCCTAAAGCTGGTCTTCAATAACAATAAGGGAAGAACGTGCACATATACATGGAAGTTGAACAATGCTCTACTCAATGATAAACTGGTCAAGGAAGAAATAAAGAAAGAAATTAAAGACTTCCTAGAATTTAATGAAAATGAAGGTACAACATACCCAACCTTATGGGACACAATGAAAGCAGTGCTAAGAGGAAAACTCACAGCTCTGAGTGCATGCAGAAAGAAACAGGAGAGATCAGATATCAGCAGCTTGACAGCACACCTAAAAGCTCTAGAACAAAAAGAAGCAAATACACCCAGGAGGAGTAGAAGGCAGGAAATAATCATACTCAGAGCTGAAATCAACCAAGTAGAAACAAAAAGGACCATAGAAAGAAACAACAGAACCAAAAGTTGGTTCTTTGAGAAAATCAACAAGATAGATAATCCCTTATCCACACTAACGAGAGGACACAGAGAGTGTGTCCAAATTAACAAAATCAGAAATGAAAAGGGAGACATAACTACAGAATCAGAGGAAATTTAAAAAATCATCAGATCCTACTACAAAAGCCTAAATTCAAGAAAGCTTGAAAATCTGGAGGATAGGGACAATTTCCTAGACAGATACCAGGTACCCCAGTTAAATCAGGAACACATAAACCATTTAAACAACCCCATAGCTCCTAAAGAAATAGGAGAAGTCATTAAAGGTCTCCCAACCAAAAAGAGCCCAGGTTCAGATGGGTTCAGTGAAGAATTCTATCAGACCTTCATAGAAGACCTCATACCAATACTATCCAAACTATACCACAAAATTGAAACAAATGGAGCGCTACCGAATTCCTTCTATGAAGCCACAATTATCCTTATACCTAAACCACACAAAGGACCAACAAAGAAAGAGAACTTCAGGACAATTTCCCTTATGAGTATCGATGCAAAAATAGTCAATAAAATTCTGGCAAACCGAATCCAAGAGCACATCAAAACAATCATCCAGCATGATCAAGTAGGCTTCATTCCAGGTATGCAGGGATGGTTTAATATACAGAAAAGCAACAACGTAATCCATTATATAAACAAACTGAAAGAACAAAACCACATGATCATTTCATTAGATGCTGAGAAAGCATTTGACAAAATTCAACACCCCTTCATGATAAAAGTCCTGGAAAGAATAGGAATTCAAGGCCCATACCTAAACATAGTAAAAGCCATATACAGCAAACCAGTTACTAACATTAAACTAAATGGAGAGAAACTTGAAGCAATCCCACTAAAATCAGGGAGTAGACAAGGCTGCCCATTCTCTCCCTACTTATTCAATATAGTTCTTGAAGTTCTAGCCAGAGCAATCAGACAACAAAAGGAGGTCAAGGGGATACAGATCGGAAAAGAAGAAGTCAAAATATCACTATTTGCAGATGATGAGAGTATATTTAAGTGATCCCAAAAGTTCCACCAGAGAACTACTAAAGCTGATAAACAACTTCAGCAAAGTGGCTGGGTATAAAATTAACTCAAATAAATCAGTAGCCTTCCTCTACACAAAAGAGAAACAAGCCGAGAAAGAAATTAGGGAAACGACACCCTTCATAAGAGTCCCAATTAATATAAAATACCTCGGTGTGACTTTAACCAAATAAGTAAAAGATCTCTACAATAAGAACTTCAAGCCTCTGAAGAAAGAAATTGAAGAAGACCTCAGAAGATTTGAAAGATCTCCCAAGCTCATTGATTGGCAGGATTGATATAACAAAAATGGCCATTTTACCAAAAACGATCTACAGATTCAATGCAATCCCATCAAAATACCAATCCAATTCTTCAGAGAGTTAGACAGAACAATTTGCAAATTCATCTGGAATAACAAAAAACCTAGGATAGCTAAACCTATCCTCAACAATAGAAGGACTTCTGGGAGAATCACTATCCCTGAACTCAAGCAGTATTACAGAGCAATAGTGACAAAAACTGCATGGTATTGATACAAAGACAGACAGATAGACCTGTGGACTAGAAATGAACCCACACACCTATGGTCACGTGATTTTTTTTTTTATTAACTTGAGTATTTCTTATATACATTTCGAGTGTTATTCCCTTTCCCAGTTTCCGGGCAAACATCCCCCTCCCCCCTCCCCTTCCTTATGGGTGTTCCCCTCCCAACCATCCCCCCATTGCCGCCCTCCCCCCATAGACTAGTTCACTGGGGGCTCAGTCTTAGCAGGACCCAGGGCTTCCCCTTCCACTGGTGCTCTTACTAGGATATTCATTGCTACCTATGGGGTCAGAGTCCAGGGTCAGTCCATGTATAGTCTTTAGGTAGTGGCTTAGTCTCTGGAAGCTCTGGTTGCTTGGCATTGTTGTACTTTTGGGGTCTCGAGCCCCTTCAAGCTCTTCCAGTTCTTTCTCTGATTCCTTCAATAGGGGACCTATTCTCAGTTCAGTGGTTTGCTGCTGGCATTCGCCTCTGTATTTGCTGTATTCTGGCTGTGTCTCTCAGGAGCGATCTACATCCGGCTCCTGTCGGTCTGCACTTCTTTGCTTCATCCATCTTGTCTAATTGGGTGGCTGTATATGTATGGGCCACATGTGGGGCAGGCTCTGAATGGGTGTTCCTTCAGTCTCTGTTTTAATCTTTGCCTCTCCCTTCCCTGCCAAGGGTATTCTTTTTCCTCATTTAAAGAAGGAGTGAAGCATTCACATTTTGATCATCCGTCTTGAGTTTCCTTTGTTCTAGGGATCTAGGGTAATTCAAGCATTTGGGCTAATAGCCACTTATCAATGAGTGCATACCATGTATGTCTTTCTGTGATTGGGTTAGCTCACTCAGGATAATATTTTCCAGTTCCAACCATTTGCCTACGAATTTCATAAACTCGTTGTTTTTGATAGCTGAGTAATATTCCATTGTGTAGATGTACCACATTTTCTGTATCCATTCCTCTGTTGAAGGGCATCTGGGTTCTTTCCATTTTCTGGCTATTATACATAAGGCTGCGATGAACATAGTGGAGCACGTGTCTCTTTTATATGTTGAGGCATCTTTTGGGTATATGCCCAAGAGAAGTATAGCTGGATCCTCAGGCAGTTCAATGTCCACTTTTCTGAGGAACCTCCAGACTGATTTCCAGAATGGTTTTACCAGTCTGCAACCCCACCAACAATGGAGGAGTGTTCCTCTTTCTCCACATCCTCGCCAGCATCTGCTGTCACCTGAGTTTTTGATCTTAGCCAATCGCACTGGTGTGAGGTGAAATCTCAGGGTTGTTTTGATTTGCATTTCCCTTATGGCTAAAGATGTTGAACATTTCTTTAGGTGTTTCTCAGCCATTCGGCATTCCTCAGCTGTGAATTCTTTGTTTAGCTCTGAACCCCATTTTTTAATAGGGTTATTTGTTTCCCTGCGGTCTAACTTCTTGAGTTCTTTGTATATTTTGGATATAAGGCCTCTATCTGTTGTAGGATTGGTAAAGATCTTTTCCCAATCTGTTGGTTGCCGTTTTGTCCTAACCACAGTGTCCTTTGCCTTACAGAAGCTTTGCAGTTTTATGAGATCCCATTTGTCGATTCTTGATCTTAGAGCATAAGCCATTGGTGTTTTGTCCAGGAAATTTTTTCCAGTGCCCATGTGTTCCAGATGCTTCCCTAGTTTTTCTTCTATTAGTTTGAGTGTGTCTGGTTTGATGTGGAGGTCCTCGATCCACTTGGACTTAAGCTTTATACAGGGTGATAAGCATGGATCGATCTGCATTCTTCTACATGTTGCCCTCCAGTTGAACCAGCACCATTTGCTGAAAATGCTATCTTTTTCCATTGGATGGTTTTGGCTCCTTTGTCAAAAATCAAGTGCCCATAGGTGTGTGGGTTCATTTCTGGGTCTTCAATTCTATTCCATTGGTCTATCTGTCTGTCTCTGTACCAATACCATGCAGTTTTTATCACTATTGCTCTGTAATACTGCTTGAGTTCAGGGATAGTGATTCCCCCTGAAGTCCTTTTATTGTTGAGGATAGCTTTAGCTATCCTGGGTTTTTTGTTATTCCAGATGAATTTGCAAATTGTTCTGTCTAACTCTTTGAAGAATTGGATTGGTATTTTGATGGGGATTGCATTGAATCTGTAGATTGCTTTTGGTAAAATGGCCATTTTTACTATATTAATCCTGCCAATCCATGAGCATGGGAGATCTTTCCATCTTCTGAGGTCTTCTTCAATTTCTTTCCTCAGTGTCTTGAAGTTCTTATTGTACAGATCTTTTACTTGCTTGGTTAAAGTCACACCGAGGTACTTTATATTATTTGGGTCTATTATGAAGGGTGTCGTTTCCCTAATTTCTTTCTCGGCTTGTTTCTCTTTTGTATAGAGGAAGGCAACTGATTTATTTGAGTTAATTTTATACCCAGCCACGTTGCTGAAGTTGTTTATCAGCTTTAGTAGTTCTCTGGTGGAACTTTTGGGATCACTTAAATATACTATCATGTCATCTGCAAATAGTGATATTTTGACCTCTTCTTTTCCGATCTGTATCCCTTTGATCTCCTTTTGTTGTCTGATTGCTCTGGCTAGAACTTCAAGAACTATATTGAATAAGTAGGGAGAGAGTGGGCAGCCTTGTCTAGTCCCTGATTTTAGTGGGATTGCTTCAAGTTTCTCTCCATTTAGTTTAATGTTAGCAACTGGTTTGCTGTATATGGCTTTTACTATGTTTAGGTATGGGCCTTGAATTCCTATTCTTTCCAGGACTTTTATCATGAAGGGGTGTTGAATTTTGTCAAATGCTTTCTCAGCATCTAATGAAATGATCATGTGGTTCTGTTCTTTCAGTTTGTTTATATACTGGATCACGTTGATGGTTTTCCGTATATTAAACGATCCCTGCATGCCTGGGATGAAGCCTACTTGATCATGGTGGATGATTGTTTTGATGTGCTCTTGAATTCGGTTTGCCAGAATTTTATTGAGTATTTTTGCGTCGATATTCATAAGGGAAATTGGTCTGAAGTTCTCCTTCTTCATTGTGTCTTTGTGTGGTTTAGGTATAAGAGTAATTGTGGCTTCGTAGAAGGAATTCAGTAGGGCTCCATCTGTTTCAATTTTGTGGAATAGTTTGGATAATATTGGTATGAGGTCTTCTATGAAGGTTTGATAGAATTCTGCACTAAACCCATCTGGACCTGGGATCTTTTTGGTTGGGAGACCTTTAATGACTGCTTCTATTTCCTTAGGAGTTATGCGGTTGTTTAAATGGTTTATCTGTTCCTGATTTAACTTTGATACCTGGTATCTGTCTAGGAAATTGTCCATTTCCTGAAGATTTTCAAGTTTTGTTGAATATAGGTTTTTATAGTAAGATCTGATGATTTTTTGAATTTCCTCTGAATCTGTAGTTATGTCTCCCTTTTCATTTCTGATTTTGTTAATTTGGACGCACTCTCTGTGTCCTCTCGTTAGTCTGGCTAAGGGTTTATCTATCTTGTTGATTTTCTCAAAGACCAACTTTTGGTTCTGTTGATTCTTTCTATGGTCCTTTTTGTTTCTACTTGGTTGATTTCAGCTCTGAGTTTGATTATTTCCTGCCTTCTACTCCTCCTGGGTGTATTTGCTTCTTTTTGTTCTAGAGCTTTTAGGTGTGCTGTCAAGCTGCTGACATTTGCTCTTTCCTGTTTCTTTCTGCAGGCACTCAGCGCTATGAGTTTTCCTCTTAGCACAGCTTTCATTGTGTCCCATAAGTTTGAGTATGTTGTATCTTCATTTTCATTAAATTCTAAAAAGTTTTTAATTTCTTTCTTTATTTCTTCCTTGACCAGGTTATCATTGAGTAGAGCATTGTTCAATTTCCACGTATATGTGGGCATTCTTCCCTTATTGTTATTGAAGACCAGTTTTAGGCCGTGGTGGTCCGATAGCACGCATGGGATTATTTCTATCTTTCTGTACCTGTTGAGGCCCGTTTTTTGACCAATTATATGGTCAATTTTGGAGAAAGTACCATGAGGACCTGAGAAGAAGGTATATCCTTTTGCTTTAGGATAGAATGTTCTATAAATATCCGTTAAGTCCATTTGGCTCATGACTTCTCTTAGTCTGTCGACATCACTGTTTAATTTCTGTTTCCACGATCTGTCCATTGATGAGAGTGGGGTGTTGAAATCTCCCACTATTATTGTGTGAGGTGCAATGTGTGTTTTGAGCTTTAGTAAGGTTTCTTTTACGTATGTAGGTGCCCTTGTATTTGGGGCATAGATATTTAGGATTGAGAGTTCATCTTGGTTGATTTTTCCTTTGATGAATATGAAGTGTCCTTCCTTATCTTTTTTGATGACTTTTAGTTGGAAATTGATTTTATTTGATATTAGAATGGCTACTCCAGCTTGCTTCTTCTTACCATTTGCTTGGAAAGTTGTTTTCCAGCCTTTCACTCTGAGGTAGTGTCTGTCTTTGTCTCTGAGGTGTGTTTCCTGTAGGCAGCAGAATGCAGGGTCCTCGTTGCGTATCCAGTTTGTTAATCTATGTCTTTTTATTGGGGAGTTGAGGCCATTGATATTGAGAGATATTAAGGAATAGTGATTATTTCTTCCCGTTATATTCATATTTGGATGTGAGGTTATGTTTGTGTGCTTTCATTCTCTTTGTTTTGTTGCCAAGACGATTAGTTTCTTGCTTCTTCTAGG
Organism: Rattus norvegicus; assembly: GCF_021556685.1. NCBI lineage: Eukaryota > Metazoa > Chordata > Mammalia > Rodentia > Muridae > Rattus > Rattus norvegicus. The sequence continues at coordinate 138,323,736 of NC_141536.1, forward strand.
GTATAGCTTGCCTCCTTATGTTGGGCTTTACCATTTATTATCCTTTGTAGTGCTGGATTTGTAGAATGATATTGTGTAAATTTGGTTTTGTCATGGAATATCTTGGTTTCTCCATCAATGTTAATTGAGAGTTTTGCTGGATACAGTAACCTGGGCTGGCATTTGTGTTCTCTTAGGGTCTGTATAACATTAGTCCAGGATCTTCTGGCCTTCATAGTTTCTGGCGAGAAGTCTGGTGTGATTCTGATAGGTCTCCCTTTATATGTTACTTGACCTTTTTCCCTTACTGCTTTTAATATTCTTTCTTTATTTTGTGCGTTTGGTGTTTTGACAATTATGTGACGGGAGGTGTTTCTTTTCTGGTCCAATCTATTTGGAGTTCTGTAGGCTTCTTGTATGTCTATGGGTATCTCTTTTTTTAGGTTAGGGAAGTTTTCTTCTATGATTTTGTTGAAGATATTTACTGGTCCTTTGAGCTGGGAGTCTTCACTCTCTTCTATACCTATTATCCTTAGGTTTGATCTTCTCATTGAGTCCTGGATTTCCTGTATGTTTTGGACCAGTAGCTTTTTCCACTTTACATTATCTTTGACAGTTGAGTCAATGATTTCTATGGAATCTTCTGCTCCTGAGATTCTCTCTTCCATCTCTTGTATTCTGTTGGTGAAGCTTGTATCTACAGCTCCTTGTCTCTTCTTTTGGTTTTCTATATCCAGGGTTGTTTCCATGTGTTCTTTCATGATTGCTTCTATTTCCATTTTTAATTCCTTCAACTGTTTGATTGTGTTTTCCTGGAATTCTTTCAGGGATTTTGGCGATTCCTCTCTGTAGGCTTCTACTTGTTTATTAATGTTTTCCTGTGTTTCCCTAAGTGTGTTCATGTCTTTCTTGAAGTCCTCCAGCATCATGATCAAATACGATTTTGAAACTAGATCTTGCTTTTCTGGTGTGTTTGGATATTCCATGTTTGTTTTGGTGGGAGAATTGGGCTCCGATGATGGCATGTAGTCTTGGTTTCTGTTGCTTGGGTTCCTGCGCTTGCCTCTCGCCATCAGATTATCTCTAGTGTTACTTTGTTCTGCTATTTCTGACAGTGGCTAGACTGTCCTATAAGCCTGTGTGTCAGGAGTGCTGTAGACCTGTTTTCCTCTCTTTCAGTCAGTTCTGGGGACAGAGTGTTCTGCTTTCGGGTGTGTAGTTTTTCCTCTCTACAGGTCTTCAGCTGTTCCTGTGGGCCTGTGTCTTGAGTTCACCAGGCAGCTTTCTTGCAGCAGAAAATTTGGTCTTACCTGTGGTCCCGAGGCTCAGGTTTGCTGGTGGGGTGCTGCCCAGGGGCTCTCTGCAGCGGCAGCAACCAGGAAGACCTGTGCCGCCCCTTCCGGGAGCTTCAGTGCACCAGGGTTCCAGATGGTCTTTGGCTTTTTCCTCTGGCGTCCGAGATGTGTGTGCAGGGAGCAGTCTCTTCTGGTTTCCCAGGCTTGTCTGCCTCTCTGAAGGTTTAGCTCTCCCTCCCACGGGATTTGGGTGCAGAGAACTGTTTATCCGGTCTGTTTCCTTCAGGGTCCGGCGGTGTTTCTGGGTCACGTGATTTTTGACAAAGGAGCCAAAACCATCCAGTGGGAAAAAAGATAGCATTTTCAGCAAATGGTGCTCATTCAACTGGTGGTCAGCATGTAGAAGAATGCAGATCGATCCATGCTTATCACCCTGTATAAAGCTTAAGTCGAAGTGGATCAAGGACCTCCACATCAAACCACATGTACTCAAACTAATAGAAGCAAAAGTGGGGAAGCATCTTGAACACTTAAGAAAACTTCCTGAACAAAACACTAGTGGCTTATGCTCTAAGATCAACAATCGACAAATGGGATCTGATAAAACTGCAAAGCTTCTGTAAGGCAAAGGACACTGTTGTTAGGACAAAGCGACAACCAGCAGATTGGGGAAGATCTTTACCAATCCTACAACTAATAGAGGGCTTATATCCAAAATATACAAAGAACTCAAGAAGTTAGGTTTCAGGGAGATAAATAACCCTATTAAAAAATGGGGTTCAGAGCTAAACAAAGAATTCACAGCTGAGGAATGCCTAATGGCTGAGAAACACCTAAAGAAATGTTCAAAATCTTTAGTCATAAGGGAAATGCAAATCAAAACAATCCTGAGATTTCACCTCACACCAGTGAGAGTGGCTAAGATAAAAACTCAGGGGCTGGGGATTTAGCTCAGTGGTAAAGGCCCTAAATTCGGTCCCCAGCTCTGAAAAAAAAGAAAAAAAACTCAGGTGACAGCAAATGCTGGTGAGGATGTGGAAAAAGAGGAACACTCCTCCATTGTTGGTGGAATCGCAGACTCATACAACCATTCTGGATATTAGTTTGGAGGTTCCTCAGAAAATTGGACATTGAACTACCTGAGGACCCAGCTATACCTCTCTTGGGCATATACCCAAAAGATGCCTCAACATATAAAAAAGACACGTGCTCCACTATGTCCAGAGCAGCCTTATTTATAATAGCCAGAAGCTGGAAAGAACCCAGATGCCCTTCAACAGAGGAATGGATACAGAAAATGTGGTTTATCTACACAATGGACTATTACTCAGCTATCAAAAACAATGACTTTATGAAATTCATAGGCAAATGGATGGAACTGGAAAATATCATCCTGAGTGAGGTAACCCAATCACAGAAAAATACACATGGTATGCACTCATTGATAAGTGTCTATTAGCCCAAATGCTTGAATTACCCTAGATTCAGAGAACACATGAAATTCAAGAAGGATGACCAAAATGCAATTGCTTCACTCCTTCTTTAAAAGGGGAACAAGAATACCCTTGTGAGGGAATAGGGAGGCAAAGACTAAAACAGAGGCAGAAGGAACACCCATTCAGAGCCTGCCCCACATGTGGCCCATACATATACAGCCACCCAATTAGATAAGATGGATGAAGTAAAGAAGTGTAGGCCGACAGGAACTGATGTAGATCTCTCCTGAGAGATACAGCCAGAATACAGCAAATACATAGGCGAATGCCATCATTAAACCACTGAACTGAGAACGGGACCCCTGTTGAAGGAATCTTAGAAGGGACTGAAAGAGCTTGAAGGGGCTTAAGACCCCATATGAACAACAATGTCAACCAACCAGAGCTTCCAGGGACTAAGCCACTACCCAAAGACTATACATGGACTGACCCTGGGCTCCAACTGCATAGGTATCACTGAATAGCATAGTAAGAGCACCAGTGGAAGGGGAAGCCCTTGGTCCTGCCCAGACTGAACCCCCATTGAATGTGATTGTTGGGGGGAGGGTAGTAATGTGGGGAGGATGGGGAGGGGAACACCCATATATAAGGGGAGAAGGAGGGGTAAGGGGGATGTTGGCCCGGAAACTGGGAAGGGGAATAACAATCGAAACGTAAATAAGAAATACTCAAGTTAATAAAGATGGAAAAAAAAGAATGAACCATAGCCTGACCACAGTACTTCCATAAATCACAAGGACTAAATCAGAAAGACTCAGTTATCTGTAAGTAACTGTATTGCATCCCCATGTGACATGTATACAGTATAGTAGACACATAAAAGTTTCTTTTTCACAATCAAAATTTTTTTTTGCAGAGATGCACCAAAGGAGAAATCATGCTATCTGATGTCAGGTGACCAGTGCTGCTGACCAGTGACCCACATACAGATTGCAAGTATGTCACATGATAATCTCTTTCATTTTGTTTAGTTATACTTTTGTTATTCTTTTTTCTTATGTATTTATAATTTTAAATTACAGTGTGTGTGTGTGTGTGTGTGTGTGTGTGTGTGTGTGTGTGTGTGTGTAACTACATATGGGGTTAGTTGTATATAATGTGTGTGTGGTTGGAAAATATATTACACAGTGAGCATGGTCCATGTCACATACCTGAAATCAAAGGATAATTTTATGGAGTTAGTTTTTCTTTCCATCTTTACATGGCTTCAAATGATAAAATTCATGTCATGAGGTTGAGTGCCAAGTACCTTTACCCACTAAGCTCATTGCCAACCTCATAAACGAGATACTTAGAACATACTTGCAGATCAGCCATCTAGTCCAAATATATAAAAAGTAAGGAAAGTGTACATCCTCAACACATAATACACATTTTACTACTGTCAGGCCCATTCTAGTATTTACTACCCCAAGACGCAAGTAGATTATAGATATTACAGTTTATTAAAACATGTCTCCCCTCACATTCAGGCTATTCATGGTGCCATTCTATATCAAGCAAATATAACCAAGTATGAAGGAGTCATACACATATACCTTGTGTTTATTTTAGTCACCTGTTGTCAGTCTGGTGAACTCAAGAGTCAGGAGTACGTAGGAAGTCCAGAGAATACTCACATCTCAGAGCAGTTGGCCACACCAGTGAACTGACCTTCATTTTACACAGTGACCTCTCCCACATCTTATATTTCTGACACCACTCACATTATATACAACACACAGAATAACCTATTCATCAAAGTTCATATTATCAGTAGAGCTTCGACTCAGCAGTACTCTATTGAAAGTTAAATTTAGGAGAGTCAAAGTTTACATGCAGATTTTCAGCTCTGGCAGATTTTATCCCTCCCTTTCCTACTCTTTTTCATGGTCATCAATTATATCAGTGATGAGGTGATATGAAGATTAAAAACATCAGGTGAAAGGCTGTCAGACTGAATAAGTATAAAATCCTACCTGGCAGAAAGAGAGCTTGTATAACAAGACTTCTATTGCTTTAAAGTTTGCTTTACATCATAGACACTAGGCAAAGAATGATGGAGCAAGAAGGGCTATATAGATATCAAATTGATTTTGCTGATACTAAGAGAAAGAAATTGGTCAGGTAGGTGACACATAGAGACCTTAAAAGGGTAAGTTCTACATTCCCTCCTCAGTCAGAAGTTGATATTCTCCAGCAGTTCTCTCCTGACTGTAAGGCAGAAGTGTAAAAGGTGATTAGGAATTAATACTCTAATGTCTGGTCATCTTTCTTACCTTTTACACAGAAATAACAACAGTTTTATGGAAGATAGATGTGAGTGTGAGACTGAAAGTCTAGTCCAGACAACTAGGAAAATGTGTCTTTCTTGTAGGCAGCACACAGTTGAATCTTATGCTTGCACAGAATAACCTTTCTAAAAATCCTCTGTAGTTGCCTATGAAAATCATTACTCAAACATTTGAGATATTGACCTGCAGTACTTGTAACCCTAAATAAAGTCCAGGGCCAAGATCAAATTAGTATGAGTATGGGATTTAAACAAAACTGATAGTAGATTTTTTATACATTATTTTCTGATTATGGTTCAATGTCCTCCAATTCTTCCCAGATTCTCTATATCTTCCCACTCACTGAACTCCACCCCCATCTCTCTCTCAACAGAAAAGAATCAGGCATCTTAAAAATAAATAAAATGACAATAACAAAAAATAAGATAAAATGAAAACAAATCACAATAAGAAAAAAAGCAAACAAATGGGCAAAACTAAAGCCAAAGAAAAAGCCCAAGAAATACATATAGACACAGAGACACACACATTCACATGCACAGAAAAATATCCCACAAAATCACAAGAAAGAGTATATAGCAGAAGTCCTGTAAGGGGGATGGAGGTGGGGGCAAAACAAAGCACTAGTAAACAAACAAGCAATCAAAGAAACAAAAAAGTCCTCCCAAAATGTCTCTAAGTTCATTTTGCCTCAGTTATCTACTTAGGGGCATGGGGTCTGCTCTTAAGTGTGTTTTGTAAACCCACAAAGACTCCTTTAGAGAGAACTAATTTTTACTATGTAAATTTTTTATCAACTGGAAATAGTTTCTGAGTTAGGAATGGAGGTTTGGATCCACTTCTCTCAGTTCTGGAATCTCATTCAGCCCAAACCTGTGCATGCTGCCACAGTCTATATATAAATATTAATATTAATATTAATATTAATATTAATACAAATATTGATGTTAATATTAATATAATTATAAATATGTGTATATGTAAATAAATATTATATGTACATGCATGTGTGTTTACATATATTTTTTCTATTTATTCATTTACTTTTCATCTGGATCCTTGCCCCCACTACTCTCACTAGCATCCTCACACAGTCCCTCCCTACATCGTGCCCTCCCCTTCTCCTCTGAGCACTGGTGAAGCCACCTTCCCCTGCTTATCTTCCACCCAAACATAAAGATCCTGCAGGGCTAGGTGTATCCTTTCCCCCGGAGGCCAGGCAAAGTAGCCCAGCTGGGGGATAGGATCCAAAAATATTCAACAGCTTTAAGGATAGCCCCTGCTCCAGTTCTGGGGAGAACTGCAGACAGACTGAGCTGCATATCTACTACATAAGTGTTTTGGGGGGTATGTCTAGTGTGTTGTGTGCTCTTTCCTTGGTGGCTCAGTCTTTAAGAACCTCCAAGGATCCAGGTTTACTGTGTTGGTCTTCCTGTGGGGTTTTCATCGCCAACTCTTCCATAAGACATCCCTAGCTCTTTCCAATGTTTGGCTGTAGGCTTCTGCATGTGTGTCAGTTAGTTGCTGGGTGGAGCCTTTCAGAGGACATTTATGCTAGGCTCCTGACTGCAAGCATATGAGTATCATTGATAGTGTCAGAGTTGATGTTTGCCCTTGGGATGGGTCTTAAGTCTTCCATTCCCACTGTCTCTGCTCCATCGTTATCACTGCATTTCTTTTAGACAGGACAAATTTTGGTCACAAGTTTCCTGAGTGGTTTGGTGTCCTTATCTCTCCACCTGAGGTCCTGCCTGCGTATAGGCAGTACCACTGAAGGTTCCAGATCCTATATGGGAGTCTCAGCTAAAGTCAACCCCATAGACTCCTGGGAGCCTCTCACAGCCCAGGTCCCTGGCACATTCTAGAGATGCTCCTCCAACCCCTGCCAGCCAGACACCGGTTTCCATTCATCATTTTGTCCCTTGGTCCCACTCTCCTGTCTATTCCCCATACGCCACTTTCCAGGCCACAGCTCAGCCTGTCTCCCACCTTGTTTTCTTGATTTCTTCCAACCCCACATATTCTTAGAATCTTTCTGGATCCTCCACCACAGAGTTTGCTGGATGGGAGGAATTTGATTGAGACATTGCAATTAGGACAGAGTGTTTCAAGAATATCTCTGCACATTGTCATTTTGGGGGTTTTTATATTTATACTATTTCATACTACAAGAGGAAACTTCTCTAATGATGGCTGAGAGAGACACTAATATAAAAGTGTGTCATTTTCTTGCTACATTTCTTTTTCTTTTTTTTTCTGGAGCTGAGGACTGAACCCAGGGCCTTGCGCTTGGTAGGCAAGCGCTCTACCACTGAGCTAAATCCCCAACCCCACTACATTTCTTTATAGACACACACTGACGCAGTCTCAGGAGGAAAACTAATATGTCTAAGTGCTAACATTAAAAAAATTAGCAAAACCATAAATGAGTTAATGATACAACATAAATATTGTTTGAAATGAAATCAAATAATAACCCAGTAGATGGCAAGAAATTATGAAAATCATGTACAAATCAAAGAAAACAATACAAAGGATAAACAAACTGAGAGCTGATTCTTAGATTGACAGATCCTGTGCCCAACTAGTCAATAGAACTAAAGGGCCCTAATTCAACAGAATAGACAATGAAAAGAGAAATAGTACAAGAGGCCCCAACAAAATTCAGCATGTTATAAGGAAATACTGTAGAAGCATGCATTCCTTTAATCTTGAAAACCTACAGGATTATTGAAAATTTTGATTCCACCAAAATACTTCAATTTCACCAAGAAGTCAACAAGTTAAATAGACCGATAAATGGTGAAGACTTTGGAGTCGTTAATAACATGCCTTCCAGCTATAGAACAATTAAATATAAAGTCCAGGGACAGAGATCAACAACCAACCCTCCTTAAAATATTCATAAAAGCAAATCAACCAACCAAACAAAAACTGAACTAGAACAGAATTAATACTCACCTAACTGCTCCGATGAGTCCAGTGTCACCATATTCCCTCTAATATCAAAAAAAAAAAAATGCAACGACACAGCATTAAAATAAAGTGCCAGGCCAACAACCCTGATAACCTAGACACAAAACTGCTCATTAAGTCCTTGTAAACAGAGTGCAGACGTGCGTCACAGATTTTATCCACCATGATAAGTTGGTGTCATCCCTGAGTGCAAAGATGGCTAAACATGTGCATGTAGGTAATGTAAGAAAACACATTAGTAAATTTAAAGACCCCAAACACAGGACCATCCTAGTAGACACAGGAAAGTCTTTTAGAAATCTTACATGCCTTCATGATGAAAGTTCTGGAGAATACAGAACCAGAGAGACTGTATCCCATTGTAGTAAAAGCTATGTATGAGAACCCACAGTCAACATCAACTCTAAAGAAAAATAAAATAATGAACTTACTGGATTGGACTAGAAAAGTCCACAGTGAGTGACATAACCCAGGTCCATAAAAAAAAAGGTCCTATGTTCTCTCACCGTAAAATCTTACTTCCAAGTATTCAGATATGACTATATATCCTGGAGTAACTGCAGAATAGTAGAATATATATATACATATATATGTATATATAGTTATTTTATTTATTTACATTTCAAATGTCATCCCCTTTGCAAACTCCCCATCTCCTGCCCTTTGCTTCTAAGAGAGTGCTCCCCCCCCACCTACCCAATTACTCTCACCTCACCCTTCTAGCACCCCATACACTAGGGCAACAAGCCTCCACAGGACCAAGGATCTTCCCTCCAATTGATGCCAGAAAAGGCAATTCTTTGCTACATATGTAGCTGAAGTCATGGATCCATCCATGTTTGGTTGGTGGTTTAGTCCCTGAGAGCTCTGGGAGGTCCTGTTAGTTAATATTGTTGTTCTTCCTATGGGGTTGCAGTCCCTTCAGTTTATGTTTTTATTGGCAAACATTAATTATACAAAGGGCAAGGGTTCATTATGATAAATGAACATGGGCATTAATGCAATTTGACAATATTTAAATTTTCTAATTCTTACTGACCTATCCTCATCCCTGGAAGGTCCCTGTCATTTTTTAATACTTCACTATCAGTTTTACAATGTATTTTGGTGATGTAAAGGATTATAATTTACCCTCAATGTACAAAAATTTTCTTTTTTCTTTTCTTTTTAGGAAGGAACTTTTTTAATTAAAAAAAAAACATTAAACCTGGAGAACACTAGGAATACATATAAGCCTGTCCCTTTCTATGAAGCTACATATTTGTCACTACCCACCCTACTAATAAAATTCATATTCTACTTATAAGGTGTTTTCTCTACAAGAACATTCAATATTGAATGGAGCAACACAAAATGATAGAGAGTAGTAACCCCAGTAACATCATGACATTTGATACCAAACTTGCTGTTCACTGATGAAAAGGAAAATATGTTATTTGTGTTATTCTATAAACAGAAAACCAGCATCTGTTTGATATTATCATTTCCTTAAGAATAAGCTCTTCTAAAGGGGCTTGCAACCCCAAAAGAATAACAATGCCAACCAACCAGAGCTCCTGGGTACTAAACCACTACCCAAAGAATACACATGGATGGACCCATGGCTCCAGCTGCATTTGTAGCAGAGGATGGCCTTATTGGCACCAATGGAAAGAGAAGCCCTTGGTCCTGCCAAGGTTGGACCCCCAGTGTAAGGAAATGACCGGGGGAGGGCGCTGGGAAGGGGAGGTGGATGGGGAGGAGAATACCCTTATAGAAGAAGGGGTAGGGAATGTGATAGGGGGCTTATGTCTGGGAAACCAGGAAAGGAAATAACATTTGAAATGTAAATAAAAGTATCCAATAAAAGAAAAAAAGAATAATCTCTTCTTGGCACTAAATTGTATATGGAAATTATGACCTGAGTCTTTATAAGAGTGACAGACACATGAAAAGGTGGCCAAGCTAGCCAGGTGGTTGCAAGAGAGACTAAAACAAATGAGTAAGCTTTCCTAGGTCCTGCCATGAAGGTGTAAGGCCTTACTCAAAGCGCTGTGCATGAGGTACCTTCATTGCAGTTAGGTTATATCATGGTGTTATAAGGAAGACCCAGGCAGGACGAGCCGGTTCCTTTGTCCATGCCCATAGAGCTGGTCAGCTTTGAATGTCAGCCCAGGATTCTGTCTACACAACTATTGGAGATATGCTATGACACAGTTTTTAATCTCCAAGTGTCTGTACGCCAATTGTGATGGCTATTTTTGGTTGTCAACTTGACCATACCTAGAATGAACTACAATGGAGAAATGGACGGCATACCTGTGATCTAGATCTTGAGAGATAGTGGCCATGTTTATAAAGATATTGTGAAAATGTATTAAAGAGTAACTTAGGTCCAGGCATAGTGGTGGAACTTTAGTCCCAGCACAAAGTAGATACAGGTATGCAGATCTCTGAGTTCAAGGTCAGTCTACAGAGCAAGTTACAGAACAGTCAAACTTAGGCAGTGAAAAAAATTATTGAAAACAGAAAAACTGGTGAAGATGGAACAGAACAAGGGGCCAATGTTCCAAGTCCAGCAAGCAGCAGAACATGGCAGCTTTAGCCAAGTGGCACTGGCTTTAGAGTAAAGAATAGAAGGGGTTACTGGGACAAGTGATGCTAGTTATCTGTAGCTAAGAAATTAGCTGAGATTAAGAGATCAGTATCACTGAACTGAAATCTTCTAGGAAGTGTTTTCTGAGAGCACAAGCTGTATTCCAGAAGTAGACATACTGGTAGCCAAACTTGGTAATATATAAGAATCACCCATATGGTGCTGGTTTTGAAGACATGAATGGATCATGGAGACCACCTGAGGTTTGACACTGGGAGAGGCTGGGAAAGGCCATTGGTAAAAGTGCAGCATAGGTGAAGTTGAGGGTTGGCACCAAGAAGTGATCCTATGAGAGGCTATTGGTGAAAGTTCAGCCTAGTTGTAGAAGTCCCCAGCATAATGAAGATGCCTATACCATGGGATGACCACTAAGAGCAGCAGCAGCTGTGGAGTGGATTCAGCCAGAGCTTAGAGTGCTACAGAGGGCAGAGCTGGAGACTCGACCCAAGCCCTTTGCAGGAGCCCAGTTCATTGGAACAAGAAGCTGTGAAGTTGAATTTGCCTAAGAGACCTCAAGATGTTAGAAATACCAGAGCTGTGGGTTACCTGCTGCGGAAAGCTGCCAACAAACAGAACGAGCTCAAGAGAAAGAATTGTGTTGAAGTCAACAAAGTTGAAAGGAATTGGACATCAGACATGGAAATGCAGGGTTTGGAGTTTGCCAATCTTCTTTTTGGTCCTGCTTTAGTCAAGCATTTCCTAGCTCTGACATTTTGGAATGTTAATGTATATGCTCTGATTGGAGATTTACACAGCAAAGATATAACCAGAATTATTTCTTAAGTACACCCTGAAACACCTGGTCACATTTTAGTGACAAGGTTCCTGAGATGGAGGTGTCTTAAAATTCGAAGGCATGAAAAGTAGATTATAGAAAGGATCAAAGCTGAGATGGGGATGTCTTGTACAAACTTTGTCTTATGCCAAGTAGGCTTCTGAAAAAGTAGAATCTTGTATACTTCATACAGGGCAACAATGGAATGAAATGGGAGACTTCTGTGAAGTCAGCATAAACTATCATACAATGGGAAAAACACCAGAGGGATCTAATACATCTAAAGCATTACTGACCAAGACCACATTGGATTGGGACTTGAGAATTTAGGAATTTTATCATTGGAAAGAAAGGTCATTGCCTGGGAAGCCTGAGACTGGGATCAAAGATACCTGAGTCAATACAGCTTCTCTTAGAAACATTTCTGTAAAAGGGAAGAAGATGTAGCTATTCTAGGATTAATATACCTTCCCTGGGGAGGAATCACTCCACAAACGATTACATTAGTGAAGAAAAATCTTTTTAATGACACAATCTACTCAGCTCTGGCTAATGCTCAAAGAAAAGACAGCCAAGAACAGATTTTACATTCCAGATATGCTATCAATCCATGTCTCTTTTAGGTTCAGACCCAGGGTTATGTTTTAAATAACAAGTGTAGACTGGAGACCCCAAGTCCCACAGTTGGGAGATTTACACAGCAACAATATAACCAGAATTATTTCTTAAGTACACTGGTGCCCTGACACGGCAGGTCACTCTTCAGTGACAGGGTCCTGAGATGGATGCAGAAGATGAGAGACAGGAAAAGTAGGAGGTAGACAGTGTGGGAGCTGGGGTGGGGATGTCTTGGACAACCGCTGTCTTATGCCGAGTAGGCTTCTGAAGAATAGCATCTGGTGTACTTCTTACAGGAGGGAAAAAAGAAGTGAGAGATTTCTATAAAGTTAGCACAAACTACCATAAAACGGGAAAAACACAGGAAGGATCTAATAAAAGAATTTTGTACTGAACATCTCAAAAACATTACTGACCAAGCCCCACTGAGAACCATAGCCTCATGTGGTAGAAAGGGCTGGGATCTCAGTATCTGAAGCAACCCAACCCCAAAGGCCCTGGTCCGACCACTACCTGATTTCCCAAGCACCTTCCTTGCTTTAGAGAAGGAGCTCTATTTTACTCTCACTACATCAGAACCTTAGGGAAGCTCCTAAGGCCTAAGCCCCAGGCTGTTACTGGCTCTGGAGCGTGAGAAGGAGCTGTGCCATTCTCCATCCATGAAGGCCTAATAAAAAGCCTTGCTTGATCAGGCCAGTCCTCAACACAACCCTGTTTTTAGTCTCAAAGAGTTGTTACCAGGTGTCGTTTTCCCATGTGGCAAAACTATGCTTTTCTTAAGAAGAAAACTGGACTCCTGACTTCCGCCTGCCTCAAGTCTGGAGTTGCCTCCTTCCTGGCACTCGACCCACACCCCCCATCGCCCACCTGAGCCAGCTAGACCAAGTTTGGCCTGCGGAGAAACGGGGTAATGGGCTTGAACCTGTACTGCTGCTGCACTAGCCTCAGCGCAGGCAGCAGCTCTCAGGTAGGGATAGTCTAGGAGGCCAAGGCCCAGCGCGAGCTGGGAGGGGAGGCCGTTCTGCTGCCTGGCGCATGGGTGGTTGCCCGGCCGCTGCCCATGGGCGCCGAGGACCCTGACGTCACCGCGTCGGCAGGGAGGCGGCTGCTCAAGTCGCTTGGCCTCCTCGCTGTGCCGCCCTAGGAGATGGCCTTGTCAGCCGCGGCCATCATGTCTCCAGAGGAAGAGCTGGACCGTTGCAAGCCCGAGGTGCTCAGCAAACGCTCAGCGGTGCTGCCCCTCCTGGAGCTCAGGAGCAAGGCGGCTAGACCGGGGGGGGGGGGGGGGGGGGGGTGAGGGGGGGTGGGGGTGGGGGGGTGGGGGGGTGGGGGTGGGGGGGTGGGGGTGGGGGACGACCTGTACTGCCAGTTGCTGGAGATAATCTTGCACTACTTGCTACTTGTGGGAGCAGGCGACCGGCTCCAAGGACGCTAAGCCTCTTGGCGAGGTCCCCTGGGGCGGGCCAGAAGGCGCTGGAGACCCTGGGGCGCTTGAGCGATCAGGTGCAGCCCAACCATGAGACTGCCTTCCAGGGCGTGCTTCAGAAACTGGACATTAAAAACGAAGACAATGTTAAATCTTTTTCTTGAGTGATGACCCATGTTTTCAAAGATGGAGTAACAAACTGGGGCAGGATTTCTTTTGGTGCCTTTGTGGCCAAACACTTAAAGAGCCTAAACCAAGAAAGCTACATCGAACCTTTAGCAGAAAGTATCACAGAGGTTCTTGTAAGGAAGAAGCATAACTGGCTTGTGAAACAAAGAGGCTGGGATGGGTTTGTGAGTTCTTCCACTTACAGGACCTAGAAGGCAGCATCAGAAATGTGCTGCTGGCTTTTGTGGGTGTTGCTGGAGTAGGGGCTGGTCTGGCATATCTAATAAGGTAGCTTGTGAGTGCAATAGGTGACTCTAAAACCTCCAGCCACCAACTACATGCTTCTGTGAGAACAAATGTGTTTATGAAGGTGCACTTGAAGCTGCCCGGGATTTTAACACGGCAGAAAGAAAGTGGCTACAGATTTGTGGCTAACGAGAATAAATACATGGGAAAAGTGCTCCCTCTGGAAGAGTCACTGTCTGAATGAAGTGAAGTTCGCTCTCAGCAAACTTTGGGAGGCCATGGAGGACTTCTAGAATGAATGAAAGGGTGAACAGAAAGGTTTGATTTCCTTGTCTGGAGATGGAAGAGGGGCCAGTCACCAGGTTGGTCCTAGAGTTCAATAAGTATGCAGCATCCATTACTCTGCTCCTAGTGCTGGCAGAGAAGCCCTGACAATGGTGGTGACTTGTGTAAAATGGATGTTTAACCTACAAGTAACCAATCTCTGGCTAGAAGCCGCAGTGCTGTACAAGAGGGTGAAGGAGGAGGCGCTCTAAGCAGGCCCAGGTATGCTTAAGTTTATTAGTCTAGTGATGGCCAAAAGGTACTTGACTCAATAAGGTTCATTAGTTAGTTATGAAACTGGACCGCCTCAATTTTTAAGAAAACTTATGAAATTCATGTGTTCTCTGTATCTAGGGTAATTCAAGCATTTGGGCTAATAGCCACTTATCAATGAGTGCATACCATGTATGTCTTTCTGTGATTGGGTTAGCTCACTCAGGATGATATTTTCCAGTTCCAACCATTTGCCTACGAATTTCATAAACTCGTTGTTTTTGATAGCTGAGTAATATTCCATTGTGTAGATGTACCACATTTTCTGTATCCATTCCTCTGTTGAAGGGCATCTGGGTTCTTTCCAGTTTCTGGCTATTATAAATAAGGCTGCAATGAACATAGTGGAGCACATGTCTCTTTTATATGTTGAGGCATCTTTTGGGTATATGCCCAAAGAGGTATAGCTAGATCCTCAGGCAGTTCAATGTCCAATTTTCTTAAAAACCTCCAGACTGATTTCCAGAATGGTTTTACCAGTCTGCAATCCCACCAACAATGGAGGAGTGATCCGCTTTCTCCACATCCTTGCCAGCATCTGCTGTCACCTGAGTTTTTGATCTTAGCCATTCTCACTGGTGTGAGGTGAAATCTCAGGGTTGTTTTGATTTGCATTTCCCTTATGACTAAAGATGTTGAACATTTCTTTAGGTGTTTCTCACCATTCGGCATTCCTCAGCTGTGAATTCTTTGTTTAGCTCTGAACCCCATTTTTTAATAGGGTTACTTGTCTCCCTGCGGTCTAACTTCTTGAGTTCTTTGTATATTTTGGATATAAGGCCTCTATCTGTTGTAGGATTGGTAAAGATCTTTTCCCAATCTGTTGGTTGCCATTTTGTCCTAACCACAGTGTCCTTTGCCTTACAGAAGCTTTGCAGTTTTATGAGATCCCATTTGTCGATTCTTGATCTTAGAGCATAAGCCATTGGTGTTTTGTCCAGGAAATTTTTTCCAGTGCCCATGTGTTCCAGATGCTTCCCTAGTTTTTCTTCTATTAGTTTGAGTGTGTCTGGTTTGATGTGGAGGTCCTTGATCCACTTGGACTTAAGCTTTGTACAGGGTGATAAGCATGGATCGATCTGCATTCTTCTACATGTTGCCCTCCAGTTGAACCAGCACCATTTGCTGAAAATGCTATCTTTTTTCCATTGGATGGTTTTGGCTCCTTTGTCAAAAATCAAGTGACCATAGGTGTGTGGGTTCATTTCTGGGTCTTCAATTCTATTCCATTGGTCTATCTGTCTGTCTCTGTACCAATACCATGCAGTTTTTATCACTATTGCTCTGTAATACTGCTTGAGTTCAGGGATAGTGATTCCCCCTGACGTCCTTTTATTGTTGAGGATAGCTTTAGCTATCCTGGGTTTTTTGTTATTCCAGATGAATTTGCAAATTGTTCTGTCTAACTCTTTGAAGAATTGGATTGGTATTTTGATGGGGATTGCATTGAATCTGTAGATTGCTTTTGGTAAAATGGCCATTTTTACTATATTAATCCTGCCAATCCATGAGCATGGGAGATCTTTCCATCTTCTGAGGTCTTCTCCAATTTCTTTCCTCAGTGTCTTGAAGTTCTTATTGTACAGATCTTTTACTTGCTTGGTTAAAGTCACACCGAGGTACTTTATATTATTTGGGTCTATTATGAAGGGTGTCGTTTCCCTAATTTCTTTCTCGGCTTGTTTCTCTTTTGTATAGAGGAAGGCTACTGATTTATTTGAGTTAATTTTATACCCAGCCACTTTGCTGAAGTTGTTTATCAGCTTTAGTAGTTCTCTGGTGGAACTTTTGAGATCACTTAAATATACTATCATATCATCTGCAAATAATGATATTTTGACCTCTTCTTTTCTGATCTGTATCCCCTTGATCTCCTTTTGTTGTCTGATTGCTCTGGCTAGAACTTCAAGAACTATATTGAATAAGTAGGGAGAGAGTGGGCAGCCTTGTCTAGTCCCTGATTTTAGTGGGATTGCTTCAAGTTTCTCTCCATTTAGTTTAATGTTAGCAACTGGTTTGCTGTATATGGGTTTTACTATGTTTAGGTATGGGCCTTGAATTCCTATTCTTTCCAGGACTTTTATCATGAAGGGGTGTTGAATTTTGTCAAATGCTTTCTCAGCATCTAATGAAATGATCATGTGGTTCTGTTCTTTCAGTTTGTTTATATAATGGATCACGTTGTTGGTTTTCCATATATTAAACCATCCCTGCATGCCTGGGATGAAGCCTACTTGATCATGGTGGATGATTGTTTTGATGTGCTCTTGAATTCGGTTTGCCAGAATTTTATTGAGTATTTTTGTGTCGAAATTCATAAGGGAAATTGGTCTGAAGTTCTCTTTCTTTGTTGTGTCTTTGTGTGGTTTAGGTATAAGAGTAATTGTGGCTTCGTAGAAGGTATTCGGTACTGATCCATCTGTTTCAATTTTGTGGAATAGTTTGGATAATATTGGTATGAGGTCTTCTATGAAGGTTTGATAGAATTCTGCACTAAACCCGTCT
This sequence comes from Rattus norvegicus, assembly GCF_021556685.1. Classification (NCBI taxonomy): domain Eukaryota; kingdom Metazoa; phylum Chordata; class Mammalia; order Rodentia; family Muridae; genus Rattus; species Rattus norvegicus. The sequence goes on from NC_141536.1 coordinate 138,340,725, forward strand.
GGACCTGGGCTCTTTTTGGTTGGGAGACCTTTAATGACTGCTTCTATTTCCTTAGGAGTTATGCGGTTGTTTAACTGGTTTATCTGTTCCTGATTTAACTTCGATACCTGGTATCTGTCTAGGAAATTGTCCATTTCCTGAAGATTTTCAAGTTTTGTTGAATATAGGTTTTTATAGTAAGATCTGATGATTTTTTGAATTTCCTCTGAATCTGTAGTTATGTCTCCCTTTTCATTTCTGATTTTGTTAATTTGGACGCACTCTCTGTGTCCTCTCGTTAGTCTGGCTAAGGGTTTATCTATCTTGTTGATTTTCTCAAAGAACCAACTTTTGGTTCTGTTGATTCTTTCTATGGTCCTTTTTGTTTCTACTTGGTTGATTTCAGCTCTGAGTTTGATTATTTCCTGCCTTCTACTCCTCCTGGGTGTATTTGCTTCTTTTTGTTCTAGAGCTTTTAGGTGTGCTGTCAAGCTGCTGACATATGCTCTTTCCTGTTTCTTTCTGCAGGCACTCAGCGCTATGAGTTTTCCTCTTAGCACAGCTTTCATTGTGTCCCATAAGTTTGAGTATGTTGTACCTTCATTTTTATTAAATTCTAAAAAGTTTTTAATTTCTTTCTTTATTTCTTCCTTGACCAGGTTATCATTGAGTAGAGCATTGTTCAATTTCCACGTATATGTGGGCATTCTTCCCTTATTGTTATTGAAGACCAGTTTTAGGCCGTGGTGGTCCGATAGCACGCATTGGATTATTTCTATCTTTCTGTACCTGTTGAGGCCTGTTTTTTGACCAATTATATGGTCAATTTTGGAGAAAGTACCATGAGGACCTGAGAAGAAGGTATATCCTTTTGCTTTAGGATAGAATGTTCTATAAATATCCGTTAAGTCCATTTGGCTCATGACTTCTCTTAGTCTGTCTACATCTCTGTTTAATTTCTGTTTCCATGATCTGTCCCTTGATGAGAGTGGGGTGTTGAAATCTCCCACTATTATTGTGTGAGGTGCAATGTGTGTTTTGAGCTTTAGTAAGGTTTCTTTTACGTATGTAGGTGCCCTTGTATTTGGGGCATAGATATTTAGGATTGAGAGTTCATCTTGGTTGATTTTTCCTTTGATGAATATGAAGTGTCCTTCCTTATCTTTTTTGATGACTTTTAGTTGAAAATTGATTTTATTTGATATTAGAATGGCTACTCCAGCTTGCTTCTTCTGACCATTTGCTTGGAAAGTTGTTTTCCAGCTTTTCACTCTGAGGTAGTGTCTGTCTTTGTCTCTGAGGTGTGTTTCCTGTAGGCAGCAGAATGCAGGGTCCTCGTTGCGTATCCAGTTTGTTAATCTATTTCTTTTTATTGGGGAGTTGAGGCCATTGATGTTGAGAGATATTAAGGAATAGTGATTATTGCTTTCTGTTACATTCATATTTGGATGTGAGGTTATGTTTGTGTGCTTTCATTCTCTTTGTTTTGTTGCCAAGACAATTAGTTTCTTGCTTCTTCTAGGGTATAGCTTGCCTCCTTATGTTGGGCTTTACCATTTATTATCCTTTGTAGTGCTGGATTTGTAGAAAGATATTGTGTAAATTTGGTTTTGTCATGGAATATCTTGGTTTCTCCATCTATGTTAATTGAGAGTTTTGCAGGATACAGTAACCTGAGCTGGCATTTGTGTTCTCTTAGGGTCTGTATGACATCAGTCCAGGATCTTCTGGCCTTCATAGTTTCTGGCGAGAAGTCTGGTGTGATTCTGATAGGTCTGCCTTTATATGTTACTTGACCTTTTTCCCTTACTGCTTTTAATATTCTTTCTTTATTTTGTGCGTTTGGTGTTTTGACAATTACGTGACGGGATGTGTTTCTTTTCTGGTCCAATTTTTTGGAGTTCTGTAGGCTTCTTGTATGTCTATGGGTATCTCTTTTTTTAGGTTAGGGAAGTTTTCTTCTATGATTTTGTTGAAGATATTTACTGGTCCTTTGAGCTGGGAGTCTTCACTCTCTTCTATACCCATTATCCTTAGGTTTGATCTTCTCATTGAGTCCTGGATTTCCTGTATGTTTTGGACCAGTAGCTATTTCCGCTTTACATTATCTTTGACAGTTGAGTCAATGTTTTCTATGGAATCTTCTGCTCCTGAGATTCTCTCTTCCGTCTCTTGTATTCTGTTGGTGAAGCTTGTATCTACAGCTCCTTGTCTCTTCTTTTGTTTTTCTATATCCAGGGTTGTTTCCATGTGTTCTTTCTTGATTGCTTCTATTTCCATTTTTAATTCCTTCAACTGTTTGATTGTGTTTTCCTGGAATTCTTTCAGGGATTTTTGTGACTCCTCTCTATGGGCTTCTACATGTTTATTTATGTTTTCCTGGAATTCTTTCAGGGATTTTTGCGATTCCTTTCTGTAGGCTTCTACTTGTTTATTAATGTTTTCCTGTGTTTCTCTAAGGGAGTTCTTCACGTCTTTCTTGAAGTCCTCCAGCATCATGATCAAATATGATTTTGAAACTAGATCTTGCTTTTCTGGTGTGTTTGGATATTCCATGTTTGTTTTGGTGGGAAAATTGGGCTCCGATGATTCCATGTAGTCTTGGTTTCTGTTGCTTGGGTTCCTGCGCTTGCCTCTCGCCATCAGATTATCTCTAGTGTTACTTTGTTCTGCTATTTCTGACAGTGGCTAGACTGTCCTATAAGCCTGTGTGTCAGGAGTGCTGTAGACCTGTTTTCCTCTCTTTCAGTCAGTTATGGGGAGAGAGTGTTCTGCTTTCGGGCGTGTAGTTTTTCCTCTCTACAGGTCTTCAGCTGTTCCTGTGGGCCTGTGTCTTGAGTTCACCAGGCAGGTCACTTGTAGCAGAAAAGTTGGTCTTACCTGTGGTCCTGAGGCTCAAGTTCGCTTGCGGGGTGCTGCCCTCGGGCTCTCTGTGGCGGCAGCAACCAGGAAGATCTGCGCCGCCCTTTCCAGGAGCTTCAGTGCATCAGGGTTCCAGATGGCCTTTGGTGTTTTCCTCTGGCGTCCGAGATGTATGCGCAGAGAGCAGTCTCTTCTGGTTTCCCAGCCTTGTCTGCCTCTCTGAAGGTTTAGCTCTCCCTCCCACGGGATTTGCGTGCAGAGAACTGTTTATCTGGTCTGTTTCCTTCAGGTTTTGGCGGTGTCTCAGGCAGGGGTCCTGCCGCTCCTGGGCCCTCCCCCACGGGAGCCCAGAGGCCTTATACAGTTTCCTCTTGGGCCAGGGATGTGGGCAGGGGTGGGCAGTGTTGGTGGTCTCTTCCGCTCTGCAGCCTCAGGAGTGCCCACCTGACCAGGCAGTTGGGTCTCTCTCTCACGGGGTCTGGGAGCAGAGAGCTGCTGCAGGCCGGGATCCACGGGTGTCTCAATTTTTAAGAAAACTTATGAAATGTATTTGTCTGTGAAAATTGTATATATTTTTACAGAAAGTCTATTTCTTTGAACATAAGAAGGAAGTCTTGGATTTAGTTTTTCCATTGCCTTTTGAAATTTGCAACTTCTCTAGTTAGAAATGTATTTCTTACAGCTTTTTAAAACTTTGTCATGGGGGCTGGGGATTTAGCTCAGTGGTAGAGCGCTTACCTAGGAAGCGCAAGGCCCTGGGTTCGGTCCCCAGCTCCGAAAAAAAGAACCAAAAAAAAAAACAAAACTTTGTCATGATCAGTTCTAGTGTATATGCAGAGCCAGTTGTATGTGTGGACTCGTTGTAGTAGAACAAATCTGAGTTATAACTGTGTTGGGTTAAATATCTAATCTGTTTCTGTATTTAAGGATCACAGGTAGATATAAGACACTTGATCCCCTGTTGACTTGCTAAATTGTACAATGCTTTGAGAAAGCAGACTAATCTTAACCACGGTGCTCTTCTCAGGGTTTACTTGTTTAACACAAGTTTAAGCCTGATATCAATAAAACAAATATGTATTTCTTTTATACTAAAAGAAGAAGAAGAAGAAAAAGAAGGAGGAGGAGGAAGAGGAGCAGGAGGAGAAGAAGTAGAAGGAGAAGGAAAAGAAGAAGAAAAAGAAGAAGAAGGAGAAGAAGGAGAAGGAGAAGGAGAAGGAGAAGGAGAAGGAGAAGAAGAAGAAGAAGAAGAAGAAGAAGAAGAAGAAGAAGAAGAAGAAGAAGAAGAAGAAGAAGAAGAAGAAGGAGGAGGAGGAGGAGGAGGAGAAGAAGAAGAAGAAGAAGAAAGAAGAAAACAGAAACAGAAACTGGACCTCCTGCCACACCAAACACTAATATTAGTGGTGACCATATATTGCCCCCTTAAGCCACTTGTTAGAAGCCTATTTTTGATATCAAGATGGGCCTTGTAGCTTATTATGAACCAGAATTGTCTCCTTTGTTATTGTTTGTAGACAAATGTCTAATCCTGGTAAACAAACACATGTATACTAGCATTCTATTTTCTAACAGGCCTGGTTAGCATACAGTGTATGTGTCCAGTGTTTTAGAAGCAGTCATCCCTCCGCAACATTCTACTTGGTGTCACTAAATTTTGATAAACCCTTTCCATCATTATTTTTACTGTTCTACTTCACAGCTTAATATTGGGGAGTTACCTAACATATGAGATGCCTTTACAGCCTCCAAAAAGTTAACTCCAAATGGAACTTACACCTTCATGTTAACAGCTAAATGCTAACAGCTAAGGCCAGAACTTACTGAAGATAGTAGAGAAACTAGGGCTCTCTGAGTTTGGCATCCTGCCAAGTATGTTTATACACAGAAGCCCTTTTTCCAAATATTTTGTGCAGATGGAGCCACCCTGGTGAAGTTATTCACAGACCATCTCCTGATCCAGGGAGGGAAACAAACCACAAGGAACCACACAAGTCATTGCTTCTGTCTGGCTGCTGTTTACCACAGAGCCCAGGGACAACCCACCACACCAGCTCCCTCCCCCTTGTTGGAGATGGCCCTGCACTTACCATGTGCAGACTTCTGAGTTTGCCTGAGCTCTCTGCATAGCACCCAGCAGCTGTACTCAGAACAGAACAAAAAGAAACACTCCTGACTGCTCAGCTTCAAGAGGAACTTGCAGGAAACCATCCAGAAAAGCCCACCTTCCACTCTGATTGGCAGATCCACTTGGATGTTCTGATTGGCTAGTGAGTCCTTAGTGACATAAGCACCACCCTTAGGGTTAAGGGGACTCAGTGGAGTAGTTCCAGGCCAAGGCTACTCCTCACAGACCGGTCCCTTTGGAGATTTGCAGAGCTTTGCATTTCACACAACTTTTATCTGTTTTCCCACCCAGGTCCAGGGAGGACCCATTACTCCAGCTTCCAGATGTTCAGCCACCTGCTTATCCCCTTTGTGGACAGTGCCTCTATCCTCCCATGTTGCAGCTTTGGAACTTGCCTAAGCTCAAATCACAACACTCAGTAGGCACTTCCCCTTCTTCTACCTAGAATTAAGGTGCATAACTTGCACAGCCCATTTCTAAATTTGCAGTGAGGTTATCTGTAGTACCTCCACCTGAATTGGTGCCCGAAATCTTAACAATTAAGGAGGGATTTAGGAAACAAGATTTTTGTTTTGTGCCTTCTTCTGTGTTCAAGTAAACTGCAAATCCTTTTTGCGTGATAGTCATGAAACAACCCTCAGAGCAAAGGAGGAATCATATGACCAACAGGGTGGAGCATTCTTGTTAAGCAGCACATCTTCCTCAGTACCATAAACAAACAAAGAACAACAACAAAACCCACAGCTATATTAGTAAAGATTTCTAGATAAAGAGAACTGATAGATTCAATCTCTATCATGTTAGAAATGGATTTATTAGATTGGCTGAAGGGCTGTGTTGTTCTACTAGCCCAACAGTGCCTGTCTACCAGTGAAAACTTGAAGAAACCAGAAGTGCTTTAGTCCATGTGGCTGCATGCTTAACCTGGTCTTCAGTATATATCAGAATTCCTAAGAAACAGGCTCTGATGCCAGAAACAAACAAACAAACAAACAAACAACCTTCTTGGGCAGAAGTAGAGCAATCAGACAAAGAGAACGAGGTATCTATCATCTTTAGTGTCCTTAATATATGTAAGCTGTGGCACAGATTAAAGATGGATCTTATCATCTCAAAAAATCCAGATTAAAGAAGGGTTTTCCAAATTCAAAAGCTTTAAGAAAACCCCCCACAATAACCACCTATTTTGTTTTAGATAATTTCTGATAAGAGTTACATTGAGTACTACGAATTGCCAGTCCAACGATTTAGACAGGAGTGGTGAGAAAGACCCCCTCCCCCCTTGTGGGAGTCAAAAAAGCATGGAAGCCATTTCTAAAGCAACAATTTTCTTCTAAAAGAGGAAGTATTTAGACTTAGTGAATGTGGATACCTTCACATATAGGTTCGCCTTTTCTTAGCATGCTAAGTTACATCCTCTTCTGTACACTGTGATAATGCAAAAGAATAAATATTTAGGAGAATTCTTAGCTCAAAGTCATGCAGAAACAAATGTAAATCATGAAAATGATGGACAAAAATGCCTTTCTGGAATTTCCATCTTGCAGTACAAGGTCTTAGCTGACATCAAGCAAATGACATTGTAAAGCCTATGGCTAAAGAGCCAATGCTACTAATCATGACCTGTGATCTAAGCAATGACTATACCAGTGCCACTATTCTCACATATAGAAAGGACAAAGAACACAACAGCTAAGGACCAACCTTGAATAGGTCTGGGTTCCTAAGAGAAGGGGTGTTTGAGAGCAGCAGGGAAACAAACAAACAACTTGAAATCAAATCATGGGTCCAATGGTGCTGGTTCAACTGGAGGTCAGCATGTAGAGAATGCAAACCGATTCATGCTTATCACCACGTGCAAAGCTTAAGACCAAGTGGATCAAGGACCTCCACATCAAACCAGATACACTCAACCTAATAGAAGGAAAAGTGGGGAAGAGTCTTGGACATATGGGCATTGGGGAAAATTTCCTGAACAAAACACCAATGGTTCATGCTCTAAGATCAAGAATCAACAAATGGGACCTCATAAAACTGCAAAGCTTCTGTAAGACAAAAGACACTGTCATTAGGACAAAATGGCAACCAACAGATTGGGAAAGATCTTTACCAATCCTACATCTGACAGAAGGCTAATATCCAAAACATACAAAGAACTCAAGAAGCCACTACCGAAAGACTATACATGGACTGACCCTGGGCTCCAACTGCATAGGTAGGAATGAATAGCCCAGTAAGAGCACCAGTGGAAGGAGAAGCCCTTGGTCCTGCCAAGGGTGAATCCCCAATGAATGTGATTGTTGGGGGGAGGGTGGTAATGGGGGGAGGATGGGTAAGGCAACACGCATATAGAAGGGGAGGGGGAAGGGTTAGCGGGAAGTTGGCCAGGAAAAAGGGAAAGAGAATAACAATTGAAATGTAAATAAGAAATAACCAAATTAATAAAGATGGAGAAAAAAAGAAGTCAGACTCCAGAGAACCAAATAACCCTATTAAAAAATAGGGTACAGAGCTAAACAAAACATTTTAAACTGAGGATTATGGAACGGCCAAAAAGCACCTAAAGAAATGTTCAACATCTTTCATCATCAGGGAAATGCAAATCAAAACAACCCTGAGATTCTACTTCACTCCAGTCAGAATGTCTAAAATAAAAAACTCAGGTGACAGCAGAGGCTGGCAAGGATGTGGAGGAAGAGGAACACTCCTCCATTGTTGGTGGGATTGCAAACTGGTACAACCATTCTGGAAATCAGTCTGAAGGTTCCTCAGAAAATTGGACATTGCACCCCCTGAGGACCCAGCTATAACACTCCTGGGCATATACCCAAAAGATGATCCAACATACACCAAAGACACATGCTCCACTATGTTCATAGCAGCCTTATTTATAATAGCCAGAAGCTGGAAAGAACCCAGATGCTCTTCAACAGAGAAATGGATTCAAACAAATGTGGTACATCTACACAATGGAGTACTTGTCAGATAACAAAAACAATGACTTTATGAAATTCATAAGGAAAGGGAATGAACTAGAAAGTATCATCCTGAGTGAGATTACTCAATCACAGGAAAACACACTTGCTATGCATTCATTGATAAGTGGATATTAGCCAAAAAGCTCAAATTACCCAAGATGCAATCTACAGACCACAGGAAGCTCAAGAAGAAGGATGACCAAAATGCAGATGCTCCCACTCCTTCTTAAAAGGGGAAAAATATGTCCATAGGAGGATATATGGAAGCAAACTTTAGAAAAACTCAAAGAACGGCCATTGAGCCTGCCCCACATGTGGCCCATATATATACACAGCCACCAAAACTAGATAAGATTGATGAAGCAAAAAAAAAAAAAAAACCACATGCTGAAATGGACCAGATATAGATCTCTCCTGAGAGACACATCCAGAGCATGTCCAATACAGAGGTCAATGCTAGCAGCAAACCACTGAACTGAGAACAAGACCCCCTGAGGGGAATTAGAGGAAGTATTGAAAGAGTTGAAGGAGCTTGCAAACCCATAAGAACAACAATGCCAACCAACCAGAGCTTCTGTGTACTAAACCACTACAGAAAGACTATACATGGACTGACTCAGGGCTCCAACTGCATATATAGCAGAGTATAGCCTTATTGGGACACCAGTGGAAAAGGAAACCCTTAGTCCTGCCGTTGTTGAACCCCCAGTGCAGGGGAATATGGGGGTGTCAATAAGGAGGATGTATGGGGAAAATACCCATATGGGGGAAGGGGCAGGGAGGGGATGGGGGCTTATGGATGGGAAACCTGGAAGGGGAATAGCATTTGAAATGTAAGTAAAGAAATATATCTAATAAAAAAATAAAAGAAAATTTAGATGGGAAAAGATAATATGAAATTTAAATAAAGAGAATATTAAGGATTGAAGAAAAAAAAAGCACTGTTCATACTTTTGTCCTTCCCCAACACTCACATGGCAGCTCACCATGGTCTGTAACTACTCTTCCATAAGAAACATAAATCAAAATAGTTAGGTATATTCTAGTACTTGGGATTGACTTGTATGGTTTCATAAAGAATATGTTTTCTATAAGTCCGAACATATAGATTCAAAATTTAGCGGTATAAAAATAAACCTCTATTACCAAGGACCAAGAGGGATGTTCTAAAAGAAGGGATGTCTGGGAGCAGCAAAAACAAAGGAGTGACAGTCAAATCTTAGATCAACCTAGAGGCCTATGCCCTGCTGGAGACAGCTTTCCAGCGTGCTTTCTCTCTGTTCTGCTTCCTCTGGAGATCTCCAGACAGCTCTCTCTAAGTTCTGCTAAAGACCCTTCTCCAAGCAGTTCTCTCTTGTTATTCTATCTCTGGATCCTCACCTCCTGCATATAAGCACAGGCTTTTCTATATATCAATTCAGTCATTTTCACCTTTCCCTTTGACTATCTTAAGAATTAGCATCCTGTGACCCAGGCCCTTAATTCTTAGAAATCAACAATTCTGATTTTCTTTTTCTTTTAACATTGCAAAAGCACTCGGAGATCTGCTTGCCTCTGTTAAGCACAGAGGCTAAACTAGCTGGGTGGGACCTAGTCCTGAAATTAGCATTTCTACCATACCTGGGCCTAACCCGAAAAGTTAATTCTGGAGCCAAATATCAGAGATCACGACCTGGTAAAATAGACTGGATTACTACACACCACGCTCCTATATAACAGCACTGTCACAGTTTTTCTAATTTGTTCACAATAATAGAACAAAGGAAGTTATTAAGAGAAGCATTTAAAATATATGAATGGAAGCATGGCATAGGTATTTTACATCAAATTGGGGGATTTCATCTTATGGACTTCAGATTGGACTTCATGATAATGTTAGTCTCTCCAGGGTGAACATTGAGGCAGAATGGCCATGGGGACAATGATGATGCTAAAAGTTACATGGACCTCAAGAATGGATAAATTCCGATATCACCATGGATTTCAGTGTTGTCCTTCCTTTCTGTTTTCTTGGCTCACTTGTAAATGGAACGCTCATGCTAGAGGATCAATATGCTCTATATCAGTGACAACTGAACCATTTCTCTTCTCTTTTAGAAGAAAATCTAAGTGTAATGTGATTTGTAACTAGGGTAACATCAGTACTTATTCCCTTATATGGTGGTCAGAATGTTTTGCAGAAAAAGAGGAAGGCACTCACTTTCTCCTTATGTAATCAAGAACACATTATATTCAGTGGGACCGATTCTAGCCAATTTAGATTATGGCAAGAGTAAGGGGATGTTTCCCTGGTGATTTAAGAGAGATACTTAAAGAACCAGAATGGTAAATTTCTTAGGGGTACAAAGTTCTTGTCAGGTATCCCTTACAATTCCCTGAAGCAGGCCATTTGGCCATTTTTTAATCCCATTCACACATTGAGTTCTCTGGAGTCTCCAGCACTTGTTAAGTACTGCTGCCAGCTCATTTGGAGCAACCTTTCCTAATTATATCATATCCCCAAATACTGACAGTCTCACTTTTGCCTTGTTTGCCCATGTACCTCTCAGCAGTGAGAGGAAGTTATTTCTATCTTACTGCAGTTAATGATATTGTAGGTGTTTGTTGAAATATTTACATAGTTTCTAAAGGCCTTATAATAGCTAAATTTATGTACAGTGCAAATTTACATGCATTGCGGAAGGCTATACACATGACTGGTACATCTTTACTAATTTTGACGTGAAAAGGAAGCAACACAAGTATTTGGACAATTATAAAAATTCATCTGCCTATTTGATTACCTTTTACTGAAAAACCTTGATCATTGTTTTTGTTTTAAGACTACTTTTGGGAAAGAATTCATTCCCAATGCTACTAATTGAACAAAATGTCAGGATATATTTAGTGTTATCTGATCAAAATAAAGCATTAAAAATAGAATGCCGGGTTTTTAGCTGGATTCCCAACCTGGCTGATCCCCACCTGCAGCTCCTGCTCCCAAACCCCTTGGGAGAGAGAGCTCACCGTTCAGACAGGTGGGCACTCCTGAGACTGCAGAGCAGAAGAGACCACCAATACTGCCCACCCCTGCCCACATCCCTGGCCCAAAAGGAAACTGTATACAGCCTCTGGGAACGGGAAGATAGGGGCATGGAGCTACAGGTCCCCTGCGCCCCAGACACCGCTGGAACCTGAAGGACCCGGTCAAAAGCCCCCTGCACCCAAATCCAGTGGGAGGGAGAGCTAAACCTTCAGAGAGGCAGACACGCCTGGGAAGCCAGAAGAGACTACACTCTGCCCACATTTCTGACTCCAGAGGAAAACACCAAACACCATCTTGGACCCTGGTGCATGGGGGCTCCTGGAAAGGGGGGCTCAGGTTCTCCTGGTTGCTGCCCTCGTGGAGAGCTCATAAACAACTCCCCACGAGCAAACTTGAGCCTCCGGACCACAGGTAAGACCAGCTTTTCTGCTCCAAGTGACCTGCCTGGTGAACTCAGGACACAGGCCCACAGGAACAGCTGAAGACCTGTAGACAATAAAAACTACACGCCCAAAAGGAGAATGCTCTGTTCCCATAACTAGCTGAAAGAAAACAGGAAAACAGGTCTACAGCACTCCTGACACACAGGCCTATAGGACAGTCTAGCCACTGTCAGAATTAGCAGAACAAAGTAACACTAGAGATAATCTGATGACGAGAGGCAAGAGCAGGAACACAAGCAACAGAAATCAAGACTACGTGGCATCATTGGAGCAAAATTCTCCCATCAAAGCAAACACTGAACATCCAAACACACAAGAAAAGCAAAATCTAGATTAAAAATCATATTTGATCATGATGCTGGAGGACTTCAAGAAAGACATGAAGGACTCCCTTAGAGAAATGCAGAAAAATATAAATAAACAAGTAGAAGCCTATAGAGAGGAATCACAAAAATCCCTGAAAGAATTCCAGGAAAACACAATCAAACAGTTGAAGGTATTAAATATGGAAATAGAAGCAATGAAGAAAGAACACAGGGAAACAACCCTGGATATAGAAAACCAAAGGAAGAGACAAGGAGCCATAGATAAAAGCATCACCAACAGAATTCAAGAGATAGAAGAAAGAATCTCAGGAGCAGAAGATTCCATAGAAACCATCAACACAACTGTCAAAGATAATGTAAAATTCAAAAAGCTACTGGTCCAAAATACACAGGAAATCCAGGACTCAATGAGAAGATCAAACCTAAGGATAATACATATAGAAGAGAATGAAGACTTCCAGCTCAAAGGACCAGTAAATATCTTCAACAAAATCATAGAAGAAAACTTCCCTAACCTAAAGAAAGAGATGCCCATAAGCATACAAGAAGCCTACAGAAGTCCAAATAGATAGGACCAGAAAAGAAACTCCTCCCAACACATAATAGTCAAAACACCAAACGCACAAACTAAAGAAAGAATATTAAAAGAAGTAAGGGAAAAGGGTCAAGTAACATATAAAGGCAGACCTATCAGAATCACACCAGACATCTCACCAGAGACTATGAAAGCCAGAGGATCCTGGACAGATGTCATACAGACCCTAAGAGAACACAAATGCCAGTCCAGGTTACTGTATCCTGCAAAACTCTCAATTAACATAGATGGAGAAACCAAGATATTCCATGACAAAACCAAATTTACACAATATCTTTCTACAAATCAGGCCCTACAAAGGATAATAAATGGTAAAGCCCAACATAAGGAGGAAAGCTACACACTAGAAAAAGCAAGAAATTAATCGTCTTGGCAACCAAAGAGAAGAAAAGCACACAAACATAACCTCACACCCAAATATGAATATAACAGGAAGCAATAATCACTATTCCTTAATATCTCTCAACATCAATGGTCTCAACTCCCCATAAAAAGACAAAGATTAACAAACTGGATACACAATGAGGACCCTGCATTCTGCTGCCTACAGGAAACACACTTCAGAGACTAAGACAGACACTACCTCAGAGTGAAAGGCTGGAAAACAACCTTCCAAGCAAATGGTCGGAAGAAGCAAGCTGGAGTAGCCATTCTAATATTGAATAAAATCAATTTTCAACTAAGAGTCATCAAAAAAGATAAGGAAGGGCACTTCATATTCATTAAAGGAAAAATCCACCAAGATGAACTCTCAATCCTAAATATATATGCTCCAAATACAAGGGCACCTACATACATAAAAGAAACATTACTAAAGCTCAAAGCACACATTGCACCTCATACAATAATAGTAGGAGATTTCAACACCCCACTCGCATCAATGGACAGGTCATGGAAACAGAAATTAAACAGAGACGTAGAAAGACGAAGAGAAGTCATGAAACAAATGGACTTAGCAGATATTTATAGAACATTCTATACTAAAGCAAAAGGATATACATTCTTCTCAGCTCCTCATGGTACTTTCTCCAAAATTGACCATATAGTTGGTCAAAAAACAGGCCTCAACAGATACAGAAAGATAGAAATAATCCCATGTGTCCTATCAGACCACCACGGCCTAAAGCTGGTCTTCAATAACAATAAGGGAAGAACGCCCACATATACATGGAAGTTGAACAATGCTCTACTCAACAATAACCTGGTCAAGGAAGAAATAAGGAAAGAAATTAAAGACTTCCTAGAATTTAATGAAAATGAAGGTACAACATACCCAAACTTATGGGAGATAATGAAAGCTGTGCTAAGAGGAAAATTCTTACCTCTGAGTGCCTGCAGAAAGAAACAGGAGAGAACATATGTCACCAGCTTGACAGCACACCTAAAAGCTCTAGAACAAAAAGAAGCAAATACACCCAGGAGGAGTAGAAGGCAGGAACTAATGAAACTCAGAGCTGAAATCAACCAAGTAGAAACAAAAAGGACCATAGAAAGAATCAACAGAACTAAAAGTTGGTTCTTTGAGAAAATCAACAAGATAGATAAACCCTTAGCCAGACTAACGAGAGGATACAGAGAGTGTGTCCAAATTAACAAACCAGAAATGAAAAGGGAGACATAACTACAGAATCAGAGGAAATTCAAAAAACCATCAGATCCTACTACAAAAGCCAATATTCAACAAAACTTGAAAATCTGCAGGAAATGGACAATTTCCTACACAGATACCAGGTACCGAAGTTAAATCAGGAACAGATAAACCATTCAAACACCCCCATAACTCCCAAGGAAATAGAAGCAGTCATTAAAGGTCTCCCAATCAAAAAAAGCCCAGGTCCAGACGGGTTTTGTGCAGAATTCTATCAGACCTTCATAGAATACCTAATACCAATACTATCCAAACTATTCCATAAAATTGAAACAGATGGAGCATTACTGAATTCCTTCTATGAAGCCACAATTACTCTTATACCTAAACCACACAAAGACACAACAAAGAAAGAGAACTTCAGACCAATTTCCCTTATGAATATCGACACAAAAATACTCAATAAAATTCTGGCAAACCGAATCCAAGAGCATATCAAAACAATCATCCACTATGATCAAGAAGGCTTCATCCCAGGCATTCAGGGACGGTTTAATACACGGAAAACCATCAACATGATCCATTATATAAACAAACTGAAAGAACAGAACCACATGATCCTTTCATTAGATGCTGAGAAAGCATTTGACAAAATTCAACACCCCTTCATGATAAAAGTCCTGGAAAGAATAGGAATTCAAGGCCCATACCTAAACATAGTAAAACCCATATACAGCAAACCAGTTGCTAACATTAAACTAAATGGAGAGAAACTTGAAGCAATCCCACTAAAATCTGGGACTAGACAAGGCTGCCTACTCTCTCCTTACTTATTCAATATACTTCTTGAAGTTCTAGCCAGAGCAATCAGACAACAAAAGGAGATCAAAGGGATACAGATTGGAAAAGAAGAAGTCAAAATATCTCTATTTGCAGATGATATGATAGTATATTTAACTGATCCCAAAAGTTCCCCCAGAGAACTACTGAAGCTGATAAACAACTTCAGCAAAGTGGTTGGGTATAAAATTAACTCAAATAAATCAGTTGCCTTCCTCTACACAAAAGAGAAACAACCTGAGAAAGAAATTAGGGAAACGACACCCTTCATAATAGTCCCAAATAATATAAAGTACCTCGGTGTGACTTTAACCAAGCAGGTAAAAGATCTCTACAAGAAGAACTTCAAGCCTCTGAAGAAAGAAATTGAAGAAGACCTCAGAAGATTTGAAAGATCTCCCATGCTCATGGATTGGCAGGATTAATACAGTAAAAATGGCCACTTTACCAAAAGCGATCTACAGATTCAATGCAATCCCCATCAAAATACCAATCCAATTCTTCAAAGAGTTAGACAGAACAATTTGCAAATTCATCTGGAATAACAAAAAACCCAGGATAGCTAAAACTATCCTCAACAATAAAAGGACTTCAGGGGGAATCACTATCCCTGAACTCAAGCAGTATTACAGAGCAATAGTGATAAAAACTGCATGGTATTGGTACAGAGACAGACAGATACCAACGGAACAGAATTGAAGACCAAGAAATGAACCCACACACCTATGGGCACCTGATTTTTGACAAAGAAGACAAAACCATCCAATGGAAAAAAGATAGCATTTTCAGCAAATGGTGCTGGTTCAACTGGAGGGCAACATGTAGAAGAATGCAGATCGATCCATGCTTATCACCCTGTACAAAGCTTAAGTCCAAGTGGATTAAGGACCTCCACATCAAACCAGATACACTCAAACTAATAGAAGAAAAACTAGGGCAGCATCTGGAACACATGGGCACTGGAAAAAATTTCCTGAACAAAACACCAATGGCTTATGCTCTAAAATCAAGAATCGACAAATGGGATCTCATAAAACTGCAAAGCTTCTGTAAGGCAAAGGACACTGTGGTTAGGACAAAACAGCAACCAACAGATTGGGAAAAGATCTTTACCAATCCTACAACAGATAGAGGCCTTATATCCAAAATATACAAAGAACTCAAGAAGTTAGACCGCAGGGAGACAAATAATCCTATTAAAAAATGGGGTTCAGAACTAAACAAAGAATTCACAGCTGAGGAATGCCGAATGACTGAGAAACACCTAAAGAAATGTTCAACATCTTTAGTCATAAGGGAAATGCAAATCAAAACAACCCTGAGATTTCACCTCACACCAGTGAGAATGGCTAAGATCAAAAACTCAGGTGACAGCAAATGCTGGCAAGGATGTGGAGAAAGAGGAACACTCCTCCATTGTTGGTTGGATTGCAGACTGGTAAAACCATTCTGGAAATCAGTCTGGAGGTTCCTCAGAAAATTGGACATTGAACTATCTGAGGACCCAGCTATACCTCTCTTGGACATATACCCAAAAGATGCCCTAACATGTAACGAAGACACATGCTCCACTGTGTTCATATCAACCTTGTTTATAATAGCCAGAAGCTGGAAAGAACCCAGATGCCCTTCAACAGAGGAATGGATACAGAAAATGTGGTACATCTACACAATGGAATATTACTCAGCTATCAAAAACATTGACTTTATGAAATTCATAGGCAATTGGAGGGAACTGGAAAATATCATCCTGAGTGAGGTAACCTAATCACAGAAAAACACACATGGTATGCACTCATTGATATGTGGCTATTAGCCCAAATGCTTGAATTACCCTAGATACAGAGAACACATGAATCTCAAGACGGATGATCAAAATGTGAATGCTTCACTCCTTCTTTAAAAGGGGAACAAGAATACCCTTGGCAGGGAATAGAGAGGCAAAGATTAAAACAGAGACAGAAGGAACACCCATTCAGAGCCTGCCCCACATGTGGCCCATACATATACTGCCACCCAATTAGACAAGATAGATGAAGCAAAGTAGTGCAGGCTGACAGGAGCCGGATGTAGATCTCTCCTGAGAGACACAGCCAGAATACAGCAAATACAGAGGCGAATGCCAGCAGCAAACCACTAAACTGAGAACAGGACCCCCGTTGAAGGAATCAGAGAAAGAACTGGAAGAGCTTGAAGGGGCTCGAGACCCCATATGAACAACAATGCCAAGCAACCAGAGCTTCCAGGGACTAAGCCACTACCTAACGACTATACATGGACTGACCCTGGACTCTGACCTCATAGGTAGCAATGAATAGCCTAGTAAGAGCACCAGTGGAAGGGGAAGCCCTTGTTCCTGCTAAGACTGAACCTCCAGTGAACGTGATTGTTGGGGGGAGGGTGGTAATGGGGGGAAGATAGGGAGGGGAACACCCATATAGAAGGAGAGGGGGAGGAGTTAGGGGGATGTTGGTAGGGAAACCGGGAAAGGGAATAACATTCGAAATGTAAATAAGAAATACTCAATTTAATAAAGAAAAAAAGAGGAAAAAATAGAATGCCATGAGCTGGGCATGCTGCATGTGTCTTTAATGATAGCAGTCATGAGCTGGAGGCAAGAGGATCTCTGTGAGTTTGAGGGTATACTGGTCTATAAAGCATGCCCATTACAGCCAGTATTCAGTTACACAAAGAAATCCTGCCTAGAAAAATAACACAAGACAAAACAGAACAGGAAATATATAAAAATAAAAATTCCAGTTTACAGTCTTTCCTATTAGGTATGTGTGATAAGTGGGATGTGGCTTCTGGTAGTTCATTTTTTTTGTCAACTTGTTATGAGATAGAGTCATCGGGAAAGGAGAATTTCTATTGAATAAATGTATACAATACAGAGGTCTGCTGCCTAATCAGTGGGGGTTTTATTTGATTGATGTGTGAGGACTCAGACCATCATGTTTTATGACACCTTAGCAAGTTGTTCAGAACTGCCCAAGAAAGGTATGGAGTGGGGGGTTGGGGCAGATGGGGAGAGGAACACCCTTAAGAAGAAGGGGTGTGGGAGGGGATAGGAGCTTATGGACAGGAAACCGGGAAAGGGAATAACATTTGAAATGTGAATTAAAAAGTATCTAATTTGAAAAAAAAAGTTATGTAATGAACCTGGTGCCATGGCACCCTGAGTAAGAGCACACAAAGTCCTTTCAGCGAACCGGAGTTTAGTTCCTAACACCTACAGCAGGCAATGGAAAACTGTATGTTACCGTGACTTCATGGAGAATATATGTCATTAGTTGCCATAGGCCAGCCTGTGGAGTGGTCTTCTTTCTTGTTCTTGGTTCTCTATAAGGCAGCAGAGAAGGAAGGGCAATGTTGGAGGATAAGAGTTGTCTTTCAAGATTTCGGAATAAAATTCTGTCTTAAGAGATATAATAATAATATATATTATTATATATTATAATATATAATCTAAGTGTAATGTGATTCGTAACTAGGGTAACATCAGTGCTTATTCTCTTATATGGTGGTCTTGCTGTATAATAATAAAAGGTTTTCTTATCTAAATTTAAGATACTTTTCTACTGTGGCTGACCTACTTTCTGTGTTCCTCTGAGGCCAGAAACTACAGTGTCTGGCATTTAGCACCTCATCCTAAAACAGCAGGAGATTGAGTAATGTAGACTGTTTTATTTCTGAAGGAATTGAATGGCTCTCACTTTCAGCCAGCTAGTCTAAGACTCAGGTGGGGGGAAAAAGGACACTTTGAAAAGTGAACTTAGTGTTTATTTCTAGGTTGTAAAACTTTTCCGGATATAGGTCTCTCCTGAGAGATACATCCAGAGCATATCCAATACAGAGGTCAATACTAGCAGCAAACCACTGAACTAAGAACAGGACACCCTTGGGGGGAATTACAGGAAGTATTGAAAGAGTAGAAGGAGCTTGCAAACCCATAAGAACAACAATGCCAACCACCCAGAGTTTCCAGGAACTAAACCAAAAACTATACATGGACTGACCCAGGGCTCCAACTGCATATGTAGCAGAGAATAGCCTTGTTGGGGCACTAGGGGAAGGGGAAGCCCTTGGTCCTGCCAAGGTTGGACCACCAGAGCAGGGGAATATGGGGGGGCAGTACGGGGGATGTATGGGGGGAATACCCATATGGGGGACGGGGAAGGGAGTAGATGGGGACTTATGGGCAGGAAACCAGGAAGGGGAATAACATTTGAAATGTAAGTAAAGAAATATATCTAATAAAAACTAAAAAAAAAACAACTTTTCTTATGAAAGCTCTTGCAGGAAAAAGGAAAAAGCTGAATGATCAGAAAAGGGATAAGGAGTGCTAAGAAAAGGAGGAGGGATAAGAAAAGAGGAAAGGAGGAGAATGAGTGCATGAGAGTGAGAGTGTCCTGTTTGTCCTTGGCACTTAAACATCTTTCCGAATACAGGATCACATAATACAAGCTCATCACAAGTTTATACATAAATTCAAATCATAAATCAAATAACAAGTTTACAACGGACAGTGTTTGTATGCATCTCCATATGCATCTCCATTCAGAGTAATTGCTTGGCTCAACATTCATCACCTGTCTCAGCTCCACAAGTTCTTGAAGAGTTAAAACCCTCAACTAAGTTATTAGTGAAATTTTACATAGATAAACCCAGTCAATATTTTATCTTCTGTCCTAGCACCTATAATAAATCATTAGTTCTTTTCATGACCTTTCATTAATGGTTTTACAACCTCCTGGAATGTGTGCTCTTAGTAGTAGAATGTCTGCTTACTCTGAGAAACACATAATAGGCGACACTGGGAGACTGGCAGAGTTCTCCTTGCAGTTTTGAATATAAGGAATGCTTTGAATATAAGGAACTGCTTCCAGTAATAGCAGTCCCACAATAAAAGAGATTAATAAATACTGATGCAATTTTAGGAATTTTGATAGGATCATCATTAAGAATGAAGATATCATCTTCTGGAGAGATGACTCAGTGGTTAAGAGCACTGATTGTTCTTTCAGAGGTCCTGAGTTCAATTCCCAGCAATCACATGGTGACTCACCACCTTTGGTAATGGGATCTTATGTCCTCTTCTGGTGTGTCTGAAGACAGCTACAGTGTACTCATATACATAAAATGAATACATCTTTTTTTAAAAGTGTCATCTATTTGTCAACATGGCATCACTACAAGACAGTACATCTTTGTTGTTCTTCAGAGATCTGCTCAAAATGTTGGGCTGTTACCTAGTGATTGTTATATATTTAATAATAACAGGAAAAGTATGTTAATGGCAGGAATAGTTCCTAAAATTATTTTCTCCTGGGTCTTGTGTATTAGAGCAAATTTGCTGTGGATTATTTATTAATACAAGGCAGGCGTGTCTCAGGAAGTTCATCTGATAGTTATTATCTTGTTCACTCCTGAGAATTAGTTTGTGTTCTGTCTATTAACATTCATCCATGTACATTCACATATATGTGCATGCACACACACACACACAGAGTAAATACAAAGGCTAAATATATATCTTTTTAATGGAGGTAAATAAGAGTCTGAAGACAAAGGAGGTACAAAGCATTTCTGTGTGGTCTCAACTATAGTTCCAGCTACTAGATTCCTACACTAGTTTAATTCATTCTTTATTTTCCCTCCTTAATAAGTACAAATAAAATAAAGACATGTTCTTCCATATTGTTTTCCGTCATGGTATTTATCACAGTAAGGGAGAACAAAATAATACAAATTTTTGTACAAACAGCATGACAGTTTTGTTAGGACAAGTGTGATCTGTTGCTTATGTGACAATGGTGGACATCGTTTGAATTTCTGGTCAAAAGAGCCTTGGGCATTTAGAGCTTGCTAAGCTATTGTAGTAAATTAAAATATAATTCTAAGAGCAATCCTCATGATGTAGACCTGGTTTATAAAGCCCTAAAGCACCTGGAATGGCTATCACATTGCATGTTCGATGGCATGTTCATGGCTATAATTTGGCATGATACACACACACACACACACACACACACACACACACACTTTGGCAAACTCAAGGCTACATACCAATATTACCAGTATTTGTGGGGACTCATGGATGTAACTCACAACTCATGGTGAATGTATTATAACAGACTCATACCTGTAAGCCAGAACACATAATCTGTGTACTCTGATAGGCTCACTCCCATAGCCAAGCACTCATGGTGCCTCTAGTAATGGAAGGTCATTCCTATATCCTATCATTCGTGTTCTATTTACTTTAATCCTACTCCAGCAAACCCTGGGTACCCTTTTTCACAGATGAAAAGCAAAACTCTGATGCCGGGATCCAGCCTCAACACAGGATCGGGGTTCTCAACTGGAAGCAGGGATATCTGTAAGGCGCATAATAAATATACACAGACTACTCTTTGGGTACAAACTGACAGGCAATTTCAAGACTTAAAGTCTCTCTCTCTTTCTCTCTCTCTCTCAGCTTGAGGCTGCACAAATTTTGCATTCTTTTGTGCACTCTGCTTTTTTTTTAATGCAGGTTTCTTTTCTCAAACTCCCACACTCATTCACACCTCTGTTCATTACCCTTTCATTCTCACACATACTCTTCATACACACCTCACACATATCGCACACACACCACATGCACTCTCCTTTCACTCATACACACAGTCTTCACACACACCTCACATTCTCTCTTCACTCACTCTTCACATGCTCTTCTCATGCTCTCACTCACTCTCACATTTGTTCTCAGACTCGCTCTCTCATTCGCTTCCCCATACGCTCTCTCATTCACTCTTCACTTGCTCTCTCTCATTCCCTCTTCACATACTCTTCTCATTCTCTCTAGCCTTTCTCTTGCTCCAGTCTTTTATTGATAATTCAAAAGTAGGTAGAAAAAAGACATTGAATAATCATTGTCAAATCAAATTCAAAAGAATAACCACATCCCACAAAGAACTAAGAATTACAATTGTTCCTCAAAGTTTTAAGCTTCTTCTGTTCCCAGGCCTGTGGCCAAAATAATAATAATTGTAAACTTATCATTATTTAAACTTTCACTTTTAACTTATTATACTTCAGAGCTCAAAGCTCTGAGGTCAAGTACTTTGCATGATAAGTGACACAGGCAAAGCTGTCAGGCAGTGGCCAGAAAGAATCAAGTTAACCCTTCACTCAGTGGTTCCGCTAGCTTTCTGTTTCTTGCACACAATGACTCTTTAAGAGTCCCAGTATTTTGACTTAGTTTACTAGTATATAATTTTATATATTCTATACTTCCTTATCCAGAAACCACTCTCAAATATTATGTAAAACTCATTTCCTAACTTCAATAACTTTTTCCTTTCTTAGGGTCCCAATGTTGGCTCTAATTCATTTTCTAATAATTTCTTTAAAGTTTCTTCACAAGTCAAGCATTGATCTGGAACTACTATTGTGCAGTTATTACATTGTTTCCAAGATAAGAACACGCAGCATGCACCTGGGCCATTAGGGCTGTGCCATGCTGTGCCCCTGTGCCTCAATTTCCAATTGTTTAAGAATCATAACATCAAGGAACATCTAGTTTCACAGAATTCACCAGAGCAAAAGGAGAAAGAAGTAGGAAAGTCAGATATAATAGAATAATTATGCACACCAAGGCCAACTGAAAGGCAGTCATGCACAAATGAAATCTATACAGCCGTTGTCCAGGGCTAAGGTTAGGAGAAACAGGAACAACCAGTTTTTACAAAGAGCTGCTGTGGGCTACTGAGATGTCTGTATCCCAGCCTACTGCAGGCAGCCAGCCTCTTATTTCAGATGGCAGGTCTCATGGAGGGATGTGTCTCCTGCTTCTGAGGGTCCCAGACGCCACCCTACTTAACAAGGAGTTACCTTGGGCTTCTGAGATGTCTCCATTCTGGCCTACTGCTGGCAGTCCCTGTCATTGTATGCTATCCCCAGTACTCTGACTTTATATCTCAGCTTAAAAAGAGGATTGAGGGGCTGTAGAGTTGGCTCAGTGGTTAAGAGCACTGACTGCTCTTCCAAGAGGTCCTGAGTTCAAATCCCAGCAACCACATGGTGTCTTACAACCATCTGTAATGGGATCTGATGCCCTCTTCTGGTGTGTCTGAACACAGCTACAGTATACTTATATATAATAAATAAATAAATCTTTTTTTAAAAAAAGAGGATTGAGGTCTTTAAAGAGGACATAAATAAACCCCTTAAAGAAATAAATGAAATATAATCAAACATGGGAAGGTTTTGGACAAAACAGTCCAAGACCTAAATTTAGAAATAAAACAAGAAAGAAATCACAAATGCAGGCAAACCTGGAGATGGAAAATATGGGAAAGAGCAAAGGAACTACATATGCAGACATCACTACCAGAATACAAGAAAAGAGCGAATATCAGATGTAGAAGATACCATACAAGATGTTCATATACCAGTAAAAGAAACTGCAAAGTGTTAAAAGCTCCTAACAAAAAGAACAAACCTAAGAAGAACAGAAATAAAACAGGGTGAAGATTCCCAGTTCAAAGGGTCAGAAAACATTTTCAACAAAATCATACAATACTTTGCTAAACTAAAGAAAGAGATTGCCAAAAACACACAAGAAGTCTACAGAAACAAAACACTAAATTCACAGAACAACAACAAAAAGAATATGAAAAGCTAGCTATAAGGAGAATAGGCCAAGTGTCAAATAAAGACAGACCTATCAGAATATTCTAGACAGATGTCAGGCACACTCTTAGAGATCCTGGATGACTGAGTAGGCTACTCACCTAGCAAAACTCTCAATTACCATATATAGAGAAACCAATATATTCCACAAAGAAACAAATTTAAACAATTTAATCCAGGCATACAGAGGATACTCGAATGAACATTCCAACTCAAGGAGTGAATCTATACCCATGAAACCACAAGAAATAAATTTTCTCACAACACACCCCAAAGAAGAGAAACACACACACACACACACACACACACACTACTATCCCCCAAAACAAAAATCACAGGAACTAGCCATCATTGGTCTTTAATACCTCTCAACGTCAATATAGTGATGTCCCCAATAAAAAGACACATCATAACATATTGGATACTTAAACAGGATCCATCCTTCTGCTGTATACAAGAAACATACATCAGCAACAAGGATAAACTCTACCTCAGACTAAAGAGCTGGAAAAGACTTTTCCAAGCAACTGGTCACAAGACAAAACGCCGGATTACCCATTATAACATCCAATAAAACCGACTTTCGACCAAATGTAATCAAAAGATGTAGGCAAGACACTTCATTCTCATAAATGGAAAAACCCACCAAGATGCAGTATCAATTCTGAACATCAATGCCCCAAATGCAAAGACACTCTCATTTATAAAAGGAACTTTACTAAAGTTCTAAACACACATTGAACCCTGAACAATAATAGTGGGAGATTTCAAAATTCTAATCTCACTAATGCACAAGTCAGTGAAACAAAAATTACACAGAGACACAGTGAAACTAACAAACTTAATGAAACAAACGCATTTAATGCATTTAGTAGATATCTACAGAACATGTCACCCACAAACAAAAAAAATACCTTTTCAGCACCTCATGGAACCTTCTCCAAAATTGAAAACAAGCTTCAACAGATATAAGAATATAAAAGTAACCCTTAAGTAATAGAAGCCATTATTAAAAACCTTCAACCACAAAAAGCCCATGACCAGATGGTTTTACTGCAGAATTCTACCAGACCTTCAAAGAAAAGCTAATGGCAATACTCCTCAAACTATCCTGCAAAATAGAAATAAAAAGAACACTACCTAATTCATTCTAGGAAGCCAGATTTACTCTGAAATCTAAACCACAGAAAGACACAACAAAGAAAGAGGACTTCAGAAAATTTCACATATGAATATTGATACAAAATACTCAATAATATTCTCATAAACTAAGTCAAGAACACATTGAAACCAGCATTCATAATGATTAAGGAGGCTTCATTCCAGGGATACAGGAATGATTCAATATACAAAATTCAATCAACATAATTCACCGTATAAACAATCTCAAAACAAAAAACACCACATGATCATCACACTGGATGTTGATAAAGCCTTTAAAAATTCAAAAACCCATACATGTTAAAAGTCTTGGAGAGATCAGGAATTCATGGCAAAAATACCTAAACACAATAAATGTAATATTACAACAGCCAACATCAAATTAAATGGAAAGGCACTTGAAGGAATCCCACTAAAATCTGGGGCAAGACAAGGCTGACCATTCTCTCCCTATATAAGCAATAGAGTCCATGAAGTTCTAGCTGGAGCAGTTAGACAAGAAAAGAAGATGAAGGGAATAAAAATGGAAAAGGGAGAGTTGGTCTAGAGTGCTCAGCAGTTAAGAGCACTGACTGTTCTTCCAGTAGTTCTGTAGTGAGATCTGATGTCCTCTTCTGCTGTGTCTGAAGATAGCTACAGTGAAATTATGTATAATAAATAAATCTTTCAAAAAGAAAAGGGAAAGATATCAGTATTCTCAGAAGATATGATCATTTATATAAATGATTCCCGAAATTCTACCTGAGAACTTTTACAGGTGATAGCTTCAGAAAAGTGACTGGTATCAAATTAACTCAAAGAAATCAGTAGCCCTTTATAAAAGCATTAAATGGGCTCAGAAAGAATCTAAGAAAGGGACACTCTTCACAATGGCATAAATAATATAAAATATATTGGTGTGACTTTAACCAGGCAAGAAAAGACCTGTAAGACAAGACTTTTAAGTCCCTGAAAAAGAATCAAAGAAGACCTCAGAAGATTCAAAGATTTCCAATACTCATGGATAGATAGGATTAATAAGTGAAATGGCCATCTAGCTGAAAGCAATCTACAGATTCAATGCAATCCCCATAAAAATTACAATGCAATTCTTCATAGAGTTAGAAAGAGCAATTGGTAAATTCATTTGGAATAACGAAAAATCTGGGATAGCAAAACCTATCCTGAACAATAGAAGAACTTCTGGGGAAATCACCATCCCTAACCTCAAGCTGTATTACAGAGCAATAGTAATAAAAACTGTATGGTATTGGTACAGAGACAGGCAGGTAGAGCAATGGAATGGAATTGAAGACCCAGAAAAGAATGCACACATCTATGGTCACTTGATGTTTGACAAAGCAGCTAAAACCATCCAGTGGAAAAAAAACAGCATTTTCAACAAATGGTGCTAGTTCAACTGGAAATCAGCAAATCAAAGAATTCAAATTGATCCATTATTATCATCCTGTAAAAAGCTCAAGTCCAATTCAACCAATGACCTCCACATAAAATCAGATATAGTCAAACTAATAGAAGAGAAAGTGGGGAAAAGTCTCTAGCACATTTGTGCAGGGGAAAATTTACTGAACAGAACACCAAGGGTTTATGTTCTAAGATCAAAAATAGAAAAATGGGACCTCATAAAATTGCAAAGATTCTGTAAGGAAAAGACCCTGTCAATAGGGCAAATAAGCAACCAACAGATTGGGAAAAGATATTTTCCAACCAATACTACATCTGATAGACAGTTAATATCCATTATGTACAAAGAATTCAAGAAGTTAGACTCTAGAGAGCCAAATAACCATATTAAAAAGTGGGGTACAGAGTTAAACAAAGAATTCTCAATTAAGGAATATCCAATGACTGAAAAGCACCTAAAAATGTTCAACATCCTTAGTCATCAGGGAAGTGCAAATCAAAAGAACCCTGAGATTCCTCCTCACAACAGTCAGAATGGCTAAGATAAAAATTTCAAGTTTCGACAGACACTGGCAAGGATGTAGACAATGATGAAAACTCCACCATAGCCTGTGTGATTGGAAGCTGGTAAAACCACTCTGGAAATCAGTCTGAAAGTTCCTCAGAAAAATGAAAATAGTCATACTTGTGGACCTATCTATACCTCTCCTGGGCATATACTCAAAAGACGTTCTAACATATCACAAGGACACATGCTCCATTATGCTCATAGCAGCCTAATTTATAATAGCCAGAATCTAGAGAGAACTCAGATGTCCCTCAAAAGAAGAATAGATACAGAAAATGTAGCACATTTACACAATGGTGTACTACTCAGCTATGAAAAACAATGACTACGTGAAATTCATAGGCAAATATGTGGAGCTAGAAAATGTCATCCTGAGTGAAGTAACCCAGCCACAAAGAAAAACAAAACAAACAAAAACAAAAAACAAAAAAAAAACATGGTTTGCTCTCACTGATTAGACATTAACTTAAAAGCTCAGATTGCCCAAGATACAATCCATAGACGACATGAAGCCCAAGAAGAAAAACGACCAATGTGTGGATTCTTCAGTCCTTCTTAGAAGGCAGAACAAAAATATTTATAGGAGGAAATACAGAGATAAAGTTTGGAGCAGAGACTGAAGGAAAACCTATCCAGAGGACTGCCCTCCTGGGGATCCAGCCCATATTCCTACAGCCACCAAACCCAGACAATATTGCTGATACCAAGGAGTGCATGTTAAAAGGAACCTGATATAACTGCCTCCTGAGAGGCTCTCCCAGAGCATAACAAATACAGAGGTGGATGTTCATAGCCAAACTTTGAACTGAGAATGGGGTGCCCAATGAAGAGTTAGAGAAAGATTGAAGGAGTCGAAGGAGTTTGCAATCCCATAAGAACGACAATACCAACCAACCAGAGCTCACAGGGACTAAACTACCATCCAATGAGTACACATAGCCAGACCCATGGCTCCAGCACCATATGTAGCAGAGAATGACCTAGTTGGGTATCAATGGGAGGAGAAGCCCTTGGTCCTGTCCCAGTATTGTGGAATGTCAGAAAGGGGAGGCCAGAATGGTTGGGTGGCTGTGTGGGGGAACATGCTCATAGAAGTAGTGGGAGGGGGAATGGAATAGGGGTTTTCTGTAGGGGAAACCTGGAAACAGCATTTGAAATGTAAGAAAAAAAATACAATTGAAAACAAGAAATTTGCGAATTCAGTTGGAATAACAAAAAACCCATGATTGCAAAGACAATTCTTAACATTAAAAAAAAAAAAAACTTCTGGCAGAATCACCATACCTAACCTCAAGCTGTATTACAGAGCAATATTAATAAGAATTGTGCAGTGTTTGTCCAGAGACAGGCAGGTAGATCAATGGAATAGAACTGCACACTCAGAAAAGAACACACATACCCATGGTCACTTGATTTTTTCACAAAGGAGCCAAAACCATTCAGTAGAAAAAGGATAGCATTCTCAACAAACGGTGCTGGTTCAACTGGAGGTCAGCATGTAGAATAATGCAAATTGATCTATTTTATTGTCCTGTACAAAGTTCAAGCCCAAGTGGATCAAAGTCCCCCACATAAAACCAGATACACTCAAACTAATAGAAGAGAAAGTGGGTAAGAGTCTTGAACACATGGACACAGGGGGAAATTTCCTGGACAGAACACCAATGACTTATGCTCAAAGATCAAGAATTGACACGTGCAAAATTGCAAAGCTCCTGTAATGTAATGGGCCCTGTCAATAGGACAAATAGGCAACCAATAAATTGGGAAAGAGCTTTACCAGTACTGCATCTGATACAGGGTTAATATCCATTATGTATAAAGTACTCAAGAAGTTAGTGTCCAGATAATCAAATAACCCTATTAAAAATAGCATACACACCTAAACAAAGAATTGTCAAGTGAGGAATATCAACTGGCTATGAAGCTCCTAAAGAAATGTTCAGCATCTTTAATGATCAGGGAAATGCAAATCAAAACAACCCTGAGATTGTACCCCATACCAGTCAGAATGGCTAAGATCAAAAAATTCAGGTGACAGATGTGGGAGGGGGATATGGAAAAAGAGGACACTCTTCCACTGGGATTGCAAGCTGGTACAACCACTCTGGAAATCAGTCTGGCATTCCTCAGAAAATTGGACATAGTACTACCTGACGAACCAGCCATATCACTCCTGGGCATATGCCCAAAAGATTCTCCAACATATAACAAGGACACATGCTCCACTATGTTATAAAAGCCTTATTTATAATAGCCAGAAGCTGGAAAGAAGCCAAATGTCCTTCAACAGAAGAATGGATAGAGAAAATGTGATATATTTACACAATGGTTTACTACTCTGCTATTAAAAACAATGACTTCATGAAATTCTTAGTCAAATGGATGGAACTAGAAAAATATCATCCTTTGTGAGATAACCCAGTCACAAAACAACACACATGGTATGCACTCATTGATAAGTGAATTTTAGCCCCAAAACTCAGAATACTGAAAATACAATTTAAAGATCATATGAAGCTCAAGAAGTATGACTAAAGTGGGGAGGCTTCAGTCCTTCTTAGAAGGGGGAACAAAATACAGGAGGAAATACAGAGACAAAGTGTTGAGCAGAGACTGAAGGAAAGGCCATCCAGAGACTGCCACATCCAGGGATTTATTCCACATACAGTCACCAAACCCAGACACTATTGTGGATTCCAAGAAGCGCATGCTGATAGGAGCCTTATATAGCTGTCTTCTGATAATTTCTGCTAGAGCCTGACAAATACAGAGGTGGATGCTCACAGCCTACTATTGGACTGAAAACAGGCGTTAGAGAAAGGACTGAAGGAGCTGAAGCGGT